>NC_080165.1:126922018-127252006 GCF_950295315.1 Erinaceus europaeus
TAAAAAAAAAAAAAAAAAAAAAAAAAAACACAGCAGCTCTGTTTTCTTCTACAGTAGGCAGAATCTGTGAAATCACAAGTCAGTCAAAAAAAAAAAACAAAACTCCAGCTGGAATATTCAGGCAAGCTGATAACAAATTTAAGATTTTTTCTTTCTTTCTTTCTTTTTAATATTTCCCTCTAGTATTCTCTTGGGAACTTTTTAAAATCATATATATATATATATACACATATATGTATATATATATATATATATATGGATACTATAAGGTAATCAGATGGCCTGTCCTGATTAATAAATTGAATCACTGGTGCGAATTAGAACTTTCATTAGCATAACCATATTTATCTTCAAACTTGATTCCAGGACAATTATATTTCAGGCAAAATTTGATTATGTGTTGATCTGTCTTTATTTTACAGGAAGTATTAGTCACCCTGACTGGTGCATTTTAGTTCCCTAAAGCCAATGAAAACATTTTTGGGAAGCCAATCCTTGTTTTTTCCATCTTGAGAGGGAAATCAGTTTACACTTTCATGCCAAAGAAGAAAACTGTGAATTGTAAAATTATTTTATCTTAAAGTTGTTATTGGGTTGCTCTAAAATATCTTCCAAATCAGATACAAATATTAGAAATATGGTTGGCTATATGCAGTACTAGGAAAGCTGTATAGCACAGAGAACATGTCCATCACATGTGTTTGATGCTCAGTTGTACCCCAAAAGGATTAATCCAACTAGCCAGCCTAAATATCACCTTATTTATCACTGAAAAAATTCTTCCTCAGATGAGTAAATGAGTTCTTTTAGTTTTCTCTTTCTTTTTTTTTTTTCATCTTGGCTAATTGATTTCCTGGTAACTGCTCTTTTCATCAAATTATATACCTCAAGTGTTTGATGTTTTAAAGGCAGGGGGACAAGAAACCCACAGGTATGTGTCTTTCCTGTATACCATCTGATAACTCTTCTTTCAAAATAAGTATAAAAGCAATCTGTATTTTTCCAAACAAGTACAGCCTAGGAGTAAAGATGGAGTAACACCATGGTTATCAAATCCCTCAGAGTGTTTTATCATTTTGGAGATTCCCACACACGTATGTGTTATCAGTGTTGCAAGAACTTATTCTAGCAACACCATATTTCTCTTGGGTTCTGTCTCACTCATAGTGTTGACTATATATATGTAATCTTGAACTAGAAGCCACTGCTAGAATTCCTAAATCTCACAACTTCCCAGCCCATTTCCTTGCCATGATTTCCTGCCTGTCCACTAAAAATAGAACTATGGCATGTCATGCCTCCATTGATCAGACAATTTTGACTTCCCTAAATACTTGGTGATCAATTCATAACTCCGGACACCAGTGTCATGAAAATTAGTCAAAATGTCAAGTTAAAATGGAGATCTTATTGCAAATTTCCCGACATGAAGGGCATGAGGTAATGTGATGATGTGCTATAGGAATCATTTGATTCAAAGGATGAAATTACTGTAGCAAAATTTCACTTACCTACAGGTTTAATAAATTCAGGCCATCTGTTCCAGGTTAAGCTATATAGAGTTGTTAGTACAACATTAGCTCTGTGTGCAACTACCAAACTCAGTATTTCCCAGTGTGCAGCCAGATGTGCACCTCCCTTAAATCAAGACCTCAACATAAGGAGACAGTGTCAAATATGAAAACTAGAATAGTCAATTCCTGGAGATAACTGTTGAACATTCTTTTTTTTTTTCTACTGCTACATTTATTTTTCTGACCATATTAATTAAGGGAGAAGGCCCTAAGTTTAGTAACTTATTGGGAAAATGTTATATAATATAGAGAAGCTCTACATCACTTGAATTTTATCCTGTAGAGGGAAAGAAATACATAGAACTTTAATATCATAAAATAACAATACAGTCAAGGCTTGACTTGTTTTTCTACTAAGTTTTCAACTATCAAAGTATGTAGAAAGAAACAGAATTTTTTTTATTTTAGAAATTTACTTCTGAAAGAAGATAAACAGAATGAAAATATTTTCTGGGTCTTTTTCTGAATGGTAGTGTAGAATGTTAGTTCTCTTTTTCCTATTTCCTCTCCTCTTCCTCCATGGAGGAAGAAAATGTGGAATTATTAAAGAAAGGGGCACTAAATAAATAAATAAAGGAACATAGCTATTTGCTTTTTCTAACTAATTTTTAAAATTTTTTATTTATTTATTGGATAGAGACAGCCAGAAATTGAGAGGGAGGGGGTTAATAGAGAGAAAGAGAGCGAGACACCTGCAGCACTGCTTCACCACTCGAAAAGCTTTCCCCCTGCAGGTAGGGATGGGGGCTTGAACCCAGGTCCTTGCACATTTTAACATGTGCACTCAACCAGGTGCGCCATCACCCAGCCCCTTCTAACTAAATTTGATAGAGAAAATGCAAATAGTTATGAAACTAAGTTGAGAAAAATATAAATTTACATGTTCCTTCAAATTATAGAATAAAATTTCCAAAATTTGGCGAAGAAGAAGAAGGGACCAAGAGAATGGAATTTAGGGAATGAGGATGGAAGTGGGGAGGTTTGTGGAGAGAGGAGAAGGAAAACTGGAAGAGAACAACTGTCTTAGTCAACATCCAAGATAATAATTCAACTAAAATTGATATTATATATATATATATATAGTTGTTGTGAATTCTCCCTTAGCTTTGTTTTTTTATTTAAATTCCTTTATTGGGGGACTAGTGTTTTATAGTCGATAGTAAATATGATAGTTTGTACATGCATAACATTTCTCAATTTTCCACATAACAATATAACCCCCACTAGGTCCTGCTCTGCCATCATGTTCCAGGACCTGAACCCTCCCCTCCTACCCTAGAGTCTTTGACTTTGGTGTAGTACACCATGTATGTATATATTTTGTCAACATTTCTGAAGTTATGATTCTGAAAGCTTCACTGTCTCTTCCAAATTTCCTTTTTATACTTTCCAGTGATAGTGTTCTAATAATGTTAAGAGATAAATGCATTTACATTTAGTATTTCTAAATCCAGAATATTAAGCTTTCACTTCCAAAATGTAATTGCACATTCCTGAGTGCCCCCAGCTTACTCTCAGATTAATAGTATGCCAAAGAAATCCCATCTCTTAACACACACTCTGGATGTTCTATGTATTAAGACAATAATTAACAAAGTGGAAAAAAGATTAACTCTTTGTGACCTGAGAGAACCAGTTCTCTTTTCACTGAAGAAATCACCAAGACAAAGATTTTGCAAATTAAAAACAATCCTAGAGTTTGTGTGGAACCATAAGTGACCACAAATAGCCATAGCTCTAAGAGGAAAAAAAATGAGGTATCAGACTCCCCAACTTCCAGGTATACAACAAAACAATAGCAATTAAGACAGTGTGGTCTCAGGGACAAAAACTGACACGTAGGCCAATGGAAGAAAATAGAGAGCCCAGAAATGCATCCACGTATATATGAAAACTTAATGTATAACAAAGGAGCCTCAGGCATTTAATGGGAGAAAGGAAAGCCTCTCCAACAAATAGTTTGGAGAAATCTGGTCAACCACATGTAGATAAGTGAAGCCAGACCATCAGTCAACACCATACACCAAAATTAAATTGAAATGAATTAAAGATTTAGATATTAGAACTAAAGCAGTTAAAACACACAGAAAAAAAGCATAGATGAAATACATTAGGACTATAATATTGGAGATGTATTCAGAGACATAACACCTTGGACAAGAGAAATGAAGAATGAACAAATGGGACTGCATCCTGTTCAAAAGCCTCTACACATGGAAAAAAATTTCCAGATGGATAAGAAAGAAGCTTGGAGCATACACTTCTCATCATACTTCCAACAAAGAATTGATATACAGAATTATTAAAGTGCATACAGCTCAACAGCAAAAGCAAGAAAACAAACAAAACCAGCATAGTATAAAAGTGGGCATAAGCATCCACAGATAAGAAAATATGCTCCTGGGGTCGGGTGGTAGCGCAGCTGGTTAAACGCACATGGTGCAAAGCACAAGGACCAGCATAAGGATACCCACCTGCAGGGGAGCCGCTTCACAGGCGGCGAAGCAGGTCTGCAGGTGTTTGTCTTTCTCTCCCCCTCTCTCTTCCCCTCCTCTCTCCATTTCTCTCTGTCCTATCCAACAACGAACATCAACAATAACGATAATAACCACAACAAGGCTACAACAACAAGGGCAACAAAGGGGGAAAAAATGGCCCCCAGGAGCAGTGGATTCATGGTGCAGGCACTGAGCCCCAGCAATAACCCTGGACGCAAAAAAAAAAAAAAAAGAAAGAAAGAAAGAAAATATACTCCATATCATGTATCATTTAGAGAAATGCACACTTTAAAAGATGGGTTTGTTCATATATAGATATGATTAGATATTTAATGTTGGTATGCATGAGACCCCTTCTGTTTCATTTGGTTTAAATCCTCCCTGCTTAACACTATTTTATTTACATAACCGCTGTTAACAAGCACCTCCCTCCAGGGCATTGGTTCAATCCCCAGTTTCATGATATGTTTTTGCTCCACCCCCCTCCTTGTCACACCCTGATCCCTTCTTTATCACACCCTGATTTTCACCAGTCACTTTTCTCTCCATCCTCTCTATGTCACATCCCGTTTCCACCTTACTTGGCAAGTATATATAAAGACAGCATTGTGAGTTTCACAGTACTATACTTTGAGTTTAGCTTAGCTCGTCTTAGATTGTGCTGCGTCCTGCATGAATAAAGAGATACTGCCTACAGCTCAACTATGAGTCCCTGGTCGTCTGTTACCTGCCCGTGAAGCCAGCCCGGCAAAAACAACCTAACCCATCGAAAACGACATATGGTGCAACAACGTGGGACCAGACCTGCGCAACTCCCAGATAAGTGAAGACTTTGCCTACCTATGCACTATGGTCTTCTCTTCTATTTATGAAGAGGTTAGCCAAAGCCTCTACTGTTTCATCATGAGACAGTTACTCTGTCTCTGGAACATTTTGCTCTGGGCCAAACTTTGTTTTCCTGACCGGGAACTTTGGTTTCTTATGACCGAGATCATAGAGCTTGGGAGATGCACGGAGATTTCTCCTTGGACTTTCTGGATTCCCTCTCCCATGTTTCCTGAGGAAAAGGACTACATTTTGCTCCAGGCCACAATTTGGTTCTTTATGACTGTGATCATAGACCTTGGGACATGCATGGGGATTTCCCCTGGGACTTTCTGGACTTCTTCTCGAATGTTTCCCATGGAGAAGGACTACTCTAATTTGAAGAACATTCTCGAGTACCCTGGCAGTTCCCAAGTATGGAGACATGTGGTTAGTTCTACTCTCCTGATTGGATTCTTTCTTCCATGGGAAGACACTTTAAAAAATGGGTGCCTGAAGCAATCCAGCAGGAACAGTAAGAAGCACCCTAAATGGAATTTCGAGGAGCTTTTTGGACTAGGACGCCCTCTGGGGACTCTTAATCCTACATGGTGAGATCTTGATAATCTGGTTCAAGTTGCGTTTCATAAGAGAATGATTTGAATGACTGAATTTTTGTTTGACATTGACTTAAAAAAAAAAAATGCTGGACGCAGCCATGATTTCTAGAGACATCCAGAAACAATCCAAAAAAATTGTTTTTTCCCTCCTTTGATTTCTCTTTTACGTCTTGACATGAATCTGAAACTTTTAATCCTGAAAACTGTATGAGTTATGGGTGGGGCAGATAGTGCAATGATTGTTAATTATTCTCATGCCTGAGGCTTTTAACCGTGGTTCTTCTATTTACCTTTCCACATTTTATTGAGTTTGAACTGTTCAAACAACCTTAAAATCATACCAGAAAGGACTTCCAATTATAATGAAGTTATCAATTATAGTAAACTTCTAATCTGCTACAAGTTTTGTTTGACAAGTAAGTGAATTTCAGCTGTCGAAGTCTTCACATGAAAAAGCATCTACTCAAATGGAATTCCTGGAAATCCATTTGGATCCTGTTCTCTGACATCGCCCCCGGAAACCAATGATGAGACCTGGCACGACCTGAAGAAACAGATTCACAGACTCCAAAGATCACTCTCTACAGAAAAGCAGAATTCTGGTGGCCGACATTCCCCATTGAGACAGACGTGCAGCGTTTCATCCTCTGGCATTTTCTTCTGTGGTCAGCTACTTTGGACTGACACCTCCATCAGACTTACTGGTACATGCTGCTGTGTTTCTCAAAGACTAACTTCAGCCAATTGCCTTGAGACTTTATAGACCATGTCCCCTCGCCTGCAGGCTCTGCCCCAGAGGCAGAAAACTCCCCCTCCTTATTAGGTTATGCCCACAGAGGCATGAAGCGCCCCAAGAGGCAAGAGATGCCCACAGAGGCAGGAAACGCCCTTTGAGGCAAGAGATGCCCCCAGAGGCATGAAGCATTCCCAGAGGCAAGAAATGCCATTTCGCCTGCTAGGCCTTGCCCTTTGAGGCAAGAAAAGCTCCCCTTGACATCACACTGGCTATTGCTGCTCACATATTTTGTTTTCCATGTCTTATGCCAGTTCTTTTGAAAACGCCTGTTCGATATACGTTTCTGTTCACCCCGCAATGGCCATTAGTTAAAAAGAAAGGGGGAATTGTTGGTATGCATGAGACCCCTTCTGTTTCATTTGGTTTAAATCCTCCCTGCTTAACACTATTTTATTTACATAACCGCTGTTAACAAGCACCTCCCTCCAGGGCATTGGTTCAATCCCCAGTTTCATGATATGTTTTTGCTTCACCCCCCTCCTTGTCACACCCTGATCCCTTCTTTATCACACCCTGATTTTCACCAGTCACTTTTCTCTCCATCCTCTCTATGTCACATCCCGTTTCCACCTTACTTGGCAAGTATATATAAAGACAGCATTGTGAGTTTCACAGTACTGTACTTTGAGTTTAGCTTAGCTCGTCTTAGATTGTGCTGCGTCCTGCATGAATAAAGAGATACTGCCTACAGCTCAACTATGAGTCCCTGGTCGTCTGTTACCTGCCCGTGAAGCCAGCCCGGCAAAAACAACCTAACCCATCGAAAACAACAATTTAAAGCAAATGAACTTCCAAAAAAAATGATCAAGCTGTTTCTTAGACTTTGTGAGAACTATGGTGGCTGGGGGCCATAGGACTTTGTTGGAGAATGTGGTGACTTACAAAACCCCTTATGGGCACGACACTATACCCTTGAAATCTTTTTATTTTGTAGATAACTGCTAAATGATTGATAATATATATTTTTTAAATTAGGGTCAGCAAAATAGCTCACTTAGTATACTTGCTCTGCCATCTGCATAATTCAGGTTCAAGTTAAGCCCTCTCTGCAAGTATTGCGGTCAGTCTATCTATCTATCTGTCATCTATCTTCCTCCTCCTCTCCATCCTTCCCCTTTTCCTTCTCCCCCTCCTCCTTTTCCTTCTCCCCTTCCTCTTTTCCCTTCCCCCCTTCTTTTTTTTCTCTCCGCCTCCTTTTGCTCCTCCTCCTTCTCTTTCACCTCCTTCTCTCTTTCTCAAAAAGTCTAGCTAGAGTGGTGAAGCCCCAGCAACTACTAAAATGATAAAAATGTAGTCTTCACTGCTGTGGCTTTGGCTTATCAGAAAGGTGTCACCCCTGGATCTACATCTAGAAATCTCTAGTCTCTTCTCAAATCCCCAAATGCCATCCATGAAGAGAAAGGCAAATATCCCTATTCCTCAGCTTCCCTTTCTGAAAGGGGTGTCAAGTCATAACTGCCCTGTGACAGACTGTGTTTATAGCAGGAGACACAATTTACAGCTTGGCTCCTCTCTGGCCCTAAGATTGGAATGCCTCCTTGTTCTGTACACTGAGCAAGATAAATCTTTTGTATAGCTCTCAGTACCATTGTTGCTGGGAAGTGAAGAAAATTATTTTGGCTAAGTTAAGGGATAATCAGGCATCAAAGTAACAGCCAAAGATACACCGATATAATACTTTTAGTAAAATAAGTTTACAGAACATTTATTTAGCACAATGGAGAAATCCTTACAAAACTATTTTTAAAATGAGTTATTCTGTAAGGACGTTATGTTTTAAATTTTCCTTTGCTTCCAAAATGGGTAAGAGAGATAAAGACTTTCATTTTAAGAATGAAAGCTTCAACCAAATGCACAGAGAAAACCAGTGTTAGTGGTCTCCTTACATGCACATTGATGGTCTTTAAGGAAAGCCAGTTCTCTTTTTGTGTTACAATTCAAGTCAACAAATAGTCCCTGAAAATAATTTAAGTCTGGAAAAATTATTTTACCAATTTTTTAATGGAGAAATAATAATTTCCCTAGTTTCCCCCTTATTATTAGCTTTTTAAGATGTATAAAACATTTCAAGCTGTCCAGAGCGTATCTTACCTATATATGGAAGTCCAATTCCTAACATTCTGAACATTTTTGTGCTACATAAATAAACATTTTTTAAAGAAAAGAATCAATGAAAGAATGTTCTGAAGTAACCTAAGCATTGTATAGAGCTATGCATTCTGAATTGTATGCCAAATTACCTAAACACAGTGGGAAATTTAAAATTCTTCAGGGAACGGCAACATAATCTGTTTGACATCACACAAACTACTACCGTTAATTTGCTTACAGCTAGCTAATTGTTATTCATAATTTCTTTTGAAAATTATCAAAGTTAATTTTCTTATGAAAAGCAACTGAGGTCTGAGAGATCCATAAGCCAAGACTGTACGGAACCTCAGACTGAAAGCTTCTGACATAGAACAAAAATTATAGAACAGAGACCTTGGTGTCTTAGAAAGTTCTGTCTTAAATTTACTGGAGACATTGTTTAGGAAGGGTTTGATCTTGCCTTTAAAAAAGTTTTGATTCCTGACCCCAGATCTTGGAAAGCAATCACTAGGCCCTGACTACAAAAATCCTGGCCAATGAGCCTTTTTGTTTATCTGAGATCCTTAAACCAAGGCACATAGTCCATGCTAGTATTATTTGTTATGAGTCTCTTGAGTCTTACGGTATCAACTTGACCTCCGCAGAAGCTGCAAACTAAAGGTTAGTTAATGGTGGTGGTCAATTTTTTTCTATGCCATTGACATCCAATAACGGTCATAAACACCAGAATCTGGCGAGTCTCCAGATTTGGCAATATTCCAAGATATTTTCACATATTGTTGCTGTGAGAAATAAGCATTTTCTATACAACTCTTGAAGGAAAGGAAAACTGGTGACTCTGAGCCTAGTCTCTTTAAGGTACTTTGCTTGTTACTGACTTGAATGTATTCTTTCGCTGTAATAAGCCATGATGTGAGTAAAAGTTTTTGCTGAGTGCTAGAAGTGATTGTAAATAATTGTTGAAGATTATGGCGATCTTGGGAACTTCCTGGACTTTTCTAAGTTTTCATTTTTCTTGCTTACCCAAGCAAAAAGATAGTGATAAGTTGTGCTTTCACTAACTTAAGAACAAGGCAGATCTCATATAAATGAGAACTAAGAGACAACACATTAACTTCTCCTAAACACAAAAGGAAATTGACTTCCTTACATATATTATTTACATATATGTAAATAACTGGCCTTTTGATGTATGGGTTACTTGAAATTGGTCTTGGTATTGTCTTGACAAAAACTTAGCAAAAATTCAATGATTCTGAAGTTGCCCAAGTTGGTAGCTTAGGCTATTCAATCATATACACTTTTTTAAATTTATTTATTTATTTATTTTCCCTTTTGTTGCCCTTTTTTATTGTTGTTGTAGTTATTATTATTATTGATGTCATTGTTGGATAGGACAGAGAGAAATGGAGAGAGGAGGGGAAGACAGAGCGGGGGGAGAGAAAGAGAGGCACCTGCAGACCTGCTTCACCACCTGTGATGTGACACTCCAGCAGGTGCTCGAAGGAACAGGGATCCTTATGCGGATCCTTGCATTTTGCGCCACATGCTAGCTTACTCTGCGCTACTGCCCGACTCCCTCAACCATATACACTTTAAGTTGCAGCAAATTATTTTATCTATTTATCTCTTCACACACTACAACCAAGTTAGAGTAGGAGAACCCAGCTGCCTTTGGAGGATGTTAAATACCACAAGCTGTTTCTCAAACGTTGTGGAATCAATAAAGCTCAAAATATTTTCAGAAATACTGAAAAAAATCAATGTGCAAATATCTGGAAAGCTTTTAATCATGTATTTCTAGCTTATTTACATTTTTATTGCCTCTGAGATTTTTTTGAGCTTTTACTATGAGCTTTATGAAAATGAGGATTTTATTTCATGATTAATAATGGGAAAAAAAGTCAAGTTGGGTCAGCAAATTTCTGTCTTACCTGTATTTTGTCATCAACTATCTTTTTATCCCAGACTTTTCTGGCCCTCCGTTTTCACATCTGTGGAATGAGAAGATGGAACTAGATGACTATAAAGTTTACGTCAGTATTCAAAATTTCAGTTTCCATCTTAACTAATAGATATTAATATGTGCTTTGTAGTCATTTTTGAAATGAGAGTTTACAAATGATAACTATAAATCAAGGCTGGTTCTGAAGAATTTTGCAATTGTAATAGAGAAGGCAATTGACTGACTAATAGCTGACCAATTTTGGTGGAGCTCCTCATTGTGGAAGTTGTAATGCAGGGGGATTTCTGCTTTAGTAGGTCGTAGATCATTACTATATCCTCTACACCATCTTCAGATCCTTTTCTATGCCAATGACACCCAATAAAGGTCATAACACCAGAATCTGGTAAGCTTCAATGGCATAGAGGATCCGAAGATGACTGAAATTTTTTACTTGTGGAAAAAAAAGGTAGAGATAGTAAACATTTCTGTAGAGGTAACATATGAGCAAATAAATTATGGTGGAACATACAGTGCCCTGAACTGCAACTAGTAATCCTGAATATTTGGTCTAATACAATAGAAGAAGAAAGAACAGGTAATGAAGAAAACAACTACCACAGATGTTCAAAGACTTTGTTCTGTATACTTCAGTTTGAACTTGCAAATTTCTTTTCTCCTCCTTTTCCCTTCCATCTGGAGACTAATCTATAGGGGCTTAGGTTGTCTACACAAACTAGGGAAAGCCTTGGCAGGTGAACAGACGTTTGTAATATTTATTTTTTTTCTGTTACTTAAGTTGCTCAGTACATGTGCTTTCTGTGCCCCACTACAGAAGGCCAGACATGCTGTGCTTTATTATTTTTTTTCTTCTTCAGATAAAAGAGAGGTACACTAGTCTTTTTAAAATTTTTTAAAATTATCTTCATTTATTGGATAGAGATAGCCAGAAATCGAGAAGGTAAAGGAGATAGAGAGGGAGAGAAAAAGAGAGACACCTGCAGACCCGATTCACCCCTTGTGAAGCTTTCCCCTTGCAGGTGGGGACTGGGGGCTCGAACCTGGGTCCTTGAGCACTGTAACATGTACGCTCAACCAAGCGTGCCACCACCCTATCCCGGTACACTAGTTTTCTAAGGCTACAGTAAGAAAACACTATAAATAGAATGCCTTAAAATAAAAATGTTCTATTTCATAGTCTGGAGACTAGATGATGAAATGAAGGTGTCAATAGGGGTATGCTTTCTGAAACATGAAGGGAGGAAACATTTCCTGCCTCGTTTTTTTTTGTTTGTTTGTTTTGTGTGTGTGTCCTGACAATGTTTAGCATTCCTTGGCTTATAACACATCACTTCACTTTCTGTCTCTATCATCAATCACATGACCATCTTTTCTTTGGGTATCTCTATCTCTGTGATTTCCTTTATAAGGACATCAATCATAATAAATTAAGAATTCATCTTGGTCTAGTAAACCTTATCTTAAGGAATTACATCTGCAATGACCCTGTTTCCAAACATGATGCCTTTTTCCAGTAGCTAGTAGCGGGGAGCACAATTAACCTCATAAGAAGAGATAAGGTACCCACAGTCCCTAATCTCAGAATAGTATGGTAGTTTGTGCAGCTCTTATATCCCACCTACAGTTTTGTAACTGACTCCAATACTCAGCTCTCCAAAATTACCCAGCTTGCTTGTCCTATCAGTTTTAGAGATTCTGATTAGCAGATAAGAGTTCATTGCCTTGACAATGATTTGATCATGTTGCTGTTGCTATTTGTTTTGTTTACTTAGATATATTTAGCATAAGAATAATAATGAGTTCTTGGTTTAGGAGAAATGGTATTCTAGTATTGGTGACAATACTAGAAGGAGACAGTGAGACAAGACATAAAATATTGATCCATTGTGATGCTGTTACAATGAGACATGACGATGGTGGGGTGGAGTACTGGGATATAAATGGATTCCTGTATTTCAAAGTAAAATTCAAAGTTTTCCTCAAGGACTTTCACATACATCCCACCACTACCACCACTAACCTCGCTATCTATCTCTGCATAGTTTACTACCACATATTGGCACTTTAATTGTTCTCAAACCCATATCGTGCTTACCTTCCGCCCCCACCCACAACCCAGAGACCTTGATTAATATCATTTCTGTCTGGAGTGTTCTTGCTTCCTTTCACTTGCATGACACAATTTTCCCCCCTGGTTTCTGTACTAAATGTTCTTTTTAATAAAGGTCTGTCTTATAACCAACCTAGATAAAATGTTGACATCTCCAATATTTCATTCCCAGTCATTTCTAGTCCTTTGTTTTATTAGAATTTTCCTTCCATTATTCACTAAGCAACATTGTACATATTTATCTGCCTTTTCCTTTTCATAGATGTTAAGATTCTTTGTGAGGATAAGGACATTTACTATTTGTCTGCTCTTCAGTAATCAGTTGATATAACTGTACTGGGCACATACTAAGTGCTTAAAATATGTGTCAAATGTTTTTCATATTGGAGATAGAATTTGTGGGATATGGTGCTGGGTATAATGTGGTGTCAGAAAAGGAATTAAGTATGACTCCAAGAGTCCTTTCTTTTTTCTTTTAAGTAAACCTGATCTCATACAAATAACTTTAAACATTTCTAAATCAAGATTTGCTAACCTAGTTGGATTATTTTTGCAGTTGGCACTATAAAAAGATATTTTCCACATTTTCAATGTCATTTGAAATGTCCTAATATTAGTCATAGAGTTTTGTAGTTCTTATGAGTATGTTGTGACTCATAAATCTTTTTTTTTAAGGATTGTGCTTTAGATTTGTGTCCCATTATTCTATTAACAGATTCTATTGATACTATTCTATCAGTAATGGATGGGAGTTTTAGGCCTTTCTTCTTTTCCTTAACATCACCTAACTGTATTATTATGCTCATGCTTCACAGGTGACTCACTGCTTCTCTCTTTACATCAAACAGATTAAGTAAGAGACTTAGTGTATTTAATATGATTGTACAGCTTGGTCTGTGATGCATATTTGCTATCTAATTTGTTTCAAATTTTAGGTATGACTAAGAGACTTTGTGAAATTATAGCCCAACAACATTCTACAGTACAAGCTCTCCCACACATGTGTGTCAGCACAGCCTCTCCCAACATGGTGTCAGAACTTCACTACATGACGTTTGTGGAAATAGCATCCCTGCATGAAACTCCAACAAGAGCACTGGAACACAATCTGCTAAATTCTAATTGTTATTGTAATCCATGGATCTGTGAAACCACTTAGACCCTCTTCTGTATAGAGTACTTATTTAATTCTCTGAGAATATCACTTTTAAGTTCATAGGAAAACAAAATAATAAGGAAAATATTTTATATTTTGATGAACTGCTTTCAGTGGTTTTGAATCAGTCAAAAGCTGACTCACGAAATGATGCAAGGAAATGGAAAAATATTCTATGTTCATTGATTAGAAGTATTAGCATAGCTAGAAAGGTCATCCTCAAAGCATTATGCATATCCAACAAAATTCCAATACAAATTTCAATGACCTCATTAAAATTTTTTTTAAATTTTTATTATTATTAGATAGAGACAGAAATGGAGAGGGGAGGGGGAGGGAGAGAGGGAGAAAGACATATACCTGCAGCCCTGCTTCACCACTCATGAAGCTTTCCCCCTGCAGGTGGGGACCAGAGGCTTGAACCCAGGTACTTTCACACTGTAAAGTGTGTGCTTAAGCGGGTGCGCTACCACCTGGCCCCTAATGACCTCGTTTAAAAAAAAAAGATTTATTTTATATTGAAGCACATGAACTTGTAAAGAAAAAAATATTCATTTTATTACTTTCTTAGTGATTTAATATTTATCTACAAAGTTATAACAGGGATATAATTCCACACTATCCCCACCACCAGACTTTCGTGTCTCTATTTCTTCTATTAGAAACTGCAGTAATTCTACCAAGGTCACAGATATGGGTTGACTATTATTTCTATAACTATCTGTATATATATATATATCCCATCTTGTCTATGGTCCTGCCTTCTCTTCCTGTCTAAAGCACACGTACACCTATTTGTCCTTTTCCCTCTCCTCCCTCTGGGTCCTGATGAAATTGGAGTTCAGAGTCCTGTGGTCTTTCTCTCTTAACAATTCTCCCCCTCTAAGAGTACAGATCAAAATTCTTTATGGGGTGCAGAAGGTGGGAGTTTTGGCTTCTCTACTTACTTCTCTGCTGGACATGGGCATTGGCAGGATGATCCATACCCCCAGGCTATTTCTCTCTTTCCCTAGTGGGTTAGAGCTCTGAAAGGAGGAGGCTTCAGGACACATTGGTGGGGTCATCTGCCTAGGGAAGTCAAAATAGAATCATAGTAGCATCTGCAATTTGGTGGTTGAATGGAAATAAGATATAAAGAAGGACAAATTGTATAATAAACAGGAACTCAAAGGTAGGAATAGACCAGATGAGAATAGGGATCTTAGGGTTGAAAGAAGTAGGAAGTCTATTTTAGGTATGTTCCTAGGGGCCCAAGACTTTAGTAAATCTTGCTTAAGTTTGATAGTTAACATGGAAGTAAACTAAAAATACTGTCTGGGAAGATGGTGTTGGAGTTGAGAATAGGGTTAGAAAGCTGGATTCGGGCAGAGAGTAACTCCCAAACTTGAAGTAAATACAATTAACTGTTTACCCTATCTGTCTGACCCAGGGACCACGTATATTCATACTTAGCACAGAAACCTGTATAACCTCTGAGACTCTGTCAGTCTGAGCTCACAGTAGATGGTCACAGCTGGAAACATTCTAGGCTGCACTCATTTCAGGATTAGTCTTCCATAAGAGGCAGAATAGGAGGTCCCAACCTCCCTTTAGAGTGGGACAGTTCTATGATTGCTACTTTATAGTGAGAACAAGGTCCTAGAGAGGGCCATAGAAGGGTTTATGATGATGTTCCTGATATAAGTGACCAGTGATTATGGAGAGAGGAATCTATTAGAAGACTAGACCCTATCTATGTGAGAATCCAAATATTCCCTGATTAGGGCCTCAGGTGATGGGGTGGTATTGACCATAAAACCATCATACCAAAGGGATTGGAAATTTCAAAGAAAAAGAACAAGAATAAAGACATCATACTTTTGACTTCAAACTGTACTCTAATGATATAGTAATAAAAACTCTGAAGTATTAGAATATAACAGACCAATTGTCAATGGAAGAGAATCCTCAAACCCAGAAATAAATTCTCACATCTGAGGACAATTAATTCACGACATATGAACCAAGAACATGTACTGGGAAAAGGGGAGTTTTTTCAGCAAATAGTGTTGTGAAAACTGGGTAAATCTATTTAAAAGAATTAAACCCATTTACTATCTTACATCATCCACAAAAGTTAACTCAAATTAGACTCAACATGAAATAGATGAAGAAAATTTATATGAAAGACCCCATGACATTGACCTCATGGATATGTTGGTAGACTTGACTCCAAAGGCAAGGAATACAAAAAGAAAAAATAAACAAATGGGGTCATATCACACTGAAAAGCTTTTGAAGAGTGAATGAACCTATTATAAAAATGAAAAGACATTCTACAGATGAGAGGAAATATTCACACAACATACAACTAAAAAAAGCCTATTTAAAAGATATTCAAAGAACTCACAAAACTCAACAATAACAACAGCAAAATGGCCCTATCAAGATTGAGGATTTAAGCAGATACTTCACCAAAAACAAACAAATAACAAGCAATGTACAAATGAGAAAAAGGCACATAGAAGAAATGTTCATCATCTCTTATCGGGGAAATGCAAACTGAACCCACAGTGAAATATAATCTCACACCTGCCAAAATGATTTATAACTTAAAGACCAGAGATAATAAATGCTGGTGAGGATGTAGAGATAAAGAACCTTTGTTCCTTTGGTATAAATGTAAATTGCTTCAACCCACATGGAAAGTTCTCAAATAATAACAATGATTTAAAAAATGTAGATCTGCCATATGATTCAGAAAAACCACTCATGGATATCTCTTTGAATAATACAAACTCACTAATATAAAAAGACACATAATTGTACCTATGTTCACCGAAGTATTGTTTACAATAACTAAGATATACAAACTCACTAGGTACCCCAAAACAGGTGAGTAGGTTAAAAAAAAAAAAGCTGGTATATATAAGCATTGAATACGATTTAGCTGTAAGCAATGATGGGAACTTGAGTTTGCTGTAACTAGAAAGCTAGAAAGAATCATGCTAAATGAAATAAGTCAGAAGGAAAGGGAACGAAGAAAGCCAACAGAGTGCAGATAATGGAGATTGAATGTACCTTGCTGATGGGTATCTTGTGGTAACACAAAATCCGAAGGAAGGTGAAAGTACACTAAAACATACACAGTTTGTACACCAACATTGCCTCAATATAAAAAAGAAAAAAAAAATACATTGGAAAACTACTTTTTGTATTTCCCCAAAGTTATGATTAATACATTTTATTCCTTTTACGAACAAGAGAGAGAGAAAGACTCCTGTATATACAGTCATTGGGATTGAACCTGAGGGCCTCAGATATGCAAGCAAGTCCTATGTTCTACTTACTGAGAACCTCCCTGAATACTAATGAAATATTTTGAAGTCTAGTCGTACTTTCTGTCTTTGTTTTTTGAAATTTACCAGTGATGATCTTGCAAAATAGCCTGTCTCAATAGTGTTTCTATGTGTAATCCCAAACCCCACTGTACCGGAGGTAGGAAGCTCAGTGTTGTGTGTCTCTCTTCTATGTCTTTCTCTCCCTCTCCCCCCCTCCTTGTGCGTATATCTCTTTGAAAAAGTCGTCTCTGAGTGGTGATACCCTAGTGGTGACAACAATAGCAACAAGAAGCAATTAATAATAAAAAAGTTGAGAAAAAAAGAACAAAGCATATGTGCTGGGTGTTTATTTTGTACCAAGAATTCTAGTATGTAACTTGAAAAAAATCATGTTGTGTGAAATAAGTCAGAAACAGAAGGATGAATATGGGATGATCTCACTCTCAGGCAGAAGTTGAAAAACAAGATCAAAAAAGAAAACAGAAGTAGAACCTGAAATGGAATTGGCATATCGCACCAAAGTAAAAGACTCTGGGGTGGGTGGGTGGGAAGAATACAGGTCCAAGAAGAATTCAGAGGACCTAGTGGGGGTTGTACTGTTATATGGGAAACTGGGGAATGTTATGCATGTACAAACTATTATACTTACTGTTGAATGTAAAACATTAATTCCCCAATAAAAAAATAATAATAAAGAATCACAGGATTTAATTATTAATAAATGTTGCAATTGTCCTATGTATATTAACTACTGAAGAATCCTTATGATTCTCAACAGCTAAAATAAATAATATGGCCCTGAAGATATCCAGTGGACAGTGCAGGAAAAATTAGTAATAATATACTATAGATGTATCAATAAAATCCTGAGGATATGGCTCCAATTATTTCCATGATCTCACTCTTCATTCTCTCCCTGTCTTATTTTCCATACCAGGTATGCAATATCAGGAAATGCTGGCTGACTCCTATCTGTGCTAATTTTTAAATCACATAATGATCTGGTCTTTAATTTTGCATTGGAAAAATTTGAGAAATTACCTAGATTACCTGAGTCACTTCCACTCCTCTGGGCTCTGAAATGTCACCATTAGCAGAGCTCTAAATAATTACAACCTTCCAGCTCCAAAATATACCCGACACTTCAGAGAATAAAATATGTGGGAATTGTGTCACGACTTTGATTTCCCCTGAAGGCTATGAAAGTAAACTGGAGTTGCATTTAATAGAAAATACAATTTTGGACGGCCAGGAGGTAGCGAAGCGGGTTAAGCGCGCATGGCGTGAAGCTCAAGGACCGGCATAAGGACTGGGGTTAGAGTTCCCCGCTCCTTACCTTCAGGGAGGTTCGCTTCACAGGCTGTGAAACAGATCTGCAGGTGTCTAATCTTTCTCTTCCCCTCTCAGTCTTTCCTTCCTCTCTTGATTTCTCTGTCCTATACAACAACAGCAACAATAACAACAACAAGGGCAACGATGGGAAAAATGGCCCCCAGGAGCAGTGGATTCGTGGTGCAGGCACCGCAGCCCTAGCAATAACCCTGTAGGCAAAAAAAAAAAAACTATTTCCTTGACACTTTAGACTCTACAATTGAACTTTCATTCTTAGACACCGAATGGTTCCATTTGCTGCTGACAATTTCAAAAACCCGTAAGTAGGTCTTGTTTCTGAGAGGCGAGAATTCTACAACTGAACCACCAATGCAGATTTTTGTTTCTGTTACCTTGTAAGTTCCTAGTAAACTAACTTTTAAATTATTTATTTATTTTCCCTTTTGTTGCCCTTGTTTTTTTTTATTGTTGCTGTAGTCATTATTGTTGTTGTTATTTATATCCTCATTGTTATAAAGGACAGAGAGAAATGGAGAGAGGAGGGAAAGACAGAGAGGGGGAGAGAAAGACACCTGCAGACCAGCTTCACCGCCTGTGAAACGACCTCCCTGTAGGTGGGGAACCGGGGTTGGAACCCGGATCCTTACGCTGGTCCTTGTGCTTGGCGCCAAGTGCGCTTAACCTGCTGCGCTACTGCTGGACTCCCACTTTCTTCTATATAATAGCTAAAACACTGAAACAAAAGAAAAAACAAAAACTCATAGGCCAAAAAGATACAACAAAAGTTTCCTGAAAGTTCTAGTCAGAAAAATGAAATATTGTGGACAACATAATCCACACTTGATCCAGTAAGTTATCTCTCAAACTTACAGGGAAAAAAATTAAACAACCATACAAAAACGACACATTACATATGGACTTCAAATGATCAGTGACTTATCTGAAACTGTGGAGGTCAAAATATGGACATCTTTAATGTGCTTTATATCTAGAGAAAGTTTTAATTTTACTTAGTATTATTGCTGGGACTCAGTGCCTGCACTAGAAATCCACTACTCCAAGCTGCCATTTTATTTTCCTTTTAGTCTATATTTGATAGGATAGAGAGAAATTGAGAGGGGAGGGGTGGTGGAGAGAGAGAGGAGAGAGAGACATCTTTGGTACATGCTTTACTGCTCATGAAGCGTCCCTCTACAGGTGGAGAGCAGGGGCTTGAACTCTGATCCTTTCCGGTGACAATGTATGGGTTTAACCAGGTGTACCACAGCCCAGCCCAGGAGAAAATTTCTTTTAAGAAGTATGAAGTAAAGACATTTCAGTTGAAAAACTGTTAGGAAGAATTAATTCCTACAAACCTGGCTTATATGACACTAAAGAAAATAGCAAAGGACTTTGGGTAGGGAGCACATAGTGAAACATGGATGGACTAGACATGGTATATTGCACTAAAGCAAAGGACTCTGGGGAGGGAGAGGGCTGATTATAAGAGGAAAACTTTGGTGGCCTATTACATAATGAACTTGGATGCATGTCAGTGATTGTACTGTAAAATATTAACCCCCCTCAATTAAAAAAAATAAAGTGCTTCAGGTTAAAGATAAATAAAAACAGAAATTTATGTAATAGTCGTGGTTAAGCGCCACCGGGAGGTGGCACAGTGGATAAAGCATCGGACTCTCAATCATGAGACCCTGAGTTCATCCCAGGCAACACATGTACCAGAGTGATGTCTGGCTGTTTCTCTCTGCTCCTATGTTTCTCTTTAATAAATAAAATATTAAAAAAATTAAAAAAAGAAATTTATATAATAGTCAAGAAATTTAATACACCAGAAATATTAAGTGTTGTATAATGTAAGTATGAAATATTTATCTTTCAAATTATATTAATCTGCATATGAATGTCTAAAGTAAAAATTATGACATTTCAATACCTGTTTGTTTGGGGTTTATTGCCCTCCCTTTTTTTTCTGTTTCCAAATGTCTTATAAAGCAAGATTGTCTTCATTCGTTTCTACTCATAATCATAGTGGAAGTCTTAGCCAGTACTATAAAAAAAGAGAGAAAGAGGAAGGAAGGAAGAAAGAAAGTGAAAGGAAGGAAAGGATACTAGGTGAAAGTATTCACAGATGACACAACTGTTTATAAATAAAATCCTATAAAAACATATAAAGATTATCTAGAATTATATATTGCCAAAAAATCAGAATAGTAATTGCTCTTGGGGATACAAAAAAGTATAGCTTGAAAAGCATCATGGGGAAACTTTTGAATGCTGGTGATATCTTGAGGAAAAGTTTATATCACACCAATATACTCATATGTTACAGTTGATGAAAAATAACTATAATCAAATAAGACTTCAGAAAATCATCATAGTATTTTTAGCATGGGGATATACAGTAAGATGATAAGAGTCATGGAGTGTAACTTTAAGATGTATTACATTGTGCTTTTTAAATAAATATTTATTTATTCCCTTTTGTTGCCCTTGTTTTACTGTTGTAGTTATTATTGTTGCCATTGTTGTTGGAGAGAGAGAATGGAGAGAGCAGGGGGAGACGGGGCGGGGGAGAGAGAAAAAGAGACACCTGCAGACCTGCTTCACCACTTGTGAAGTGACCCCCTGCAGGTGGAGAGCCAGGGCTCGAACTGGGTTCCTTATGCCAGTCCTTTCACTTCACCGGCTCTGCTACCACCTGACTCCCACATTGTGCTTTTTTTTATCATTAGCATCAGGTTCTTAATTTTAATGAGAAAACATTTAATGAATTGAAATAGTTGTGGCTTTTACTAAGCAGGGCCCCTTTATTTCTTCCTGTCCTTCAAGTTTTGATTTGAAGTTATTTTTGAATTATGCTGATATCCGTATTTATTGCCTACTGTTTACCTCTAACAGGATTTGTTTCACTGTTTTGTGATTACTTGTATGCTCATTTATCTCTTCCTCACCAAATTTAAAATTCCCTGATAGTAGGCTATTACTTGTGTAACTTACATCCCCAGTTCATAAAATAGGATCATGTAGTCAGATTAGTATTATATGACAAGCGACTGGAAGACAGAAACTGTAATTTAGGGGCATATAAATTATAATTAAATTATTAAATTAAACAGCTCTTCAGTCTAACATGCAAGTGAATGCTGGAACAAATTAAGACCAAATCATTATATTCGTCAGATTAGATAATATATAATTCTCAGCGGAATAATTTATCATTTCCCCCTTTTGTTTCTTACTTGATTTCTTTATTAAGCCGTGAACATTGTCAAAAATTCATTTATAGTATTAATATTGCAAAGCCCCATTTTATCATTCAGACTATGAATTTCACAATATTAATAATTTAAAAATTATTCTAGAAAATAATAAAATAGAGTAATTAAATATGATTACTTCATACATAGAATCAATTTGTCAGTTACATTTCTTTTCTCATTCATACATTTCAGAATTAGATAAAAACTTAAACTTATGAATAGATTAAATAAAATTTTCTATATCACATCAGTTAACATACTCAGTTTCCAAAAAAAAATTACTTTATTTTTGCAAAACTTTTCTGATTACAATATGTGCTTCAAACAATAAATTAACAGCTAAAACACAAATATTTTAAAGTTAATACCTTATTGTGCAATAAAGTAAAAAACTAAATTTGGATAGTCGGGAAAAGTGCTTTAGTTTATTATATAACTCCTATTTATAAATAGCTTACTACCCAAGATTTACAGTTTATATTTCTTTTATGTCAATTTTAAATGATTCAATTTTGTCTTTAAAATTGGCCAGGTGGTCACAGTCAGCTTAATCACATTGCTAAATAATAATTTTCACATCAGATTTTCTCAAAATTTTTCTATTGCTCCAGCCCTTGTAAACAATTCTGGGGAGGGTCTTGGTGGCCTGGTCTAATAAGGGATATATCAGAAACTCAGGCTGAGGTCATGTGTACTCTCCATAACTCAAACTATAGTCATTCTTGTGGCCATTACTTCCTAGACTTTTTGCATATGAGACGCCCTTTTAAATATAAAGATACTGCAACCTAGAAGATGGTTTACACAGGAACACAATTTCTAATCTCCTCTGACAGGTGTCTGCATACAGTTCCCATGACCAATGACTTCCTTCTTCACCAATGTTCTGGGTCCCCCAACACCCTCTTTATCCCCTCCCATCTCTCTCTTTCCCCTTGAGTTTTTGCTTTAAAAAAAAATTAAATTAAGCTTTTTAAAAAAGATAGTTCAGCAGTAGAGGGACTACAAGTGTGAGACCAAGTGTTCAGTCTCTAGCACCATTTATGGGGGACTAGAGCTTTCACCCTTCTCATATGAAATAAACTTTTAAAGAAAAGGTGAGATTAACTTTGAATAAAAATATGTTGTAAGAAAGGAGAACAATTGAAGTCCCTAAATGAAGCAGCAAAAACATCCTACTTATAACAGGATATCAGAGTTTAGAAAAGTTTTGACAGAAACAGTATAATTTATTCAGTGGTTTTTTGAATTATGTTTTTAAAAAGACTCCTATTTCCTTAAGCTCTATCATATGCTCTTACATGGTTTTCCTTGCAAATGCTTAACTTTCTATCCCACCAGCTAGACCTTATAGTATGTTTTCTTAGTGCCAGTAACTCTTGAGTTCATTTTGTCATCTTTACTCATGTAAATATTCACATTGTGAAATTGCATAGCTTTATTTCTAACATAAATAATTTTTTCACTGTGTGAAAGAATATTCAGTGTTTCACAAAGCACTTCACCATTTCCAGTAACACTGTGGAACACAGTATGTCATTGTTGAGAAATACTTTCTCATGGAGTTTGCTTATATGTCTATTTCCCATTCTCTTGATTTATGCTTTTATATTCCATCTAAATTTCTTATTGCTCTGCATCATTTAATATTTTCCAGACATACAGTGAACTCCACTTCATTTCCTTTGTTGTTGTTGTTGCTGTTGTTGTTAAGCAGTCAGCCTTTTTATTTCTTCTTTTTCTAAATCCACTTCCAATGATTGCTTTTCTTTGGATGAACTCCAGTATTTATCTTTAGTTTATAATAGAAGTTTATAATAGAAGTTCAAGCGAAATTAAGAAATCTTTGATAGATAAAGATAAGGGGCAGAGAAACACAGCAGTGTTTAAGTTACGTTTGTCAGTTCTTGTCAAAAATCTAGAGTGAAGACCCTTTAAGTGATTATGGAGGGAGAGCCATTTTGGGGCTGGGAGACTTGGAGGAGGTCCAAAAACCACCGGTGTTTAGAAGCCTCTGGAGTCATAGGCAATGACTCATGAAGACAATAAGACGGCTCCACTATGCAAATACCAGTTTTCAGCTGTATTTGGGCTCTAATCCTGTAGCTCAAGCAAGGGCAGTGTTGTTCCTTGCTTAGACTGTCTGTCTGGAAATAACAGTGTGAACAGCCTGAGCTCTGGATAATGGCCAACCATCAACCTTTTTAGAACTGCCAAAGAGCTCACTGTTTTTGCAAAACTGTGTCTGTGGACCCATGTTTCCATTAGACTGGAGGACCTCCAGGTGTTTGCTTAAGGAAGTCATTGAAATTCAATGCCAATTGAGGCCAGATTTCCAGCAGGAGAAATTCAGCAGTAAGAATTTTCCAGGCACAAGATTTCAAGATACTTGATTTAGATGTTCATTATGTGCTTATTACGTGAGTATTTCAACAAGTTTTACCTTTTTATACTGAAAACTCTACTGCAGTTGGAAATAAGGAACTCTTGGGTTGGGTATATATATAAGTTAAGAAATACATTCTTTCAATAGGCAAAATTTACTTTGTCAGTGGGAGACATAATAACATTGCATTATCTCTCTGGGGTTACTGGAAATGTGATTTTTTCCACCTAGAATTTAAAAGTAATATTTACCATCTAGAAAAATTAAGGAGGGTTAGTTTTTTGGATAATGCAATAAAGATCAACAAATAACATTAATTTTTTAAATTTACTTTCACTATAGCTAAATACCTGAATTTAGTCATGTGTTATCTGTGTAAAAACAACCAGCTTAATACATTCTATTTTAATTGATTAATTAATAAATTTTACCAGAGCATTGCTTAGCTTTAGTTTATGGTGGTGTGGAGAACTGAACCTGAGAACTTTGGTTTCTCAAGATGTCATAAACATCTTTGTATAATCATTATGTGATCTCCCTTGCCCTACAATAGATTTTAAAAAGACTGGAAAGTCAGACTAAAGGCAAAGACTAAATGAGTAAATGCTACCTATATGTTAGGTGCATGGTTGCATCGTATAGATATAACGTTCATGCAAAGAAAACATTTGCTTTTAGCATCCTCATTGTATTTGATTGTTGTTACATAGTCTGGCATGGTTGAAGTGAATCTTGACTCCTGATCTAATACTAAGTAAACAAAATAATTTTTAAAAGATACATTAAGTAGCAAATTATTTAACTAATAATGTTAAAAAGTTATCAATTCATAAATGAGTTGACTAGAGCATCTAATTTACTTGTAGTAATTAACTACCAGGAGCTAGATAATCAATGTATGCCTGTGAGCATTTAAAAATGTGTAAAAATTGATAATGGAAAAATATATAAAAACCTTTATTTGAATAATCATAATGACAGGCTTCATTGTAAGATGTCAGTATAGCATATTTAATCCTGAAATTTTATATATATTGCTTTGTCCCCAAACACCCTGAATCAAAGACTCTTTCCTGGGTAGGAAAATGTTTATTTTCTCTTGAAAATGTTAGATGACAGAAACAAACATTCTTTTGGAAAACTATAAACTCTTTTTGGGGAGAGGGGGCATAAGGGCAAAGTTAATGTGAGAAGAGGAGAGAAAAATTAGGTTTTGTAATTCAGCAGTGGGTATACACTGGGGAGTCACCACTGTATCTCTTGTTTTTTTTTTTTCTTTCTTCTGTTCTTTCTTCCTTTCTTTCTTTGCCACCAAGGTTATCATTGGAGGCTGCACAAAGACTTTCCACTGTTACCTGAGAACATTAGTTTATTTATTTTTTATAGACACAGAAAGAAATATGAAAAGAGACAGAGAGAGAGAGAGAGAAAAAAAGAGAGACACCTGCACACCTGCAGCACTCTCGACCACTCCTGAACCTTCACTATTTCTCTCTGTCCTATACAACAGCAGCTAGGGCAACAAAAATGGTGCCTGCACTATGAATCCACTGCTCCTTGAGGTATTTTTTCCCCATTTTTGTTGCCCTTGCTATTGTCGTTGTATAAGACATAGAGAAATCGAGAGAGGAGGGGAAGACAGAGTGGGGGAGAGAAAGATAGACACCTGCAGACCTTCACCATTTGTGAAGGGGCTCGAATTGGGATTCTTATGTCAGTACTTGCGCTT
Source organism: Erinaceus europaeus (assembly GCF_950295315.1). Lineage (NCBI taxonomy): Eukaryota > Metazoa > Chordata > Mammalia > Eulipotyphla > Erinaceidae > Erinaceus > Erinaceus europaeus. Next base: position 126,947,661 of record NC_080165.1, read on the forward strand.
GACGCCATGTGCCTTTCCTTGCCTTAACCCGCTTTGCTATGACCTGGCCCCTTTCTTTCCCTCTCCCTCTCCCTCTCCCTCTCCCTCTCCCTCTCCCTCTCCCTCTCCCTCTCCCTCTCCCTCTCCCTCTCCCTCTCCCTCTCCCTCTCCCTCTCCCTCTCCCTCTCCCTCTCCCTCTCCCTCTCCCTCTCCCCCTCCCCCTCCCCCTCCCCCTCCCCCTCCCCCTCCCCCTCCCCCTCCCCCTCCCCCTCCCCCTCCCCTCCCCTTCCCCCTCCCCTCCCCCTCCCCTCCCCCCCTCTCGCCCTCGCCCTCGCCCTCTCTCTTCCTTCTCTCCTTCCTTCCTCTTTTTCTTTCTCTCTCTTCCTTCTTTCCTTCCTTCCTTCCTTTCTCTCTTTCTTTCTTTCCTTCTTGCTTGCTTGCTTGTTTGATTCATTTTTCCATCAGTATTATCACTAAGGCACAGAGCCTGCATAATAAATCCATTTTTGGGGGGACATATACATATACATACATACATACATACATATATATATATATATATAGAGAGAGAGAGAGAGAGACATTGAGAAGGAACACAGAGAGGGAGAGAGGGGAAAAAAAGAAAAGAAACATCTGGAGGCCGGGTGGTGCTACACCTGGTTGAGCACATGTGTTATAATGCTCAAGGACCCCATTTGGAGTCCCCAGGCCCACCTGTAGGGAGACAGCTTTGCGAATGGTGATGTAGTGTTGCCGATGTCTCTCTGTCTCTCTCCCTCTCTGTCTCCCCCTCTCCTCTTGATTTCTGGTTGTCTCTATCCAATAAATAAATAAATACAATATTTTTTAATAAAGGAGCATCTGTATCCCTGCTTTACTGATGATGAAGCACCCCACACCACCACACACACAGGGGAGACTGGGGCTTGAACTGTGGTCCTTGCTCATGGTCATATACACTCAATTTCTCTTTCTATTAACTTTTCTTCCTTGTTCCAGATATCAGTCAACATGGATGACCTCATTCTAGTTATTATTCCCTAGATGTTGCCCTTGCAGAGTAGATGGCCCTGCCTAGAACATCCTTCCCACACAACTCTATCACTTTGATATCTTTATCTTGTTCTATTTTGCTGCGCAGTACTTAGCCTCCTTAACCATAGAAATGAATGCTTTAATAGAAGATAGATGTTTGTGTTTATAGAAGAAGAGTAAAATATCTACCTCATTTATTGTAATTATGTTTAATTGATTTAATAATAATTGACAAGACCATCAGATAAGAGGGGTGCAGTTCCACAAAATTCCCACCACCACAATTCCACATCCCATCCCTTCCATTGAAAGCTTTCCTATTCTTAATCGCTTTGGGAGTATGGACCAAAGATCTTTAGGGAGAACAGAAGGTGGAAGGTCTGGCTTCTGTAATTGCTTTTTCACTGGACATGGATGTTGGCAGGTCAATCCATACTCTCAGCCTGAATCTATCTTTCCCTGATTGAACAGGGCATGTGAGAGGTGAGGTTCTAGGACACATTGGTGAGGTCATCTGCTCAGGGAATTCAGGTTGGCGTCATGATAGCAGCTGCAACTTGGTGGCTGAAAAGCATTAAAACACAAAGCAAAACAAATTGTTTAATAATCAGGAGATTAAAAGTAAGAGTATAGCAGGCGAAATTTAGGGTCTCCATTTTGGAAAAAGTTAGGAAGTCTATTTTAGATATCATTTACTATAATTCTTACAGTATAAGTGCTCTACATTTATTCTTTTCATAATAGACTTACCAGGAAAATACGATCACCGCTATTCTTAGGGGAAACCAAAGTTTGTGCATATTGAATATTTGTATGATATCACACAAATATCACATACGCTTTGTTTGTTTGTTTTAACCAGAGCACTGCTCATCTGGTGAATGGTAGTACAGGGGACTGAACCTGGGGCTTTGGTGCCTCAGGCATGAGAGTCTCTTTGCATAGCCATGATGCTATCTGCTCCTATCCAGTATTATATGCTTGGGATAGGATTTAAATTTAAGTATTTTAAGCTTTAGACCCTAACCTGGAAATAATAAAAGAAATAAGGTAGGGAATTGGGCGGTAGCACAGCGGGTTAACTGCCGGTGGCACATAGCTCAAGGACCGGTGTAAGGATCCCTGTTAGAGCCCCGGCTCCCCACCTGCAGGAGAGTCGATTCACAAGTAGTGAAGCAGGTCTGCAGGTCTATCTTTCTCTCCCCCTCTCTGTCTTCCCCTCCTCTCTCCATTTCTCTCTGTCCTATCCAACAACAGGACATCAATAACAACAACAATAATAACTACAACAATAAAACAAGGGCGACAAAAGGGAATAAATAAATAAAATAAATAATTTTAAAAAATAAAAGAAATAAGGTTTAAATCTAGGTGACACTAACTTTTTTTTTAAATGACTAAGTAAATTGTGGTCTCTATATGCAAGGGAATACTACTCAGCTGCTAGTAATGATACAGTTCTGCAGAATGGAGGAATGTTGGTGTGGGGTCCTTTGGGGTGTTTGGGGTGTCTTTGGGGTCCTGGCACTATAACTTTTATGTACAAAATGAGAAACCAAAAAAAAATTAGGATGCAGGTACAGACCCTAATGGAACAGAAGCAGAAAGACAAGTTTTTGTTTGTTTGCTTATTTTGTTTATTTATTTATTTTCCCTTTTGTTGCCCTTTCTGTTTTATTGTTGTAGTTATTACCGTTTTTGTCATTGTTGGATAGGACAGAGAGAAATGGAGAGAGGAGGGGAAGACAGAGGGGGAGAGAAAGAAAGACACCTGCAGACCTGCTCCACCACCTGTGAAGTGACGCCCCTGCAGGTGGGGAGCCAGGAGCTTGAACCGGGGTCCTTATGCCGGTCCTTGCGCTTTGTGCCACCTGCATTTAACCTGCTGTGCTACTGCCAGACTCCCAGAAAGAGAAGTTTTATAAGGGCTACTAAAAAAGGGGAAAAAGTGTATTTCATAGTGTAAGATAAGCAATTTGGATTGCGTTTGGTGTATTGCACCACAGTAAAAGACTCTGGGGAAGGTGTGGAAAGGTAGAGGAGAGGGCCTTGGGGTCCTGTCTCATGAAGTTGGAAAATTATCTAAGCTGGGGATGAAAGTGTTTACAGATATCTATCACAGTGTGAGGAGAAATTGTACCCCTGAGTGAATAACTGTACTGTAAACCATTATACCCCAGTAAAATTACACAGACACATACACACACATACATACATACTCACTCACATAGAACTTACTCTTTCAGATTTCTGTTTCTTAATGTAAAATATTGTCCATGTAGTTATGAAATAGGTTATACAATCAGTTTTGAATATAAACTATGGATTCTTAGGTGTCCTAAGATTGTGTACTAATTTCCTGCTTTATTTGAGGTCAATCCCAAAACCAGGAGTGGGATTCTGTTCATAGATTAATCCTGGAGTGGATTTTCCCTTTTCACAAATCAATTTTCCTCTTTTTGAATGTATGCTTAATTTTTCTGTCCAAAATCTAAAATTGTTCAGAATCTCTGTGAAGTGGAGAGAACAGTAGATCTGGAATTCCTTATCACTAATAACCTTAGTTATAGATATATATTTTGTCCTATCTAGTAGAATGTCTATTCAGTTCTAACTACCTGAAGTTTCTAATTGCTTAGTAATTAATTCCTACCTCTAAATGAACTATGAAGCCATTAGAACTGGATGCAATATATATAAGAGATAATTTCTTTCATCTCTAAAACAGTTGGTTAATTGCTAACTGGCTTTAGAGTGAGGATGCTTTTTTGGGAATTATCAATTACCCTGAAGCATAGCTCCAGAAGGCTTTACTCTTGCAACAGACTACAGGATCATCTGAGTGACCATATTATAATATTGAGATGGAAGTTGAAGCTATTTTGTTGAATAAATTTAGTTAAAATTTGTCTAAATCAGTTTTTGACTTAATATGCACAGATTACAAATACGTTTTTCTACATGAAGCACAACCAACTTATTTTCTTTTGGTGCTTAAATAGAAATCCAGTATTGTAGACTAGCTTAAATTAACTTCAGTGAATAAGGCTTCTTCCAGAATTAACCAAACAATTATATATATATTACTGGTCTGGACATGTTCTTAGGGATTTTTGCAGAGATGATGCAGTGATTAGGAGTGGAAGTGATGGGATTGAACCATGAAGGCACATCCTTGCTAACCACAAATATTTCTTTTCGTAGGGCACAGAGTAATTCTTGACTTTAAAAACTTATAATGAAATCCCTTAAATCATGCTATAGAATTAAATTCAGAGTTTTTCAGGTGATTGGAGCTGCCTGTGTGTGTAAACATGTGGTTCAATTGGGCCAGCTTAAAAATTCCTTGCTCGGCTTGTCTGTATTTGCTCTTGCTACTTGGAGTGCTTTAAAATGGTCCAGTTAAATCAGGCTGTCAAAATGGCGAGGGTCCCTGCTGGATTTACTCATGCCACATAAACATATGCAGAATATTATGAATGCCACATTTTAGAAAAAGCTCCCATTTGTAAAAACATATTGGGTCACATTAAAAAAAAAAGAGAGAGATTAAATGAATCCCTTCTTCAAAAAGTTTTTGGTAGGTAGAAAGGAATGTTGAGGTGATGCCTGTGTAACTGCAGGACTACAGATGTCTGTTTCTCATGGAAATATGCTCTATGGGCTGAATTTTATCACACTGGGGGAAGGGAAAGCTATAAGAAGCATGCTTAAAATTACCCTGCAATGGAACACTGAGAAATTAAATCCTAACCTTCTGTAGGGTATTTAGAGTACAGAACACAAAGTTGCTCACACATTTTCAAAAGAAGCCTCCTTGTGAACTTTGCTTTAACTCAGCGTTTCCACGAATATTCTTTTTCACTGTTCAACATTACAGAATGTGGGTGATATAGTGCATAGCCCACTTACTCTATTTCTGTTATATTTGCTGCAGGCACAGCTCATTTTTTTAAAAAAGTCATTTTTGGTATTATCTTTATTTATTGGAAAGAGACAGCCAAGAATGACGAGGAAAGGGCATGAGAGAGAGAGAGAGAGAGAGAGAGAGAGAAAGAGAGACAGAGGGAGAAGCAGAGCGATACCTCCAACACTGCTTCACCATTCACAAAGCTTTCTCCCTGTAGGTGGGAACTGGGGGCTCGACTCTGGGTCCTCGGGCATTGTAACATGTATGCTCAACCAGGTGTGTTACCACCCTGCCCCAGCATAACTCATTTACAATATTATAATTCTTTTCCTTTTAAACAGCTTTATAAAATCAACTGGACAAAAAAAAAAAAAAAAAGCTTTCTGTAGATATGCCCTAAGTTAAATGAAACTGAACAGCTTCCAGAGTGAAGTGTCAGTCAGTGTTCAGCAAGGTACATGTAAGAGAGTATGACCACTGACCAACAGTGGGGACCTCAATTCAGGGGGTAACGAAGGAGCTGAGAAGGCGATAGATCAAGAGGGAACCACACCTATCAATTTAATGACCCTTCACATGGGGAGGGGTCTAGTCCATAAGGACTGCTTGATTGGAGCATGATTGGAACACTATTTGCAGTTCTTTCCATTGCTTGCTAAAAGCAGGATTTTAAGCAAAAGTTATTTTTTAGAAAGGATTGGTGTGTGCAATGATTTCAGTATTTCATTTATTGAAAGCAAAAGAGTAAGCAAGATTGGCAGTAATTTTTGTATATGTTCATGGCTTCAAGATTTAAGATTAAGGAAAGAAAAGACTGAAAGGATTTGTCGTTAATGGCAGTGACTTATTTGTATCTTTTCACATAATTTGCTTTTCAAGTAAGACCCATTGGAGTCACATCATCATTTGCACTTCCAAGCTCCTACAATTCCTGCATTTGGGGGGCTTAATGGAAAAATATGCGTTTGTGTTGCTCTTGAGCTCTGAGGTACTTAATGTCTCACATTCCGAATGGTGTGCATGCTTTGTCATGTGCGTGACCCAGGTTTGACCCCAGTCCCCAGTACACTGAAGGAAGCCTCTCTCTCTCTCTCTCTCTTTCTCTCTCTCTCTCTCTTTCTTCTTCTTCTTCTTCTTCTTTTTTTTGCCTTCAGGGTTATTGCTGGGGCTCAGTGCCTGCACCATGAATCCACTGCTCCTGGAGGCCATTTTTCCCCCTTTTTTTGCCCTCGATGTTGTAGCCATGTTGTGGCCATTATTGTTATTGTTGATGTCATTCGTTGTTGGATAGGACAAAGAGAAATAGAGAGAGGAGGGGAAGACAGAGAGGGGGAGAGAAAGACAGACACCTGCAGACCTGCTTCACCACCTGTGAATTGACACCCCTGCAGATGGGGAGCTGGGGGCTCAAACTGGGATCCTTACTCTGGTCCTTGAGCTTTGTGCCACGTGCGCTTAACCCGCTGCGCTACCGCCCGACACCATCTCTGCCTCTTTCTATCTGAAAGAAAATCAGCCTGTAAGGAAGCTGTGATATATACACATTGAAATACTTACTATTTAGCAGTCAAAAGTATTGAAATATTCTGGTTTTTTTTTCTTTCATATTGTGGATGGAACTTGAAAGAATCAGGTTAAGTGAGATAAACTATAGAGAAAAGGACAAATATCAATGATCTCAGAGGTGGTACTTAAGAAGCCAGGGAATAAAAAGTAAACATGGGATGAAGTTGAGGTTGGACGCATGTTTTGTGGCAAAGAAATGGATTCTCCATTAGGGAGAAGTGGTGGAAGATTGCTCAGTACACACAGCACAGTTGTGAAGAGAGATATGAGTCGGTGGTGGGAGTGGTATGCAGACTCCTATCACTGAAAAGTATGAGACTACCAATGTATCAGTGACTGTCATGTAAATCATTATTTCTTCAATAAAGTTATAGAAGAAGAAAAAGTCAGTGGGAAGTTGTGAAACCTCAGGGACAAAGATAAAATACAGTGTTGCCTTTACTTTTCTCCTGCTCTTTTAATGTTGCAAAATAAATTATTTTCAACGCTATGTATTTAATGTTCGAAGCACTATGAATTTGTTTTGTTTGTTTCTTTTTATGCCTCCAGGGTTATTGCTGGGGCTCATTGCTAGCATTATGAATCCACTATTCCTGGTGGCCATTTATTCCAGGTTTTTGTTTATTTGTTTGTATTACAGAGAGAAATTGAGAGGAGATAGTAGATATAGAAGACAAGAGAAAGATAAAGATAGACACCTGCAGACCTGCTTCACCACTTGTGAAGCTTCCCCATGCAGGCTGGGTAGGGGGGATCTAACCCAAATCCTTGCTTTGGTCTTCACTTGCTTCAGAAATCAGATGGTCTGGAAATTGTGTACATATCAAGAGTACATTTCATTGAAGTCTCTGAAGCTGTGTCTTCAAGACTTTAACAATATAGAATATAACATGTAGAGGAGAGTGGACACAGTACATTTGAAGCTGTATTTGGAGGAGAAATGTGACTGACCAGGGCCTGTTTTAACAGTACAGATTTATAGCCAAACAGACATGCTTTTAACATGACCAAATTAGAGAACATCATGAGCTTAGCATTTTGTCTCTGAGAGACATTTGGACTCATCTGTACCCTTCCCTGCTATAGAGTAGATTGTGATTTTATGCCAACAAATATTGGATTTTACCCAAGAAAATGCTCAGTCAATGTTGAAAATACATGTGGTGATCTAGGTGATTTATGTTAAAAGAAAGCGGCACAAAAAGCTTTGTACTGCGGGTGTCTCTCTGTCTCTATCACTCCATTCCCTCTCAATTTCTGCCTGTCTCTATTCAATACATAAATAAAGATAATGCAAAAATAAATAAATAAAGTTAAAAATTAAGAAAAAAAGAGCTTTCCCTTCTGTATAGCACTTCATGTGTGGAGTTAGGCTCAGACATGGACTAAGTAAGGGAAGGCATGTGTTACACTAGGTAAGCTCTCTCTTCAATCCCCAATTTGATTTTTGTTGTTTGAGTCAAGAATGTAAACTTTAAGTGAGGCATACATTAATAATGGAAATTCCAGTGGCTGTGGAACTGGTTCAGTGGAAGAGTGCAGGACTTGCATTGGGATTAAAACCAGGGACTTCATGTCTTAGAACACTGCTCTCATCTTTCTCTCTCTCCCCCCATCTCTCTTTCTTTAAATAAATAAATAGATCCTAGGAAAACAATAGAAATTCCAGCAGCTGGACTGGTGACACAGAAAAAAAGAATGCACTTAAAGAAAAGGGGGGGATGAAAAAAAAGTGCATTCTTTGAACACATGAGCTCTAGGTTTGAATCCAGGGAAGAGAAATTTTATTATGATCTTAGAATTTGAAACCAAGATACTTATTATCATTTATTCTAGTGTCACATATCAAGAACTCACCCAAGTATCCTCTTGACAGACAGGCTCTTAACACTTTTCAATGATGTTGAACTAATACATTAACATATGTGGCAGCTAGCTACAGAGTTAAGTTGAAGATTCCTAAAAAAAAAGTAAAACAGCATACTTGTATAAGTGCTGATCTTTAAAACCATGAGATGAGGGGCTGAAGAGCCAGATCAGTGTTAGAGCACAGGACTTGCCTACCTGAAGTCCTGGGACCCTGAGGTCAGTTCCCAACATTGCCATATGTCAGAGCTGAAGAATGTTCTGTTGTCTTGCTCATGGAATAGTGTGTCCTGGTGGCGGCACACCTGGCTGAGCACATGTTTCCGTGCACAAGGACCCAGGGCTCAAGCCCCAAGTTCTCACCTGCAGGAGTGACACTTCACAAATGGTAAAGCAGTGCTACAGGTGTCTTACCCCATCTCTATCCCCCCCTTTCTTAATTTCTCTCTGTCACTATCTAAAGTAGATAAATAAATCTAATATAAATAATTATTTAAAAACAAACAAAGTTTTGGGGAGTCGGGTGGTAGCGCAGTGGGTTAAGTGCATGTGGCACAAAATGCAAGGGTTTTTACTTTGGTGCCCTACTCCAAATTCAGTCAAATCCTGCTTTGAGTTTCCCTTGCTGTTATTATTTCTCAACTTCTGTTTATGAGTGGGACCATCCCATACTTATCTTCTTTCTGATTTAGATCACTTAACATAATTCCTTCTAGCTCCATCCAAGATGGGTTAGAGAAGGTGGGTTTATTGTTCTTAACAGCTACATTATATATATATATATATCACAACTTTCTCAGCCACTCATCTGTTGTTGGGCACCTGGATTGCTTCCAGGTTATAGCTATTATGAATTGTGCTGCTATGAACACAGGTGTACACATTTCAGTATAAAGTTCATAATGAAATAGTGTCTACTTAGACTTAGATAACCACCTCACCTTCTTCCTATTACAGTTCTCTCACTCACTCCAAAGCTAAGCTCATCAAAGCAAGAACTGAAAAAGCTGAATAAGGGTAAGAGACTGGTATACTTTAATGATGACTCTTTAGTCACTATCAGGCCACCCCATCAGCTGGGGCCCGAATCCGGAGTCCTGAGATTCCCAAACAGACATGATGGGCCTGGACCTCAAATAAATCTCTCTCTCCACTGTTATTTCTATCAGGAACAACATGATAGACACCTTTGAGGGCCCCATAGGACCTTGCCCTCAACTTAGATCAACAATGGTAGAGAATGTTCCGTCTTCCGAAGGGAGGATGGACAACATACTCTATGCTACACCTGAGGAAAATAGGTGCTGATATTGGGGCAGCTTGGAATGTTCCTACTTATGACCACAGAATGTGAGGTCAGATCTACAGGGATACAGAGATCACATAGGCTCCTGAATATAGGCCCCAGATCACATCAAATTGATGGGATTCACAGTCAACAATATTTATACACCTTTCCCATATTTGAAAGCTACTCTCTTCCCAGATTCAGTTTTCTGGTCCTTCTTCCAGCCATGACATCAGTTCCCCAGACAATAACTTGGATCCACCTGCATATCAGATTTCAGGCTCAGGCAAAAAGAAAAAAAAAAAAACTAGTATAGCCACAGGCCTTTTGGAATATAACTAAAATATGCCTATTAGATATCTACAAAACAGAGACCCCCCCAAAAAATCTTCATCTGTACTATTCCAGCCTTTAGGTCCTTGATTGCTCAACAATTTGTTTGGTTTTGCATGTTAACTTTCTTGTCAACCATCAGGTTACAGATGTTAGCATGATGCCAACCAGACTTCCCTGGACAGACATCCCTACCAATGTGTCCTGGAGCTCTGCTTCCCCAGAGCCCTTCCCCACTAGGGAAAGAGAGAGACAGGCTGGGAGTATGGATCAACCTGTCAATGCCCATGTTCAGAGGGGAAGCAATTACAGAAGCCAGACCTTCCACCTTCTGCATCCCATAATGACCTTGGGTCCATACTCCCAGAGGGTTAAAGAATAGGAAGGCTATCAGGGGAGGGGATGGGAGACAGAGTTCTGGTGGTGGGAATTGTGTGAAGTTGTACCCCTCTTATCCTATGATTTAGTCATTTCCTTTTTTTTAATTTTCAAATTTGTTTATTTATTTTCCCTTTTATTGCCCTTGTTGTTTTTTATTATTGTTGTACTTATTATTATTGTTGTTAGATAGGACAGAGAGAAATGGAGAGAAGAGGGGAAGACAGAGAGGGGGAGAGAAAGATAGACACCTGCAGACCTGCTTCCCTGCTAGCAGGTGGGGAGCAGGGGGCTCGAACAAGGATCCTTATGCCAGTCCTTGCGCTTCGTGCCATATGCGCTTAACCCACTGCACTACCGCCTGACTCCCAATATTTCTTTTTTATAAATAAAATTTTTTTTTAAATGCTGAAACCATCTCATTTGCATCATCTTGGATGGAACCTGAAGATATGTTAAATGAGATAAGACACAGAAGGACAAATACCAAATGATCTCTCTTATAAGCAAAACTTAATAAATAGGGACGGAGAGGGAGAACACAAAGTGAAATGTGGACAGGGCACAGTGTATTATGTTAAAATAAAGAACTCTGGAGAAAAGAAGAAAGAGAAGAGCTGAAGAGAACGATGGTGTCTTGGTGCTTGATGATGTGAGTGAAAGTGTTCTGCAGAGAATTTTTACAGGGAGATAAGAAATTGTACCGATACGGATTTGTCAACGACTATAATGTAAACCATCCTACCTCAATAAAAATGATAAAAAAGAAAAGATATGCTGGTCGTGTGTTTATTGTCCCCTGTGGTTATTTTAGAAGGCAATTCAGACAGAGAGAGGCTGATGAGACACCACTAACTTATTCTACCATCTGGGCAGTTTTTGTCAGTGCCATCTCTCCATGATGTTCCCATGTGGTGCCAGGGCTCAAATTAAGTCTCTCATATGACAAGACATGTGCTTTTAGTAGATGACTTATCTCCTAACCCTAATGGGGTGATATTTTAAAGTAAAATTAATATGTTCAGAATTCTTGAAGTGAATTTCTGACCTTGTAGAAATAACTAAAAGACTATGCAGACAAAAAAAACACCATCTAATATTTAAATGAATCATATTTCATGTACACTATAAATTAGTATTGCAAACTATGTATGCAATACTGGGGAATAATTAGAATGGCAATGTTATTATGGGGGGTAGATTGGAAGGTTATAGAAGAAATGTGTCGAGAGTTACAATATGAAGAGAACTATGGGGGTCGGGTGGTGGTGCACCTGGTTGAGCGCACATGTTACAGTGTGCAAGGACCTGGGTTCAAGCCTCCGGTTCCCACCTGCAAGGGGAAAAACTTCACAAGTGGTGAAGCAGGGCTGCAGGTGTCTCTCTGTCTCTTTCCCTCTCTGTCCTTCCCCTTCCGTCTAGATTTCTGGCTGTCTCTATCCAATAAATAAAGATAATAAAAAATTTTAATGAAAAAAAATAAAGAGAACCATGGAGTTGCAGCCTTTAGGCTTAATATTCTCACTAAAGAATTAAATTAAATTAAATTACTTAATTAATTTTTGCCTCCAGCGTTATCACTGAATCTGTGCTGGCCCTATGAATACATTGCTCCTGTGATTATCCCCCCTTTTCTTGGGGGGACAAGACAAAGAGAATTGAGAGAGGATTGGGAGACAGAGAGGGAGAGAGAAAGGTAGAAACCTGCAGACATGCTTCGCCTCTTGTGCGAAGTCCTTGTGCGGGTCCTTGCTTTTAGTACTATGTGCACTTAACTGGGTGTGCCATCACCCGGCCCCCACTCACTAAAATATTTTATTGCTAAATAAATATATCTTGACTGCTCATTCTGTATCAAGTTTTCAAAGCATAATAAACTGAACTTAAGAGGTTTTTTTTTTTTTTCCATTTACGTTCACTATAAATGTAACTTTGCTACAACAGATCATAATTACCTAAAACCAGATCAGATGAAATTTAAATGCCATTACTATCTTCCTTAATTAGGGAAGACAAGCTCAAGAGAAAAGCAAAATGGACCCAGTGATGTTGGCTTTTACTTAAGTAGACCAAGGACACTCCAGGGATGTTAGCCACAATGTATAGTCTAAGCTTACTAATGCACTAAAAAGTTAACTATTCAAAAATTAGGAGCCAGAAAGTGGTGAAACTGGCTGAGTGCACGTTACCAATTGCACAAGAGCAGGTTCAGGCGCTCGATCCAATCCGCAAGGGGAAGTAAGGCTTTACTAGCGGTGAAGCACAGCTGAAGATGTCTCTTCTTCTCTCCCACTCTATCTCCCCACCCCTCTCAATTTCTCTCTGTCCTATTAAAAAAATAACTTTACTATCATTTTAGAATCACATTCCAATTCTATGAAGCCTCTAGTTTCACTTTTATGCCAAGAAACTCTTTTAATGAGTGTACCAATGATAAATTCCTCTTCTGATACCTAAATATATAGAGAAGGATTTTATGGTTGGGTGCAATGGACATTCCAAATTTAGTATCCATTTACTTAATTTCCTTTTAAATTTATAACAAAAATGTGGACCTTCATCATTTTGATTTATAAAAAAAGTAATTCTGGGGCCAGGTGGTGGTGTACCTGGTTGAGCGTACATGTTAGAATGTGCAAGGACCTGGGTTTGAACCCTTGTCCCCACCTGCAAGAGAAAAGCTTTGCAAGTGGTTAAACAGTGTTGCAGGTGCTGTCTGCTTTTCTACCCCTGTCTCACCTCCTTCCCTCTTGATTTCTTGCTGTCTCTATACAATTAATAAATAAAGATAATACAGAAGTTTAAAAAATAAAGTAATTCTAAACTAGCTTAGATGGAGGAGCAATAGGAATAATTTTCTAGGGTTTTTTGTGTATGTTTATTAATGCTGTAGAAGTAAAATATGAGTAGAGTTAAAAGTAGATTTAAAATTAGGCCCCTTGGGAGTCGGGCGGTAGCGCAGTGGTTAAGCTCATGTGGCGCAAAGCTCAAGGATGGACTGGAGGATCCCGGTTCGAGCCCCCGCTCCTCACTTGCAAGGGAGTAGCTTCACAGGCTGTGAAGCAGGTCTGCAGGTGTCTTTCTCTCTCTCCCTCTCTGTCTTCCCCTCTTCTCTCCATTTCTCTCTGTCCTATCCAACAATGATGACATCAACAACAATAATAATTACTACAACAATAAGGACAACAAAAGGGAATAAATAAATATTTTTTAAAAATTAGGCCCCTTAGAATATACCTAAAATAGGGAGTCGGGCAGTAGCGCAGTGGGTTAAGCGCAGGTGGTGCAAAGCACAAGGACCAGCGGAAGGATCCCGGTTCCAGCCGTCGGTTTACCACTTGCAGGGGAGTCCCTTCACAGGCGGTGAAGCAGGTCTGCAGATGTCTATCTTTCTCTCCCCTTCTGTCTTCCTCTCCTCTCTTCATTTCTCTCTGTCTTATACAACAACAATAATAATTACAACAACAATGAAAAAAACAAGGGCAACAAAAAGGGAAAATAAATAAATATTTTTAAAAATTTAAAAAAGAATATACCTAAAATAGATTTCCTAGCTTCTTCCAATGGGAAGGCCCTAAATTTCATTTGTTATACTCTTACCTTTAGGTTCCTGATTGTTAAACAATTTGTTTTGCTTTACATCTCACTGCTTTTCAGCCACTGAGTTGCAGATGCTATGCCAACCTGACTTGACTGGGCAGACAACCTCACCATTGTATCCTAGAACCCCACCTCTCCAGAGCCTTACCCCACTAGGGAAGGATAGAAACAGGCTGGGGGTATGGATCGACCTGTCAATGCCCATGTCCAGAAGAGAAGCAAATATAGAACCAGATCTTCTTTCTGCTCCCCGTAGAGATCTTTGGTTCATACTCTCAGAGCGATAAAAATAGGGAGACTTCAAAGGGAGGAGCATGGATCTCTGGTGGTGGGAATTGTGCAGAATTGTAACACTCTTACCCCACAATTTTGTCAATTATTATCATATCACTAATGAAAATATATTTGTTTATAATACTACCCAGTTCATATCAACTTTGCCATTAGAGCAATAGAAAGTAGTTTACAGTTTAGGGGCTAGGAAATAAATGAAACCTAAAACAGGTTTCTGCCATATTTACTCTATGCTGTGTACAGATGTGCTTATAGAGACAGCTTCTTCAATTCTACACTGCTCAGTCATTCAATCACATCTAAAATGGAACCTGCTCAGAACTGGAGAAAAACTTGAAATAATAGGTCTATACCTGGTGCATTATCATACAATTCAGACAAAGGGAATTGCAGTTCTTGAAAATGAGCCCCAAACACTGTATGTTCTTTATGTTTTGTATTACGTGCAGGAATTTATGGATACTGAACAGGTTTAAAATTTTGTCTCAACCAACTACCAATGCAGTCATCTCTGACCCAGTCTTACAGACCTTCAGCATGATGGCTCAGCATCTCTCTCATTAAAGGTTTAACCCTTCATCTTCTCCAGAGCTAAGTTCACGACCAAGTAATCTGAAGAAATTTGTTCCTGACTCTAGAAGTAATATATGAAGTAGCTGGTGCTCATGTACAATCAGAATCCCTTCTAGAGGGCTGGGCTGGGGTATACTTGTAGAGTGCACATGCTACCATGTGCAAGGGACCTGAGTTCAAATCCCAGCAATCCACTTGCAAAGGAGAAAGCTCCATGAGTAGTGGAGCAGTGATGCTCTCTCCCCCTCTCTCTTTTTTTCTCCCTTTCTCTCCTTCTCCCCTTTCTCTCCCTCCTATTCCTCCTCAATTTCTGTCTCTGTCAAAGAAAAAAAAAAATAAAAAGGCAGCCAGGAGCAGTGGATTTCATTTCTTTATTGGGGCATTAGTGGTTTACAATTGACAGTAATATACAACAGTTTGTATATGCCTAACCTTTCCCAGTTTTCCATAACAATTCAATCCCCACTGGGTCTTCCTCTGATATCATGTTCCAGGACCTGAGCCCTACCTCCACCCCAGAGCCTTTTACTTTGGTGCAATACACCAAATCCAATCCAAGTTCTGCTTGGTGGTGTTTTCCCTTCTGATCTTATTTTTCAACTTCTATGAGTAGCAGTGGATTTGTTGTATAGACACCAAGCCCCAGTGATAACCCTCATGGCAAAAAATAAAACAAAGCAAAACAAAATAAAAAGAACCACTTCCAATGTCCTCCTTATTCAAATTTTAAAACAAGATTCCTTACTCATAAGCTGAAACCTGGTTGCAGTAGAACTGTCTTTCTTATGAAATTCTCACAGAAGAACTATTTAGCACCAAATGTGCAATACCTTCCTAGCCAGCCCCCCTTAGTACTATCCCCACCACTTGCCAATCAGTCTGAGAGCAACTGGGCAGCACTACAGGCATACTGATGTGCCCTGACATCAGAAGCCAGCAGAAAAGAAAGGCAGAGTCTTTTCCGCTTGTGAGCAGCAGTTGTCTGTGTTGCCCTTATCAGGCCCAGTTGACCATTAACAGGAGAGCACACTAGCCTTCTGTTTTTTGTGCACAGAAAACAATTCTACTACTGTAAAGACTTTCCATGTTTTGTTTTGTTTTTCAATCTTTCCTAGGTTTATTTTATTGTTAAAGTGGGAGTAAATAAATTATCTGGGATCTGATTCCAAATGTAAAAAAAAAAAAAAAGTAAAACCAAAACAAAAGAATAAAGCAGACCTTTTATCTTTGTCTTCAGAGAATCATTCCCTAATGTATCTGTCATAAGGCAAACTTTTGCCAAGTGGGGCAATATAGAGAGCTTACTGGTCTGGGTATGGTCATTTTCAGGCTGTGACTCAGGTTCAAACCCAAGCAGCACAGGGGAGTGCAGTGGCATCTGGGGAAGTGTTGTGTTGTCTCTTCTCTCCTGCAGGAGGCAGGAGAGAAGAGACAACACAATGTTACCACACATGCATAGTTCCTTGACTCTGAAAAAAAAACAAACAAAAGAAAACAATAACAACAACAGCAACAAACAGAAGAAAAAAAGAAAAGAAAATCTCCTTGAGAGCCCAGACTCTAAAGGATTTCTAGTAACCAAAATTAAGATTCCGCAGAAGCATTTAAACACAATTCAGTATAACTAAGTACTTTAATTTTTTATATCATATAACAGAATTTCATTATGGTCAAACAGGGACTTAAGAGCTTATTGACTAGAGAAGACAAAAACTTTCATATACCCCACAGTCAGTTTAGCTGCAAAACAGTGTGAAAAGACCTAAGACAGTCATCTGTAGTAAGAGAACTCAGACTTTGAAAAGAGTTTTGGCAATATTTTTTCTCTGAATATTTCATGGTTTCTGGTCTAACATTTAAATCCTTGACCCATTTGGAGTTTACTTTTTGTGTGAAATATAGTCGTTTATTTTTATTTGGAGCCCTTAGTAAAGAAAAAGATGTGAGGGCTCATTTCTGGGTTCTCAGTTCTATTTCACTGCTTAGTGTGTCTGGTTTTGTTTCAATACTAGACAGTTTTGATTATAATAGTCCTATAACAAGTTTGATATCTAGGAGCCAGATGCCTCCAGTCTTGTTCTTTTATCTTAAGATAGTTTTGGCAGTGGTCCGGGATGTGACACAATGATAAAGCTTTGGACTCTCAAGCATGAGGTCCCAAGTTCGATCCCAGGAAGCACATGCAACAGAGTGATGTCTGTTTTTTTCTCTCTCCTCCTGTTTTCTCATAAATGAATAAAATATTTTTTAAAAAAAGATAGTTTAGGGAAACTTAGGGGTTTTTTTTTGTTTGTTTGTTCTATTCTCTTGATGGGATTGCATTAAGTCTTTATATAGCTCAGGGTAGGATGATCATATGAATTACGTTAATTCTGATCCATGAACATAGGATATCGCTACATTTCATTGGATCTTTTTCTACTTTCTGGAATAGTGACTTAATTTTCAGTAAACAAATCTTTCACTTCTTTTGTTAGGTTTATTCCTAGATATTTGGTCGTTTTTGTTTTTATGGTAAATGGGATCAACTCTGAATTTCTTCTTCTGACTTAGTAAAAACTGGAAATTTCTTTTTATTTTAGTCCATGCCCAGAGAAAATAATATTTGCAATATGTCCAAAGCAACTTTCTACTATACATATTTTTTTGTCATATGGATGCTATTTCTTTAAATGAAGGAAAAAATGTATTCAAATACATTGAAGAAAATCCTTTTGCTGACATTACATAATCAAATGGGTGAGATGCTTAACCCATTTAAGCCATAATGTTCTCAACTTTAAGACAGGAATGCTAAGAAGTTTGATGATGGTTCTGCCAAATGATAAAATTATTATTTAATAGAATAACTGAAATGAAAGAAATGACTAAATAAATGCTTAATGTTATCCACAAGTCTTTCCTTCCTTGTCTCTGCATTTCAATCCCAAGGTCCCATGTGTTCAAACTTGTATGATGCTCATCTGTACTAATTCTCATGCTTAGAGTCATACCACATATCTATGTTTTAAAACACAAATGACCTTTTCTAACTTCTTGCAAATTTTGAATCTAAAATGTTTTTAGACCACTAAGGAAAAATGGTGATGCTAAAACTCTCCATTCATCATTGAGAGAATTCACAAGAGAGAAGATTCATTGTAAACAAACAAACAAACAAAATCTCAAGGACAGGCACAAGGATCCCGGTTTGAGTCCCTGACTCCCCAACTGCAAGGGGGTCCCTTCACAAGCTGTGAAGCAGGTCTTCAGGTGTCTGTCTTTTTCTCTCCCTCTCTGTCTTCCCCTCCTTTTTTGATTCTCTCTGTCCTACCCAACAACAACAACAGCAGTAACAACAACAATAATAACAAGGGCAACAAAATGGAAAAAACTGTCTTCCAGGAGCAATGGATTCGTAGTGCAGACACTGAGCCCTAGCAATAACCCTGGAGGTTAAAAAAAAGAAAAGAAAAAAAAAAGTCACGGAATCTCTCTGTGATCCTTCCTGGTCAATTCTCAGATCTGTATTTAGTTTTGTCTTTGGTCCCTTCAGATTTCTAGAGAAAAAAAATTCCTTTTTTAAAAAAAAAATATTTTATTTTATTTTTTGCCTCCAGGGTTAGGGCTAGGACTCAGTACCTGCACCACTAATCCATTGCTTCTGGAGGCCATTTATTTTTTTCCATTTTGTTGCCCTTGCTGTTGTTGTTATTGTTATTGTTGCCACTGATGTTGCTGTTGGATAGGACAGAGGGAAATTGAGAGAGGAGGGGAGACAAAGAGGAGGAAAGAAAGATAAAGACACCTGCAGACCAGCTTCACCACTTGTGAGGTGACCCCCCCTGCAGGTGGGGAGCCTGGGCTTGAACCTGGATCCTTACTTTGGTCCTTGCACTTCCCTTCATGTGCGCTTAACTTGCTGCACTACAGCCACACTCCCCAAAAATTCTTAACTATGTATAAGGTGCTATTTCTTTATTTTTCTGTCAAAAATTATGCCATCTACTTGATTTTACACTTTTGGTATACATGTCTAGGATTTTTCTTTTCTTTTTTAATTTTTTCTTTATAAAAAGGAAACATTAACTAAATCATAGGATAAGAGGGGTACAACTTCACATAATTACCACCACCAGAATTCTGTATACCATCCCCTCCTCTGATAGCTTTCCTATTCTTTAACCCTCTGGGAATATGGACCCAAGGTCATTGTGGAATGCAGAAGGTTGAAGGTCTGGCTTCTGTAGTTGCTTCCCCTCTGAATATGGGCATTGACAGGTAGATCCATTCTTGTCTAGGATTTTTCTAAAGAAGTCTATTTCATCAGCTTACTTATTAGGGACATACATATATAAGCAATAATTTCTTGGAAGAAAACAGATTTCATGAAAGCTATTTAACATTGAATTTGGCAATGATTTCTTGTGTATGATATCGAAATATAAGAAACAAAGAGAGAAATAGGTATTATGGAACTCATTAATATTAAACACTCTTTATGAATTAAAGAAGAGTAGCAAGAGTCAAGATACAGGCCATATAATTGGAGAAAGATTTGATAAGCGTATCCTATATTTGATAAAGGAATGACATCAAGAATATACAAAGGTTTCCTACAACTCAATATCAATAAAACCAAATAATCTGATTTAAAATGGGCAATCAGATATGAATACACATTTGTTTATATGGGGCTCCAAGAGTAGTCAAAATTAATAAAGACAGAGAATACACTGAGCTTGTTAGGGAGTATGGGAGGGAAGGATAGGAGTTAACAAGTAATGAACGAAGAGTTTCAGTTGAGGAATAAGATGGAAGAAGATGAATGGTTGTGACTAGTGATTATAAACATGAAGCAGCACTATAGACTTAAAAATAGTCAACATGCAAATTTTGTGTTATGTATATTTTATAACAGCCTGATTTTGCAATACAATCTTATATTCTTTATTTTCTTAGTTATCTGGAACTAGATTTGATGTGAAATACATATTTTTCTCTTTATTTGACTAGCATCTTTCTGGACTTTGTTCTTACACAGAAATGACCTAGTGAAATTTAATCAATTGTCCTCTGGAAGCATCTGTGATGCCTATAATTTTTCCCAGAATAGAAAATCAATAACAGAATCCTCAAGCTGAAAGGTAATTGAATTTAACTCCCAAGTGTTACAAAGATGCTGAGACCTAGGGGGATTTCGTGACTTGAGAAGATAATATAGTTGCTCTCTGAAGCCATGGGTCCACTGACTTTTACTGTTTTAACAGAAGCCAGGGGGCTTACAGGATGTGTACTACTTGTGCAAATCATATTAGCCAAGAAAACAAAGTACTGACAAATTCAGTAAACAAAACAGCCATTAGAAAAATAGGATTAGAAAAAGGCTTAAAGAAGCCCCAGGCAAAGATTTCAGAAACTTTCCCATTCACAGCATTCTGTAATTGCATAACCAAAGGCACAAAACTATTCACTTCTTTGTGCTACAAATTGAATTTAATCGCAGTAAACCCATCAATAGAGTTCTTAGGAGATTACTTGAGATAGTATATGTGGAGTATTTGACACAGTATATGCACTCTACTGATGTTACTCTTTGCTATAACTAACCCCAAATGAACTATTCCACAGAAAAGATTAGGAATGTTTTAGTTTGCTTTTAAAAACTTTTTCAGAATACAAAGGAGTGATTGTGGTGATGCATTTCTGAAAAAATAGAAGCTTTCCTGCAAGGCACCAGGCTGTGGCAAATATAAGGACAAGTGGGCATAAGCACAGGAACTGGAATATTAAGTCAAGTTCTAGGAATGTCCTTTAAAAGGATCTCTTACCCCAATTTCCTCCCGACTGACCTTTGGACATCTGTTTCCTTCCCTTCACCATAGTCACCTGCCCCCTTTGGCTCCCCTCTTTCTCCAGATCCAAAAGTGAAAGAGGACATTCTCAGTTCCTCTTTACTTGAGGTTTCCTAGGAGAGCATAAGTTTCTTGTCATTTGAAAGGTTTTAATGATATTATAGACCAACAAAATACTACATTATAGAATAAAACGCAGCAAATCTCAAAACAGCTCACAGTAATCACTGCCAGGGTCATGTTAAAACTAGAAATGAGAATAGAGTTGCCTTTTTAAAAAAATATATTTATTTATTTACTTATTCCTTTTTGTTGCCCTTGTTGTTTTTTTTATTGTTGTAGTTATTATTGTTGTTGATGTTGTTGTTGTCTAGGATAGAGAGAAATGGAGAGAGGAGGGGAAGACAGAGAGGGGGAGAGAAAGATAAGACATCTGCAGACCTGCTTCACCACCTGTGAAGCAACTCCCCTGCAGGTGGGGCTCCAGGGGCTTGAACTGGGATCCTTATGCTGGTCCTTGCGCTTTGAGCCACTTGCGCTTTGAGCCACATGCGCTTAACCTGCTGCGCTACCACCCAACTCCCGAGTTGCCTTCTAATTCAGTTTCTGCAAAAAAAAAAAAAATTTTTTTTCCTTCATTTTTTCTTCTAAAAATATGGAACAACCTAATTCATGGAATGAATATACCACAAATCTGCAGGTATAAGATTGGTATGTTGTGCTCATCTATTTATTTATTTATCTATTTATTTGCTTATAAGGGAGGAGAACCAGAGACTCACTCTGGTACATGCTATATTGAGGAATGAACTTGGGAACCCAAGCTTGAGAATCCAACTCCCTATCTGCTGCTCCTTGTTCACATGAAAAGAAAATTTTAGATTTTGTTTTAGAAAGAATATTTAAGGTGCTCATATGTTGCTTATTCAATTTTATTCCTCTTAAGATAATATTTAAAGTCATTGAATAAGAAATTTTCTAGGGCAGAGGAAATAGTTCACTGGGTAAAAACACATACTTTGCCACACCTAAGGATTTGGGTTCAAGTCTCTTACTACTATAGGCAAGCATCTGCATGGGGGAATCATCACAAATGGTAGAGCAGTGCTTTGGTATTTCCCCTCTTCCTCTCTCCCTCTCCTTCTCACGCCCTCTACCAGAATCATCATCACTATTATCATCATCATCATCATCATCATCATCATCATCATCATCTCCAGGAGTTTTGCAAGTACAAAACCTCAGAGGTAATCCTGGTGGCCAAAAACTTTTTTTTTTACTTTTTCTTCTCTCTCTCTCTCTTTTTCTTTCTTTCTCCTCTTTCTCCTTCTCCTCTTTCTCTTCTTTCTTGACAGACAGAGTAATTGAGAAGAAGGATAGAAAGGGAGAGAGAGAAAGAGAGACAACTGCAGCACTGCTTCACCTTTTGTGCCATTTCCGCCCTGCAGGTGAGGACAGGAGGCTTGAACCTGGATCCTTACACATGGTAATAAGTGTTTTGTCACCACCCAGTCCCCCAGGGGAAAAAATAAGTATATCACCAACTTATTCTTGGAAGTGTTTGATATTTCAGAGGTAGATCAAGATTCTTTTAAAAAATAATGTTTGTTGTTAATAGTTTGTTACAAAAAATATAAGGTTTACAATGTATAGTTCAATACCACACCACCACCAAAGTTCCATGTTCTCACCTTCCAGTCTCTCAAAGATAACCACCATAGTTCTCACAAGCCTCATTTCTTTTCCTGCCTCCAGAGTTACTGCTGGGGCTCGATGCCTGCACCACGAAATCGACTGCTCATGGAGGCCGTTTTCTTAACTTTTTCGCCCTTGTTATTGTTGCCATTGCTGTTGTGTTGGATAAGACAGAGAGAAATAGAGGAGAGGAAGGCAGAGGGGGAGAGAAAGATAGACACCTGCAGACCTGCCTCATTGCCTGTGAAGTGACCCCCTTGCAGGTAGGGAGCCGGGGGCTGGAACAGGGATCCTTACACTTGTCCTTGTTCTTTATGCCATGTGCGCGTAACCCGCTGCGCTGCCTGGCCCCCAGTTCTCACAAGTTTTACAGTTTGCTTGCTTCTGTATTGTTTGGATTTAATTTTTTTTTTTTGGCAAGTTCATGTAAATCAGATTTCTAGATTTCACATGAGTGATATTATCTTTCATCTCTTCACTTATTTTGCTAAGCATCATCACCTCCAGTTCCATCCATTTTGTCCCAAATGACACAAGATCATCTTTTCTGATCATAGAGTAATATCACATGAAATATATAGCCCATAATTTCTTTAGCCAGTCATCTGCTGATGGGCATTTAGCCTGCTTCTTTGGCTATTGTGAATAATCCAGCTATGAACTACTAATTAGTGTTTGAGTATCAACACTAGATCAACGCCTAAGAGTGGTATTGCTAGATCGTAAGGTACTGTAATTTGTTTCCCCAGAGGCTATACACTTCTATTCGTTTCCCTATTAAAGTCATTCTTTCAACAAATTTTGTACTAAAATACAGCAAATGGGAAGATTTTTGATATTCTATTTGTGTGTTCTTCCCTGCCTTGTGCCAGTCCACATCCACTGCTCTGAGTTACTGCTCTACCTACCCCTCTTTCTTTTTTTAAAAATTTTATTTATTTATTTATTTATTTATTTATTTATTTATTTATTCCTCCAGGGTTATCGCTGGGGCTAGGTGCCTGCACTATAAATCCACTGCTCCTGCAGGCCACTTTTCCCATTTTTTGTTGCCCTTGTTGTGATCGTTATTGTTATTGTCTTTATAGCTGTTGTTGTTGTTGTTGGATAGGACAGAGAGAAATCGACAGAGGAGGGGAATACAGAGATGAGGAGAGAAAGATAGATACCAGCAGATCTGCTTCACTGCTTGTGAAGCCACCTCCTTGCAGGTGGGGAACTGGGGGCTTGAACCGGGATCCTTGCACTTTGTACCACCTGGGCTTAACCCACTGCACTACCGCCCAGCCCTAAAGAAATTTTTATTAGTGATTTAATAATGATCAACAAGCTTATAAGATAACAGTTCCCACCACTGGAGTTCCATATCCCATCTCCTCCATTGGAAGGTTCCCTATTCTTTATCCCTCTGGGAGTATGAACCAAAAATCCTTTTGGGGTGCAGAAGGTTCTGGCTTCCATAATTGCTTCTCCACAGAACACAGATGTTGGCAGGTCGACCCATAACCCCAACCTGTTTCTATTTTTTCCCTAGTCAGGTAGGGCTTCCGTTTTTAGTTTAAAGACTCTCCATAAAGTCTTTCAAAAAGGCTGCACCCGTTTGCATTCCTATCAGCAAAGTAGCAGAGTTCCCTTTTCTCCACAACCTCTCTAACACCTGTCATTTCCTGGTTCCTTGATGTAAGCCATTCATTCTCTCAGATGTGAGATGGTATCTCAGTGTAGTTTAAATTTGCATTTCTTTAATGATAAGTGAAGTGAAGCATTTCTTCATGTGTCTATGGGCCATGAGTATCTCTTCTTTAGAAAATTGTCTTTTTCGTTTTTAGCCCACTTTGTTTGTTTGTTTGTTTGTTTGTTTTTGTTTTTTGTTACCAGAGGACTGCTCAGCTCTGGCTTATGGTGGTGCAGGGGATTGATCCGGGGACTTTGGGACCTCAGGCATGAGAGTCTCTTTGCATAACCATTATGCTATTTATCCCTGCTCTGGCCCACTTTTTTATTGAACTACTTTTGCTTCTTTTGTAGATCTGTACCAATTCTGTATAGATGTTTGTTATCAGTTGCTTGTTTGATGTGTGATGTGCAAATGTCTTCTCTCATTTACTGGTTGCCTGGTTATCTGTGTGTAGTTTGTTTTTGATGTGTAAAAGCTCTTTAGTTTCATGTAATCCCATTTATTTACTTCTGTTTTCATTTCCCATGCCCAGGGGGTTGAGTCTCCAAATAAATCTTTGATTTGAAGGTCCTTCAAAGTTTCACCAAGATTTTCTTCTATAAATTTTAGAGTTTCTGGTCTAATATCTAGATATTCAATCCATTTTGATTTGACCTAGGTGTATGGTGTTAGGTGGTGGTCTAGTTTCACATTTATACATGTGGCTATCCAATTTTTCCAGCACCATCTGTTGAAGAAAACTTCTCCACTGAATAGTTTTGGACCCTATGTCACATACTAGGTGGTATGGGCTCATTTCTGGGTCTTCAGTTCTGCTCCATTGATCCAAGTTCCCATTTTTATCCAGAACCACACTGTTCTCATTACTATTGTTCTGTAGTATAAACTAAAGTCAGGGAGAATTATACCTCCATTTTTATTTTCCTCAGAATTGCTTTGGCAATTCTTGGCCTTTTGTAGTCCCACACAAATTTTTGAACAAGTTGTTCAACTTGCTTAAAAATGCCATTGGAGTTTTGATAGGGATTGCATTGAAATTGTAGGTTGCTTTTGGTAGAATGGCCATTTTAATAATGTGTATTCTTCTTCCTATCCAGGAACAAGGAATGTTCTTCCACTTCTGTGTGTCCTTCTCTAGTTCTTTTAGCAATGTCCTGTAGTTTTCATTGTAAAGGCTTTTTCCTTGATATTCACCCCAAGGTATTTTATTTCTTTGGGTTCAGCTGTAAATGGAATTGAGTCTTTTATTTCCTTTTCCTTAGATTCCTTGTTTGCATACAGGAATGTCACAGGATTTATGTGTGTTGATTTTGTATCAATAACTTGCTGACATTTTTTTCATGTTTTCCTGGCCTTTTGGACACCTTTGGTGAATATCTGTTCATATCATCTCTTCCCATTTTTTTTGAATAGCTCTATTTGTTGTTAAATTGTTTAGTTTGGTAATCTCTTTATATATTTTAGTATTAACCTTTTGTCTGATATATGACATATAAAGATCTCTCATTCTGTAAGGAGTCTCTTTGAGTGGTGGTTTCTTTTGTTGTACAGAAGCTTTTTAATTTGATGTAGTCCCATGGATTTATTTATTATTATTAATTTATCAATTATTTGTTATTTATTAATTATTTATTATTATTGGTGGTTTAATATTGATCTGCAAAGCCATATAATAACAGATGTGTAATTCCACACTGTTCCCACCACCATAGTTCTGTCCACATTCCTTCTACTTGAAACTGCAGTAGTTCTGCCAAAGTTACAGATATGAATCGACTATTATTTCTCTCTCTCTCTCTCTCCCACCTACTTATCTATCTACCTATCTTTATCCATTTTTTCCTATGGTTCTGCCTTCTTTCTTTTAAAAAATATTTTATTTATGTATTTGACAGAAACAGAGAGAAATCTAGTGGGAACTGGGAGATAGAGAGGGAGAGAGACAAAGAGAGGCCTGTAACACTGTTTCAGCACTTGTGAAACATTTTCCCCTGCAGATGGAGAGTGGGGCCTCCTCAAATCCAGGTCCTTGTGCATTGTAACATGTGTGCTCAACCAGCTGCACCACTTCCCAACCTCCCCCTTCTCTTCCTTCCTCTTTTTTTTTTTTTTTCCTTACCAGAGCTCTGGCTTATGGTGGTACTGAGGACTGAACCTAAACTTGGGACTTTGGAGCTTCAGGCAGGATAGTCTCTTTGCATAACTATTATGCTATCTCTCCCCCCCCCTTCTCTTCCTTACTAAGTCACACCTACACCTATAACTACTTCTGTCTTCCCTTTTTTCCTCTTCTCTCTCAAGGTCCTGATGGAACTGGGGTTCAGAGCCCTCTGATCATCTTCCTGTAACATTTCTCCCTTTCTGGTAGTATGGACCCCAAATTTTTTTTTGGGGGGTGCAGAAGGTAAGAGTTCTGGCTTTTATAATCCCTTCTCTGCTGAGCATGGACACTGGCATGTCATCCATACCTTCAGCCTATTTATACCTTTCCCTAATGTGTGCTCTTCATTTTAAATTAATTAATTAACTAATTAATTAATTACTTTTTGTGAATTTTGCTCACCAAATTTCTACCACTAGTGTCAGGGAGACTATTTGATTATACATTATTTTTTAGATATTCTTTATAATATTTGAAAGACATAAGTTTACATAGAAAACTCACTCATAACTTACTTATGCATATTTCTTAGAACTTACTAGTTTATGTAACTTGAACTTTGCAGATACAACCAGAGAGAAGACTGTAAGATCTTTAAGGAAAATGACAATATCTCCTCTGTGCTTTATGACATAATAGATGATTATTGAACAGCCAGATTAAAGAATGGCCAGAGACATAATAAATTGCCTGCTCATTGTTCATTAATATTGATGTAATCTTGATTACTTTTTTCTATTGTGTATTTCTCATTCATCTTTACGTATGATCATTTTGAATAAGTTATGTTATTAAAAAAAGTTACTCAAAATAATAATGTTTGGCATTTCTAACCCTAGGGTCCAATATCTTTGTCTTATGAGTAATCCTAGTCTAAATCTCAGCCTGTGCTGTTTAACAACATTCTGGTTCTTTATAAGACTTGAAAGTGTAAAAGAAAAGTTTGGTAACATGCCAGAATAAATTGAAAAAAAAAAAGAAAAAGAAGCTGGAAACTGTTCAGTTGAAACGATTTAGCAAAAAGGACAAGATAATGGTCTCAGAGGTGTTGCCTTGGATAAAGCATTAGACTCTCAAGCAGGAGAGGCGGCACAGGTACCACAGTAATGTCTGTTTTTATATTTTATTTTTTTGGTTTTATTTTATTTTATGCCTCCAGGGTTATCCATGGGTTCGGTGCCAGCACTAGGAATCAGAATCTACTGCTCCTGGCTGCCTTGAGCCCCAGGAACCTTGTATGGGCCCTTGTGTTTTGTACTAAGTGCACTTAAGCAGGTACGCCAACTTCCGACCCCCCATGTCTGGTTCTTTCCCTTCTCCTACCTTTTTTTAAAATATTTTATTTCTTAGAAAGATAGGAGGATAGAGAGAAAGAACCAGACATCACTCTGGTACATGTGCTGCTGGGGATTGAACTCAGGACCTCATGCTTGAGTGCCCAATGCTTTATCCACTGCACCACCTCCCGGACCACTTCTCTTACCTTTCTAATAAATAGGTCAATAATCTTTCTTTCTTTTTTTTTTTTTAAAAGGACAAGTTCTTAGACTTTTGGTGGTAAGTTAGTATCCAGTTAGTATTTAAGTAGTATCCAGTTAACATTTAAGACTTGTCCATGAGGGGGAGAGAACAAAGTGAAACATTGGTTGGACATGGTGTATTGAACTAAAGCAAAGGATTCTGGGGAGGGAGAGGGAAGGAGGACAGGAACAAAACTCTGGGGGTCTATTATATAATGAAATTGTATGCATGTGTCAATTATTTCAATGTAAAGCATTAACCCCCTCAATAAAAAATTGAATTAATTAAAATTTCAGTTGTCCTAGAATCATGTATTTAAATGACTGCCATGCTGAAGAGTGTAGATATAGAATATTTCCATCATCACAGCTAATTTTCTTTTACAATACTATTCAAAGTTTAATTTTAGTCCTGAAAGTAAAGGCATCAATGCTACCTGTATGCTGAAAAGTTATGCAGTACTCAGGAAACATTCTCTCAAGTAGAATGTATATTAAAAGAAAATAGTACAAAGAAGACATATAGTATTTCTATTTTGTTTTAGAGGAAAGTCTTCAAACCAAGTACTAGTACCATACAACTGTGTACAGAGTAAAAGAAAGACTGAACTAAAATGTGAACCAGGTAGTGGGAGGAAAAGATGATGTTGGCTGATAAGTTTTTTTTTTTTTTGTCATTGCCTGGGCTTAACTTCTCCAAATGATGTTATTAGGAGAGAGATAGAGACAAAAAGTGGAGAAAGGGGGAAGAGAACTCAGCATCAGAGCTTCCCCCAGTGCTATGAGGGTTGGGCTTGAACCAGTTATACATATGTCAGGTACACTACTCAGATGAACTATCTTGCCAACCCTTAACCTACGGTTAAAAAACATCCAAGAGTTTGAAAATAAGAACTTGTGGCACATAGGAAAAGGAGGGACAATTTAGTCAATGACAAGATCTGGGCATCTGATTCATGTATTGTCTGCTTCTCTGGGAGGAAGCAGAAGATCTCCTAGATAGTAAAGAGGAAGCAACAATAGAACCTGGCAGCTGATTAAGTGTAATAGGAACAAAAAAGTAAAAACTTCTAAAAGACTGATGAGATGGAATGATAGTTCTGCAGATTAGTGTAATTGAGAAAGGTCCTGTTGGTGACATTGGATAACCTGCTAGAGGAAATGGAAACTTCAGTGTTTGATCAGAGGGTCTCACTATCAGAAAACAGGAAGAATGTAGACTTGATGGGGTCAGGGGTCTGTGGGTAAATCATTCACAAAAAAAGGTGGTGAAACCCCTAGAACAGATGGCTTTCTTAAGAAAGGAAGTAACCTGCAATCCCTATTTGGAGGATTTTTCTACTCAGTGAAAGAAAGAAAAAGCAATATCAACATAAAGATGGGTAAAAAAGATCAGTAAGGGTCAAGAGTTCAGAAAAGGGACAATTCTGAAAGCTAGTAGGAGTACCTTAGGGGAAAGAAACAATGTAGAGAACTATAGGCTGAAAATCTTTAGGATTAGTATGGAAATGGATGTAGTACTAGTAGTCTTAACTTTATCACCAAAACTACTTTTCATTGTGCTTGAGTATGAACCTAGGGTATAATAACCTAGAAAATTCTGGCATCTGGATTTTTTTTTTTTTAAGGAGAACATGTAGTTCTTTAATTGATTGACATCAGAAAGATGATTGTTCTATGAGTAGTATTTGAAAGGGCTAAGATATATAGTTACAGGTATTATTCAATAACCAATAGCAACAACAAAAACTTTTAAGATACTGCATTGTTTCCAGAGAACTTTCCTTGAGCATATGCTCTCATTTAAAACTCAACATGTGTCTTATAAAAGAGCCTTTACTCTTCCACTCAATATATTCATTCATGGATAATAAAATGACCTAGATAAGAAGAGGATTATTTGTATGGGATTAACAGTTTCCTTTTTTATCATTTTACTGGAGGCTTAATGGTTTACAGTGCAGTTGTTGATATAGGGTGTCTTTTGTGACCCTTTTAGTGCTCACATTCCTGCTGCTGTACTTAAGTGTTTTTTTTTTTAAATATAGTTCTGCTTATATTTTTGAATTTACTATCAGATTTTGCCAAACTGAATCCAATTGCCACAATACTAAAAAATGTATTTAAAATTCACCCTTATACAGGAAAGAAGAGTTTTTTGAGGCAATTTCCTGCTTATGTTCTTGTGTCACAAAGTTGGATTATGTGTTGGTTCAAATCTACTGGAAATTTTTTATGTCTGTTGTAGATGTTGCGTTCTGGTCAGAAAGAGGTTGTTTTATCATACAAAGAACAAGGCACATTTGAACTACTGATAGCATCAGACTTGAGTAGTAAAGGGTAATTACATGTTGATTAACTGTATCTTCATAAACTATTGAGAAACCATATTCCTTTTAAAAGCAGAGTATAAGAGCAATTTTCAGGGGCTCTGCTCAAGAGTACTTCCTTTGGAGAAATTCTTTAGAGATTTATTATTTTCATTTTTCTTTCTGTTATACACATAAGAGAATGCTAGAGACTATGAAGTAATAAGTCTGATTTTTAAAATTTATTTATTTACAATGCCTAAGAGGAAATCTTTATCACTAGTGAAGTTTAGGTGAGGAAAACAGCACCTCATCATGTTAATACTCTGGTTAAAACTCTGCTGAGGCTCTTATCTCCTTCAAGGATGAATCTAGACCCCTTAGTCTGAAGACAGGCAAGTGCTTTTATCTTCATCTATTGTCCCTAATTTACTGTCTTAGTCTTATTTCCTGTCAACTTAAGCCCCTACTCTTCACCTCAACTACATAGAAAACTCAAACACATCATCATGTTTTATGCTTTTGTTTTCAGCTAAGCACTTTCCAAGTTCCCACCCCTAATATTATCCATGCTCTTAGCCTTCCAGAACTCCTGGAAGCTGAGACTCTTCACACTGAGCTCATACAGAGCTTCCTATAGAGCCTACTGCAGTATTTTGTTCTCTGATCTTACATATTTTATTACTTACTTATGTATTTTCTTTTTTTTAATTTCTTATTTTTATTTTTTCCCTTTTGTTGCCCATGTTGTTTATCATCATTGTTATTATTGTTGTTGTTATTGCTGTCATTGTTGATGGATAGGACAGAGAGAAATTGAGAGAGGAAGGGAAGACAGAGAAGGGAAGAGACACCTGCAGACCTGCTTCAATGCCTATTTTAGTTCATTATGACAAACAATCCTGCTTTACTGATCGTTAGACATTTTAAATGAGTGATATAATATAGTGATTTGCAACGTTCTAAGATACCATGGATATAATTTCATACCGCACCCACCACCAAAATTCTGCACCTCTCTCTTCACTTACACTCCTCCCAAGGATAACCATTATAGTTCTATCAAAATCTTAAAGACAAGAATGCTAGTTTATTTTCTCTTTGCCAGTACATGTATTTCAATACTCTGTATTCTATGTCGTTCATCTCCTTCTTTATTTCAGTAAGCATGATCACTTCCAGGTCCATAGATGTTGTTTTAGAGGACACATTATCCTCTTTTTTTTTTGTTAATTATAGAGTGGTATTCCATGTAGCATATATTTATATATGTCATAATTTCTTTACCTAGCCATCTGGGTTGCTTCCATATTTGGTTTTTTTGTGAATAATGCAGCTAAAAACATGGAGGTGGTGTGAGTCCCTTCAAAGTAGCATTTTCATGTCTTTTAGATAGATGCCTAAAAGTGGCATTGCTGGATCATAAGCTATTTACACTTTATTTGTTTTAGGAATCTCCGTATTGTTTTCCATAATGGCTGTCCCACTTTGTATTCCCATAAGCGGTGTAACAGAATTCCTCTTTCTCCACATCCTTGCCAATACTTATCTTTTACTGCTTTGTTAATGTAAGCCACTCTCACTGATGTAAGGCAGGATCTCAGCGTAGTTTTAATTTGCATTTCTCAAATAATAAGTGAAATGGAGTATTTTCTATGTCTGTGGGTCAAGTGTATCTTTTCTTTGGAGAACTATCTGTTCTTGTCTTTTGTTCACTTTTTATTGGCTTATTATTTTTCATTTTTAAGCTCTATCAGTTCTTTATAGATGCTGATACTGATAGCTTGTCAGATGTGTAATGAGCAAATACTATCTCCTAATTAGTGGATTCCCTGTTTATCCTTGTATATTTTGCTTTTGGCATGTAGATCGCTTTAATGCTCTTTATGGCTAAGTGACATCCTTGAAATATTTTACTTTTATATTATTTTATTCTGTTTATTTGGGGGGGATAGAAACAGAAAGCAATTAAGAGGGAAGAAGGGGGATAGATAAAAAGGGAGAGAGAGAAAGAGATACTAGTAGCATTGTTTCAACATTCATGAAGTTTCTTTCCTGCGAGTGAGGAGCCCAGGTCCCTGAGCAGTGAAATGCATGTGTTCAACCAGCTAAGTCACTTTCCCAGAAATACTTTAATATCAAATAAGGTTTAGTTAATACACCAATTGTTCACACACACACACACACACACACACACACACACACACGATGATTTAATGGCAGGTGTTGAGTGAACTTGTGCAGAAACAGGACAAACTGTGGTGTGTAATGTCACAGTACTGATGTTTCTGAGAAATTTCCTCCAGTGCCCTCATCCTTAAACAGTCTATGCATAGTTGAAACTAGCTGACTTGGAGTGGAATATTAAATGGTATCTCATTCCCTGATAAGGCTCAGGTCTTATGTTTTGAATCTCTTAAAGGTGACATGGTGAAATCATTCACTTACTTTAATAAAGTATTTTGAGTTGAACTTTAAGTTATAATTTAAATTGATAGTGTCACAGCAACTTAACCATAGCAGTCCAATGTATTAGACTTATTGGCAAATATTTACATAGTTTTAGTTTTGAAATCATTGCTAAATTCTTTAAAGCATTTTTAATTATCTTTATTTATTGGATAGAAACAGCCAGAAATTGAGAGGGAAAGAGGAGATAGACAGAGAGACACCTGTAGCCCTGCTTCACCACTCGCAAAGCTTTCCCCCTGCAGGTGGGGGCCTGGGTCCTTTCACAATGTAACATGTCCCTCAACCAGGTGCGCTGCCACCCTGCCCCGCTAAATTCTTTTAATCTGAAAATTATCTCCTAGTGTAATTTAAATATGCTCTAAACTTACTATTTCTTCTTAATTTTTATTAATTAATTTATTTTGGATAAAGACAGAGAGAAAGTGAGAGGGAAAGGAGAGACAGGGAGAGACACAGATACACATGTAACACTGCTTTGCTACTTGTGAAACTTCCCCCTACCCCACACACACAGGTGGAGACCAGGGGTTTGAACTAGAGTCCTTGTGCATGATAACATATGCGCTCAACCAGGTGCACCACCACCTGCCCCCTAAACATATTAGTTCTATTGGGTGTTTCACATAGACTTTAAAGTATTAGGAAATCTTGATCCTTTTTTAAGTTGCAAGGCCAAATTGGGGAACATTAGGTCAATGTGTGTTTAGATGTCTCACCTTCTTTTGATACGGCAAAAATAATAGACACATACAGCATACATTTATTTCCTCTACTTCTGAGGCTGAGAATCTTAAATCATGGCACCAGTACGATCTTGTTCTGGTGTGAGTTCCATATGTGATTCTTAGCCATGCCTTCTTCAGTATGCTCATATGCTAGAGAGACCTCTTTCATAGGAGACTAATTACCATTCATCAGGGTGCAGCCCTCATGACCCAGGCACTTTCAAGCCTGACCATCATTTCTAGCACTTAGTTGGGCACAACAGCACTAGATCATTCAAGCAAGACATACTTTAAATTGGTGATTTTCTGGATAATATTTACAAAGACATATACTTTTCTGTTTTCCCTTTAACTACAAGAAAAATATGTAAGCAAACTAACTAGATTTATATACATATACATATATATGTGGTTTTAAAAAAAGATATTTTGAGCTATAATCCTTCTTGACCTCTAGCAAAATTTAGAAGCTAGAGGATAAATATCTGGTTTTTTATATTTATTTATTTACTCCCTTTTGTTGCCCTTGTTGTTAGTGTTGTAGTTATTAATGTCGTCATTGTTGGATAGAACAGAGAAAAATGGAGAGAGGAGGGGAAGAGAGAGAGGGAGGGGGAAAGAAAGATAGACACCTGTAAACCTGCTTCACCGCTTGTGAAGTGACTCCCCTGCAGGTGAGGAGCCAGGGGCTCGAACAGGTATCCTTACTTGGGTACTTGAGCTTTGCGCCACGTGCGCTTAACCTGCTGCGCTACTGCCCAACTTCCTGAGGATAAATATCTATGTTCATGCTCATTTTTCCTTCAGAAAAACATGGTACAACTGGTATAATATATAGTACAACTGGTATAATATATAGTATAGCTATCAGAAACCAAGTTCTAATAAAACTACTACCTTAGAATAACAATTCTCAGAGCACTTAAATTTTTGAAATGTCTTTTTTATTTTTACTTATGTAGGTTTTCCTTTAACATGAATGTATATGTTTTAGGAGTACAGCTTGACTGCTCTTCCATTTACATTACCATGTGTCACCATCGAGGTATGAATATTCTTCTCCTACTGCCTACTTGATGTTCTCCTCTCCTCTGATCCTTCTTTGGTGACCTCAGTTTTACACCAGAACTTTAGGGCTTATTTATTTATTTATTTATTTTATTTTATTTCCCACTCCCAGAGGCCTTTTCTTTTTTTTTTTTTTTTTTTAACATTTTTTCCTTTCTATTTTATTTATAGTGCATAGAGAAATTGAGAGAGGAGGGAGAACTAGAGAGGAAGAAAGAAAAAAAGACACCTGCAGATGTCTTTCTGCACTCTTCACTCCTTGTGAAGCCTCTCCCCTGCTGGTGGGGAGCTGCATGTTGAACCTGGTTCCTTGCACATGGAAACATGTGCTCTCAACCACAGGGCCCCGAGAAGTTGTTTGACTTTCTCTATTCCTTTGCTTTGTTTCTTCATATCTTACGGATAAGTGACATCATTCTGAGTTTGTTCTGTCTCTGGCATATTTCATTTAACATGACCATGTACAAATTCATCCATGCTGTAGCTAAAGACAATTTTCCATCCTTTCTTAGAGCTGAGTAGTATTCCACTGTGTGTATATACTGGCTCTTCTTTATCAGCTCATCTGCCCTGGAGCACTTGGATGGTTTCTATATGTTGGCTATTGTGAATAGCACTCTGATGAATATAGGTGTGTATATATCTTATTTTTATAAGTAATTCCTCTGTTTTTCAAATAGATACCTGGGAGTGGGACAGCTGAATCATATGAATCATATGATGGATCTATTTTTAATAATCTGAAAAATCTCCATACTGTTTTCTGCAGAAGCTTACCAACTGTATAGAGGCTCTTATTTTTCTATACACCTTCCTTAGTTATTGAAATTTTTGCCCTTTTATATGTGTATATGCACACATGGTACAATATGTGTGTTGTGTATATATGGAGAAAGCAAGAGATGATTGTCTAAAGTGGCTGTAAAAACTGAGTAAGTGGGAGTCTGGTGGTATCACAGCAGGTTAAGCGCACATGGTGCGAAGCACAAGGACCGGCCTAAGGATCCTGGTTCAAGCCCTCGACTCCCCAGCTGCATGGGAGTCCCTTCACAGGTGGTGAAGCAGGTCTGCTGGTGTCTATCTTTTTCTCCCTCCCTCTGTCATCCCCTTCTCTCTCCATTTCTCTTTGTCCTATCCAACAACAATGACAACAACAATAAAAAACAAGGGTAACAAAAGGGAAAATAAATAAACATAAAAAATAAAAAAAAAACTGAATGAGTATGAAAAATGTTTGAGCTAAGAAAACATTGTGAACACATGAAACAGACATAAATTTATGAGCAAGACCTTTAGTTTATTGCTTATTGGACTTGGGTAGCACTGATGTGGAAGCAGTGAACACTGCAAGTCACAGGGAAAAAAATTAGATAAGAGAAAGTCATCTAGCTAAGAAGGCAAATAGTCAATCTAGTTCTACAAGTTTTTTTTTCCCTTTCCTGGCATAAAGACATTTTAAAGTATCTTCATTTCTGAAACCAGACACCTCCGTCTGTGTCAGCTGAAGACTTCCCACTTTCACAATGAACAAAACAGTGTGAGAATAAGGATAGAAAAAAAGGAAATGTTTTAGCAATAAATTACTCTAGGTTTGATATAAGGGCTAAGCCTTTCATGAAGTTAATTTATTTTGTGTAATGATCACAAGAAGAATGTACCAGTGTATTTCACAATTTAAATAGTGCATTTGACAAAAAAAAAAAAAAGAAAGAAAGAAAGAAAAAGAGAAGGAAAGAAAAGAAACGAAAAACAAAACAAAACCACAGACCCAAACACCCAAACAAAAGGAATCAATAGTGCATTATGGTATCATAATTATCTTTCTTGAAAATTTGTCTTGATCAAACTTCATATTATAATTTTACCTTTCTGATTTTGACTGTTTGGGGTTGGGGGGCCCCTTTCACTCTTCCTTAACAGGAAATGAGTCTTGCCACTAAGTCAAAGGGGGCATATTTACATAGTCTTCATGATGTGGCCAGGAAATCCTGTGTAGAAAAAAAGTTGCAGAAATGAAGTGAAAGAACATAACCTTGTTATGTTTTCTTAGATGTCCCATGTCCAGTCCAATCATGGAGTCATTCAAAATCATCTTAGTGTTTTGATTTTTGCAAACCCCACCACCACCACCACCACTGTAGATGTCAGCACCAAGACTCATACTGCTGAGAATTTTTGTCTCTTGTTGATGAAAACCTGAGATGGTGAGGATTTCAGACACTTTTTTTGTTCTTTCATTCCTGGGTCTTTCCATTTCCAACAGGGATGGCTGACTCGCCATGTGCTAGAGAAGGCATTCCTGCTTTGCAGGTTTCTAATCTGGTCTCCTGCTGACGTTTGTGAGCTGTGCGTCAAAGGCTGAAAGGATATAGGCTCTGTGATCTCTATTCTGAATGACAGTGACGCTGCTGCCAGCCAGGAGGGGGCTGTCACTTTAGATTCCACAGCAACTTGAGTAGCTGCAGCTGCTGCCTTAGGGAAGACCAGATGCACCAATATTTTGAATGTGCTTTCAGGTTTGCTAGAAATGTACAAACTTGTTACAGTTGTTTTACAGGATTCTGGAAACTGTAATCTGTTACAAAGCCAATTTCCATATGGGTAATATATGATAACTTTGGACACTAAGTGCTTGTACTAGTTTTTACTTGAGGGTTCACACATTCTTATTGATATGTCCCATAAGCTCCATTATAAATAGGGAAACTACCCAGCATGTGTGAAGACACATGATGTGCCATTTCTATAAATGGCAACCTAGTGGCATATTTGTTCTTCAATAACTTTCAACCATTTGGAATCTATTAATAATATATTCTGTCCTTGGGAAATGATAGGGGTCATTTATTATACCTGAGAGTAAAGAAGCAGCAAGTTAAGTCCATTCTCTAGAAAAAAAATAATTTGAAGGAATCCTTATTATTGTTTAGAGGCAG
The DNA here is from genome assembly GCF_950295315.1 of Erinaceus europaeus. NCBI lineage: Eukaryota > Metazoa > Chordata > Mammalia > Eulipotyphla > Erinaceidae > Erinaceus > Erinaceus europaeus. The sequence continues at coordinate 126,984,881 of NC_080165.1, forward strand.
AATATTACACCTTTCATAAAATACATGTAAGTACTTATGGTGTACTGAACAAGCTTCACTCTAAAATATATTTTCTTTGTAAAAATGAATACATTGTGCTTTCCCAACATGGTTCTCTTTTTCGAGAGCTGTTTATCCAAGTTTGCTGTTTTAGCCACTTTAAGAACTGCAAACATGGCAATTTAAGATTATATCATAGAATTAACAATTGTAAAGACCATATTTTCCTTGTTCTATTGACTGAGCACCTTGATCTCAACCTACAGGACATTTTATACTTCTGGACATTAGATGAGTTCTGTTATCAGTAAATAAGGATTTTCATTAAGCAAAACAAGGGGAAATTAAAACTCTAATGTGATGGACTACAGGAGGTTTTTGCCTAGGAAAATGGACACAGGTATGTTGCGTAAGTGAAGCTATTGCTTATTTTGTTCCTCTGTATCTCTAGAACATAAGACAGTGTCTGCCATGAAGTAGGGACTATATAGTATTTACTTAAGTAAAATCTGAATACAAGAATAAACATATGTAGAAATTATAGAGGAGAATTTTTCATGTTCACCTGGAAGAAATCTAAAGAAAGGCAAACATTTTCAATCATTTTTATTTTACCTGTTGTTTAGTTACATAGATATATGTTATATGCACTAGCTGGTATGCAGTGAGTTCTCTGTCCTCAAACCATTTTTTTTTTTAAGAACTGATAATTCTGATGGCTGAGTTCAAGTCCCAAGACCTCCTGATTATCAGACATATAGCACTATTCCTCATAAGTGCTCCTGCGCATAGTTCTACAGATTTAGAGAACATGGAATTTTTAATATACACTACTGATATGTATTTTGGGGTTTTATTTAGCTCTTAGTTCTCTCTATATATATGGTGTTTAATTGGAAACATTAGGTCAAATTATCATATTTCAAAAATATGTTTTTCAAAGAGTTATAATGTTCCCACAAATATAACTCTTTTGTCTACTTTTTATAGGAATATAAAGTAGCATTCCAAATAGTAATTTTTTTCCACATAGTTACACTTATTTCATCTTTCGTGTTTAAGTGCCATGAGGTGTTTTGTTTTGTTTTTTTCTTTACCGGAGCACTGCTCAGCTCTGGCTTACAGTGGTATGAGAAATTGAACCTGGGACTTAAGAGCCTTAGACATGAGAATTTCTTTGCATAACCATTGTGCTATCTACCCCCCTCCCCCAATGAGGTCCTTTCTCACTCTAGTTTTTCATGGATAAAATAAGGATAGAATATATCTTTGAGAAAAAAAAAAAAACCTACCTTTAGTAGAGTTAGCAGTATGCAAGAGAGCCCATACAACAACTTGGAAGTTTCTGCATGTCTTCCTTGTTGCTACATATTGGTATTGAATGAGATTAGCAGATGAGGTGGACGACAGACAATAAATGAAAAATACACTGAAAATCTACTCTCCAGTAATAAAACATCCATTATTTGGGGTAATAGATTAAAAGCAAAAGAATGTAAAAAGTTATAAAGAATTCACTCTGAATATATAAAGAGTGTGTCTTAGGGACCAGGCAGTGGTGTACCTGGTTAAGTGCTCATACTACAATGTGCAAGGACCCAGGTTCAAGCCCCTGGTCCTCACCTGCATGGGAAAAGCTTCATGAGTAGTAAAGTAGTGCTCCAGGTGTCTCTCTCCCTTTCTATCTGCCCCCTCTCAATTTATCTCTGCCTCTATCCAGTAATAAATAAATAAGTAAATAAATAAAATATTTTTAAAAATAAGAAGTGTGTCTTATTAATAGTTGATATAGTAGATTCTGGAAGAGTGAAACCTGCTAGAGAAGCAGCATAATTACAAAGGAACCAATCTAGCAGAAAGACATAACAAATAGTGTAGAAGAGATTTTCAAAATCAGGAATTTCAAATCACAGGAGAAATTAAAACACTAGAAAAAAGTCACCAGATACTATAAAGATAAGAGTAATACTTGATAATTTGAAGTGAAACAATGCCAAAAAAAATCTCAGAATTAAATTACATATTTCTAAAAAAAAAGTTGAAGGGAAAAGAAATAACATAAAAATGTAACTATATTAAGTAAAAAAATAAAAATAATTCAATATAATCAGATAGAAGAGGATAAGTGGTGATTCAACTGAAGAAGAGAAGTCTCATAAGCAACAGTGGATATCTCTTCTCTCTTTCTCTTCCTCTCTCTTTCTCTTTCTCTCAAAAAAAGGAAAAAAAAGAAAAAGAAAAGAAAATGGCTGCCAAGTAGAGTTGTCTTAAAGGCACCAAACCCCAGTGATGATCCTGGTGAAATGAAAAAAAAAAGAAAGAAAAAAAGGGATAAAGAGATAGAGGAAGAAAGAAAGAAAAGAGAAAGAAAGGTCTCGAAGTTGGCACAGTGGATAAAGCATTAGACTCTTGAGCATGAAGTCTTGAGTTCAATCCCTGGCAGCACATGTAGTAGACTTATGTCTTGTTCTCTCTCTCTCTCTCTCTCTCTCTCTCTCTCTCTTTATTACTAATAAATAAACAACATGTAAAAATAGAAAGAATACAACAAAACAGAAAACCAGGGGAAAAAAGCGTGTAAAGTAAAAATATTAAGTAGCAACATAAAGAATTTTATGGCTTCATTGCAACAGAGCAAAGGACCTTAAAGAGGGTGAGGGTGGGGGTGGGGGTGGTGAGAGGGTATTGAGATCACATGGGGAGCCCAGTGTACAATAGTGGAGGAAGACTTGAACCGGTGGTGGGAGTAATCTGTGGCTAGCTATCTTGGGTAGGTAAAAAACAATTTGTGTGAACATAATTGTCTTGTAAATAATTATTCATCTCAATAAAGCGAGTTGGAGGGAAAAATGTGGACAGGTTAAGTAGTAGACTCAAGAGACACTTGATAACTTGAACATTGGCAAGAGAAAATAGATGAGAATGTAGTGTAGAAAGATAGAGGATAGAAAAATAACAATTCAAACATGATAAAGGTTGAAATTCAGAAGCAGATGGAAGGGAATAGATTCGTGTGTCTAGTAGAATCTGTAAGTCTTGGTTAAGAAGGGTATGAGGGAATTATGAGAAGGGACGTTGAAGACAGGACTAAAATTTCTACCTTGAAAGATTCCAGCCTTTAGGTTCATGATTAGTCAACAATTTGTTTGGCTTTATATGTTAACTCTTCTTTCAGCTACCATGTTCCAGATGCTACCATGATGCCAAACAGACTTCTTTAGGCAGATGATCCCACCAATTTGTCTGGGAGCCCCGGTTCCCTAGAGTCCTGCCCCACTAGGGAAAGAGAGATAGGCTGGGAGTATGGATTGACCTATCAATGCCCATGTTTAGCGGGGAAGCAATTACAGAAATCAGACCTTCCACCTTCTGCATCCCATAATGACCCTGGGTCCATACTCCCAGAGGAATAAAGAATAGGAAAGCTATCAGGGGAGGGGATGGGATATGCAGTTCTAGTGGTGGGAATTGTATCCCTTTTATCCTATGGTTTCTGCTAGTGTTTCCTTTTTACAAATAAAAATTAAAAAAATAATAAAGAAAGATAGTGGGACCCGGAGGTACTTGCAATAATTAAGTACAATGCCCTGCAAAGTGCAATCTAGTGGTATAGTCACACAAATACTCTTGACTACATGGAAACAAATATTTCATCCTCAGTGGTAGCTTATTAAAGCAAAAATGATTTTTTAAAGAATGCATTTAAAGAGTTAATTGTTTTTAAGTAGTTACTACCTTATTCTTGTTAGAGCAAAGATTACAATAGTTAAAATCAATAATGATTCACTGCTCAAGATAATTTCCTTCTAGAATTGGCCAAGGCAGATAACTTTTATTAGTAACAGCTGCTGACTTTTAACTAGAAATACATGGAGTATCCTTACTGATTTTTGTAATAAAATACTATGTTCCTGTCAATAGATTTAAAATGTTAGTATTAATTTTCTCCTATGTCCTAAGTTTTCTGTTTCTTGGCCAAATCTGTAATGATAATATAGAAACATCTGTCTCAAATAACAGGAGAACTGTGATGCTTAGATTAATCAATTTGTATAGTGGGCACATAGGTGCAATCAGTTTGCTTACTGGGACTGGGTGGTGACTCACCTGGTAAAGCTCACAGTTTACCATATGTCACATATTACCAGGAGCAATGACACAAGTACAAGAGCCCTAGCCCCACCTGCAGGAAGGAAACTTCACAAGCTGTGAAACAGTGCTTCTCTATCTCTTTCCCACTACTTAAATAAATAAATAAATAAATAAATAAATAAATAAATAAATAAAAAAGGCTGCTGGGAACAATGGAGTCATTGTGAAGGCACAATAGAGGGAGAGAGATACTCCTGGCGGAAACAAAAACTAAAAACACCCCAAACAAACAAATACACAGACATCCCCCCAACTACAACTATTTTGCTAATTAATTTGTTAAAATGTTATTTAAAATTAAAGCTGATTTAAGCAAACATTCTGTTTCAAAATATACTTGAGCAGTAGTAAGAGGTAATGGTTATGAATTTGGACTGCTCTGTTGATCCCTAGCTCTGTGGTTTTGCATCAACTGAGTAGTCTCTCCATGCCTTCAGGGGTAAGAAGGTGACAATAAGAAGACCTACACAGGGAGTCCGGTGGTAGCACAGTGGTGAAGTGATTCATGCATGAGGCCTAGGTTTCACTTTTTCCCAATGTTTTTCACTTAGATTTTACTTGATACTCGACACTCCACAACTTTCAAAAAGTTCTATAAAAGTTTAAAGTGTATTAAAAGCCACGTTGATTTATACCATTAGTTTGAGTTTATGTGTATAGCATTATCAAACTGAGTCTGGGTGCTGGAGATTGTACAATGCTGTATGAACTGTATTAGCAAGTCACACTTTTATTCAGCATTAGCCACAGCTGAGCAGTGATCTAGTTAAAAAAAAAGTTGAGGGCAAGATCCTATGGGGGCCCTCGAAGTGGTCTGCTTTGTTGTTTCTGAGAGAGATGACCTGTAACAATGGAGAGAGGGATTTATTCGAGGTCTAGGCCCATCAAGTCTTTTTGGGAATCTCAGGACTCCCCGAATAGGGCCCCAGCTGATGGGGGTGGCCTGATAGTGACTAAAGAGTCATCCTTAAAGTATGCCAGTCTCATTCCCTTTTTCATCTTTTGCAGTCCTTGCTTTGATAAGAAGAGCTTGGGAGTGAGTGAGGGAAGTATAATAGGAAATAGGTGAGGAGGATATCTAAGTCTAAGTAGACACTATTTCATTATGAACTTGATACTGACTCACTACAGACTATTGTGTACTTTAGCTTTCAGGTATATACTTTGCCCTACGGTAGAGAATGTTCCATCCTCCCTTCCGATGATGGACAACATACTTTATGCTACACCTGAGGAAGGTGGGTCCTGATATTGGGGCAGCTTGGTACGTTCCTACTCATGACCACAGAATGTGAGCTCAGATGTAGAGGGATGCAGAGGTCACATAGGCTGCTAAGCTGAATATGGGCCCCAGATCACATCAAATCGATGGGATTCACAGTTAACAGTATTTATACACCTTTCCCATATTTGAGAGCTACTCTCTTCCCAGATTCAGCTTTCTGGTCCTTCTTCCAGCCATGACATCAGTTCCCCAGACAATAACTTGGATCCACCTGCATATCAGATTTCAGGCTCAGGCAAAAAGAAAACAACAACAACAACACTAGTTGTATTTAATACAAATACAACTTTGCATTTGTATTAAATGTGTGGAGTTGTACCGCTCTTACCCTATGATTTTGTCAGTGTTTCCTTTTTATAACTAAAATAAAAAGAAAGAAGAAAAAAACAAAAAACAAAGAAGAGAAAAAGCTAACCAAAAACCAAACCAAACAAACCAAGTAAAAGAGAAATAAATCAACATCTATATACACTTCACTATATTTACACCAGATGCATAGTTTCCATCCTCAACTTTCCAATTGGTGTCTTCTAGTGATTTTCCTTCCACTCTTTACTCTTCTGTTCTGGTAACCTCTACTTTGCATTTGTATTAAAAATATATTTAAAATGTATTTGATTAATGAGAGAGAGGTGTGGAGACCAGATAACTGAGGTGCTCCAGCATATAAAGGGACCAGACATTGTGTTAAGAACTTTAGATACCCAAGTCCTGCATTCTACCTATCAAGCAACTTCCCTGGCTGTTTTTGTTTAGTTTTGTTTTTAATTAGTTTTGGTTTTGTACATCCTACATATGACTGAAAGGAGAAATGATTTTTTTTTTTTTTTTTTTTTGTCGAGGAGGGTTGTGGCCACCATATTAAGAATATACATTACAATGCACAAGGACCTGGGTTCAACTGCATGGGAAAAAGGTCTATGAGTAAGAGAAACAGTGCTGCAGGTATCTCTTTCTCTTTAATTTATTTTTTTAAATTACCATTATTTATTTATTGGACAGAGACAGCCAGAAATCGAGAGGGGAGGGAGGGGCAGATAGAGAGGAAGAGAGGCAGAGAGACTCTACCTGCAGCCCTGCTTAACCATTCGCAAAGTTTTCCCCCTGTAGGTGGGGACAGGGGACTCAAACCTGCGTCCTTGCGCATTGCGACATGTGAACTCAACTAGATGCACCATCACCTGGCCCCCTGCAGGTATCTCTCTATCTCTGTCTCTCCTCTCAATTTTTCTTTCTTCTATCAAATAAAAAAGAAAGGAAAAAAAAGGAGGGGATAAAACTGACAATACTGTTAAACAAAAAGAGAAAGATTTACTTATGATTGTATTATTTTGTTTGTTTGTTTTTGTTTTACCACCAGGCTACCACAGTAACTGATAAGTCTCTCAGTCTAAACAATCCCTCTGTTCCCAACAGATACTTCTCTTTCTTCCTTCCTTCCATTCTCTCTCTCTCTCTCTCTCTTTCTTTTCTCTCTGCCTTTTGATCTTGGTGCTTGCACCACGAATCCACTGCTCCTGGAGGCTATTTTTTCCCCTTTTGTTGTCCTTGTTGTGGTTATTACTGTTGTTATAGATGTCTTTGGATAGGACAGAGAGAAATTGAGAGAGGAGGGGAAGACAGAGAGGGGGAAAGAAAGACTCCTGCAGACCTGCTTCACTGCCTGTGACGCGACCCCCAGCAGGTGGGGAACTGGTGGCTTGAATTGGGATCCTTACACCAGTCCTTGTACCCATGTGCGCTTAACCTGCTGCACTATCGACCGACCCCTGATATTTTTCTTTTTCTATGTTCTTTTAATTTCTTTTTTAGATAAGGAGAGAGAGAGAGAGCATTGCTTCACTTCAATACTCCTGAAGCTTCCTCCTGCAGGGAGTCCCATGTGTTAGTCCTGGGTTTTTGACCCAGGTTTTTGATCTTGATTACGTATGTACTCTACTGGGTGAGCCATCCCCAGAATCCCTGCAGTGAGAAAGATTTGATAGGGAAATCTGGTTAGAAGTTTATGTATGGAGTTCATTTGAAAATACATTGACAGAAGACTTGTAAAAAAAGGCAATGGAATAATTGTCATCTTTATAGTTTCTGATTGATCTCTGACAAATTATCAAAATATGGTTTATAAGTTCTGATTTATAATATTGTCATTAGAAGACAGATATAGACAGATGGATAGTCTGGTAGGTAGATGGTCCTTAGATGATAGACAAAGCTATTACACAAAATAAAAGCCAATTAAATTTGACCATAAATGGATAAATGACTTTTTTTTTCTGAGAACTGCAGAATTTAAACACTTGTAAAGCCTTGAGAATGTGCACCTAAACTTCCTGCAACCAGGAGAGACTAGACTAGAAGTTACTAGCATGTGACAGCATGTACAATGATTATATCCACAATTACCAAACTTTTTAGACATAAAAATGATACATTATTTTACACTGGAAATCATTTTTAGTAACTGTATATATTTAATATATATGAATGGATGACAACAAAAAATCCAGCCTGAAAAATATTTTGTTAATAAATTTAGAGTTGAAATTGAAAATGGAACAAAAGATAAATTATTCCATATTAAATGTTGGGATGAAGATTCAGAAATAATTTAGCTATTTTTCTGAAATTTTTTTTTTGCCTCCAGGATTATTGCTGGGGCTCGGTGCCAGCACTATAAATCCACTGATCCTGGTGGCCATTTATTTTTATTTTTGATAGAGAGGAAGAAAGACACCTACAGACTTGCTACACTGCTTGTGAAGCGACACCCCCTTGCAGGTGGGGGGCTTGAACCAGGATTCTTGCGCAAATCCTTGTGCTTTGTATTGTGTACTTAACCTGGTATGCCACCGCCCATCTCTTATTTTTCTGGATTTGCTATAAAATTTATGTATTTATAGCTCAAAACTTGCTTATATTAAAGCTCTTTTTTGTCTTACCTTTAATTAAGGGAGGCAGGAGTTTGTTATATTACAGTCTTAGCTTGCCCTCTTCTGGCTACTCACAGGTATGAGAAATTCTTAATCTTTGCAGTGGATGCCAAGATTTGTGTTAGTTTCTGCTTTCATAATTTTATAATTAAAATTTTGAAATATGGAGTCTGGGACATTCTCACCTGGCAGGGTTATACCTTGTTGTGCCTGACACCCTGAACTTAAGACCTGGTATTCCATAGGTGCGCCAAGGATGGTGAAATGGTTGTAGGGTATCTCTCCTTTCTCTATCTCTTCTTTCTGTCTTTCATAAAATATAAAATAAACTAAAGAGGGAGCCAGATGGTAGTGCAGTGCAAGGACTGACATTAGGATCTTTGTTCGAGCCCCTGGATCTGGGGGGGGAGTCGCTTCACAGGCGGTGAAGCAGGTCTGCAGGTGTCTGTTTGTCTTTCTCTCTCCCTCTCTGTCTTCCCCTCCTCTCTCAATTTCTCTCTGTCCTATGCAACAACAACAGCAACAATAAATAATTTTTTTCTAAAAAAAAAGAAAGGAAGAAAACACATGTGTATACACAAACACACACACACACATAAAAATAAATAAATAAATAAATAAATAAAAATAAATAAATTAAAGAAAGAAAGCTGGCCAGGAATGCTGCTCAGAAGTATCAGGCTTGTAATTGGAATTTGTGTTCATGCCCTAGCATCACATTCAAGCAAAACTAACGTACAATAAGTTTCTGTGATGTGACAATAAATAATAGTTATTTTTAATAGCTATCAATACATTTTGATTATTAGTGATTATACAGTTTACCTTAAATACAATGTGTGGTGACTGGGAACTATTTGTATGTTTCAGGACCTCTAACACACTAATGTGCTTTGAATCTTAGGGTCAAAAGAGAAGTGGTACAGGAAGAACAATAAGAAGAAAGAGAGGAAAGGAAAGGAAAGAATAGAGAAAACTGATATGATTGGGTAATTACTGTATGTTAGATGAAATACTAGGTATTCCACAGACATATCAAATAGCTCAACAGTTGCTGGCTTGACAAAAGAGAAATTGAAGTGCCAAGGATTTAAATTACTTTTCTAATAGCGCATAATTTAAAGAGACAGACACGTAAATCACTTTGATTTCAAATCCTGTTCTTTCCTCACTGGAAGGTGTCAAAGAGATAAACAGAGGGAGAAGGAGGTATTACAAAGAATGTGTAACTGATTTATTTAATTTTTCACTTAAGCATGACTAGATTGATACACTGTGGCGGAACATATTGTAAAAGTAATTTAAATGTTCTTATTTTGTTTTGTTTTGTTTTGTTTTGTTTGTCACTGGGGCATCACTGCTTAAGGATAACTTTTTTCAGATAGACAGAGACAGAAAAAAAGATACCACAACACGGAAACTGCCTTCAGTATAGAGTGGGCTGGGTGGGTCTAAACCTGAGTTGAGTGCATTACAAAATATCACACTATTCAAGTGAGTTATTTTGCTGGCCCAATTTAAATGTATTTTACTTCATAATATTTTAGTGAACAGATAGGCTGAGTCATAAGTACTGTTAGATATCTTATATTACCTTCATTATACTGCAAGAAGTATGGCAATGTGTTTCTTATATTTTTTTATCAACCCATAAAAATGAGTTTTTATTCTTTAGTGAAAATAGAAAAAATGATAGGGTAGAAGGTCACTAGCTTTTATTAAGTGTTAATTGCTAAGTGTTATATATTTTATTATGTATTATCTCAATAGCCTTATGATGTTAGGGTTCTTTTTAAAAATTTTTAAAATATTTATTTACTCCCTTTTATTGCCCTGGTTGTTTTATTGTTATAGTCATTATGTTGTTGTTCTTGATGTTGTTGTTGAATAGGACAGAGAGAAATGGAGAAAGGAGGGGAATTCAGATGGGGGAGAGAAAGATAGACACCAGCAGACCTGCTTCATGCTTGTGAAGTGACTCCCCTGCAAGTGGGGAGCCGGGGGTTCGAACCCATATCCTAACGCAGTTCCTTGCGCTTTGTCACGCTGCGCTACTGCCCGATTCCAGGGTTAATTCTTAATAATACTGAGGTGATGATTATTAAATCATGGCTTGCTAGATGGTATTGATTTACTCCTATTTTTCTGGGAGTTATTAATAATATTGGCCCTTTTCATGCTTCTGAACAAAACGTTTTGGACAATGTGTTATGTTTCTTTCTAATGAACCTATTTATACTTATGGAAACCCATATTCACAGAAATTCAACAACACATAGTGACTGGTTTGCAGACCAAATAAGAAGCAAGGGAAATATTTGTCTCACCATAAAGTTCATATGTTTCTCTTTGTGTCAAGGTTGTGGTTTTATGTGTTACAATATCTTCAGAATTGCTTACAGGTCTCTATCTATCATCTATCTATCTATCTATCTATCTATTAAAATATATATTTTTTATTTATTAACACAAAAGAGAGAGGTGGAGAGAAACGGAGAGAGAGAGGAATGCCAGTGTATCACTCTGATACATAGGATACCTGGGTTGAATGATTAAACTGAACTCAGGGCTTGCTATGTGTACTTAACCCTCTGCACTACCGCCCAACTCCCAGCTTTTCTATTCTTTATACCCCCGGGGAGTATGGACCCAAGGTCATTGTGGGATGCAGAAGATGGAAGGTCTGGCTTCTATAATTGCTTCCCCGCTGAACATGGGTGTTGACAGGTTGATCCATACTCCCAACCTGCCTCTCTCTTTCCCTAGTGGGGCGGGGGAGAGCCCACTTTATTAAAATTTTCAATTTTGGGGTCACCAGATGGGTAAAGTCTTGAAATTATTTACAAAAATATTTCTTTATCATTTTTTTTAACCTGATAGGAAAGCGAGGAATTGCGATCGAAGGGGGGATAAAGAGGGAGAGAGAAAAAGAGGGAGCTACAGCACTGCTTCACTTCTAGTGAAGCTTCCCCCCCTACAGGTAGGAACCAGAGGTTTGAACCCAGATCCTTGAGCATAGTAACATGTGCATTCACGCAGGTGTGCCAGCGCCGGGCCTTTGATCCTTGAAACTCATTCTCAGGAAATCTATGAAACCCACTGTCTAAATGTAGAATCATTGTTGGAGGGTGTAAAGTGGGTGGCAGTCTGAATGGGAAATGGCATTGTAGGGGAACCACAGGAGGAAGAACTGAGGGAAGGGTGGCCTGGGGAGCATATAGGAGATGCAATTAAAGACAATCAAATGGGTTTACTCCCTTTCTCATAAAGATAGTGATGGTGGTGGGAGCATCTGGGTGCAGTACTTCATTTGATATAACTCATTAACTTTAATGTGACTTAGCACAGTACTTCTCCTAGGAATATTTGAATTTTAAAAAGTGAAATGGTAGCCAGAAATCTTAGCGGCATTTGACAGTCTTAGACAGATTTCATTGTGGTATCTGTCCTGAAAGACTTAATTCAGAGGTGAAGGTTATGTCCTCAGGCAACTGGTAGTAGTCCCACAGGACAGTACTGTGTACTTAGATGAACTTAAAGAAACATTGTGAATGATGATATTTTAAAAAGCTGTTCTTTTTCTGAGCTTCATTCCTGACATAAAGTTCCAAATTAAATACTCTTTTTTTTATACTATTGCTTAGCTTAAAATAACACATGCATAATAAAGTATATAGTCAACTTTCTCTATGTTGTATGAGTAACACTTTTGTGTTTTATGTGGCGAGAAAATGACTTTTCTCTCTACCCTTCCTCTGGATAATGAGGGAGAAGGTGAGAGAAGTATTTCAAAACATGCACTCTGTACAGAGAAAAAAAAAAACCAGTCTGAATCTTGCAAAAACACTTCTGCTAGTCAGCTACTAGAGAACCTGTCCAATTTTTGCAAAATTCCATTGGAATAATTTTTTTCTCCACTTTATCAACTTCTCCCTTATCTTGGCTTATTAGAGGTTGCCAAAATGCATTCCAGTGTACATTAAAAGAGCCTCCCCTTTCTTTTTCTATTCACATGTCCTTGTTTTGTCTAGTCTCTTAATAGCCCCTAATCAAGTGAATTGCTTATGTTACCATTAAGTAAAGATGGCCTTATGCTGGAGGCACCCTGGTGTGTTGCCATGGAAATCCCATGATCACTGATTCAGCATTAGGCATTTTGGCCAAATGATGGAAATGAGCATAGATAGAAACAGAGCTTTTTTTTAAAGGGATCCATAGTGATTTCAGCTCATTATTTGCTTCTGTAACAGACCTGCTCTTTAAAGAGTTTTATGCTTTAATATTTAATTTAAAAATAAAAATTTGTTATCCATAAATGAAAGTGGCCTGTTAACTATAGTTGGCTGGACTGGAAACAAAGAATATAGAGGTCTTCTTTTGTTGTTGTTGCTATTTGTAGTAATTTTATTATTATCCTATTTTAGGTAACTTAGATATTAAAATGTATGCAGAATATTCAGCACAGCTTATTAGAGTATAGTAGGTGAGCTTCTAAAGATGTCGCTCTAAGAGTCCCATCTCCTGGTTATTCAACAAAACACTTATTTCAATATTGCTGTGAAGCAGCTTTACAGGTATAAAGTTACTTATCAGCTGACCCTGCAATAAATAGTGATGAATTATTTGAATGGGGACAGACAGATGTGGCAGGAGTTAGGATTATTTGCAGTATGAGTAGCATTCATTCTAACACTGCTATGGGCCAAGGATAGTCTTTCAAATCTGAGAGCACCCTTTGAGGCAGGTTCTTCTAGTCACCTGGAACCCAAGTGACCTTTGCAAGCAGATTCCTTTTAGAAAGCAAATGTACTAACACCTTGAATACCATACAGTGAGAATCAAAAAACCTATCAGAACCTCGAGAACTATGAAATCATAAATCTGCTTTAAGAAGCTCCATTTGCTTTAATTTATCAAGACAGCAATATAAAGCCAGTATGGGATGGGGTGGACGAGTCGTGGTACACTTGGTTAAGCTCACCTAGTACGAAGTGCAAGCACCAGCCACAAGGATACCGGTTCGAGCCTCTAGCTCTCCAACTGCAGGTAGGAAATTTCATAAACAGGGAAGTGGATCAGCAGGTGTCCTCTCTACCTTCTCTTATCTCTAAATTTCTCTCTGTTTGTCAAATAAAATGGAAAAGATGGCCTCCAGGAGCAGTGGTTTCATAGTGCCTGTGCTGGAGGCAAAAAGAAAAAACAAAACAAACAAAAATAATACTGGGACAAAGGACCAGTCAGGAAGTGCATTTTTATTTCTTCTCTTTTTCTTGTGCTATTCACCAGTCAACATTGCTCTCTTCCTTTCTTTCCTCATTGGTATCCTTGATTTTTTTTTTATTAGTGATTTAATAATGATTGACAAGATTGTGAGATAAGAGGGGCACAATTCTTTTTCTTTTCTTCTTCTTTTTTTTTATTTTTTAACCAGAGCACTGCTCAGCTCTGGCTTATGGTGGTGTGGGGGATTGAACCTGGGACTTTGGAGCCTCAGGCATAAGAGTCTCTTTACATAACCATTATGCTATCTACCCCCGCCCAAGGGGGTGGGGCACAATTCTATACAGTTCCCACCACCAGAGCTCCATTGGAAGTTTCCCAATTCTTTATCCCTCTGGGAGCATGGACCAAAGATCTTTATGGAGAGCAGAAGGTGGGAGGTCTGGCTTCTGTAATTGCTTCTCCACTAGATGTGGGCGTTGACAGGTCTAGCCATACCCCTGCCTGTTTCTATCTTTCCCTAATGGAGTAGGGCTCTGGGGAGGTGAGTTCCAGAACACTTCTACTGGGGGAAGTCAGGTTGGCTTCATGGTATCCCTGATTTTTACCAATGCTGTTGTTGCATACAACATAGTGAAAGGTAAATTTATTTTGTGCTCTCTCTCAGTTTCTAGAACTTTGTTTAATCTTGTCAGGCGTTTATGTTAATGCTTATCTAGACACTAACATATATTGCTTGACTGCAGATTTTCTTTAGCATATTTAGTTGTTCAGCTTTAAGTATGAAAAACTTTTTTTTTTAAAAAATTTTCTATGAGCCTGAGAAGATATTTGGGAAGCAGAGGACTTTGAAAAACTATGGGCACAGTTTTGTACTGTGAGTTCTCTGAGCTTGTCATAGAAAAAAAGTGAACTCTTATGCTGAAAATTATCATTTTTGGGTAATAAAAGTTCACACTTGACATATGAAAGGCAATTAAAAGATACCAATGCATAATGTGAGACTGTATAGTTTGGAAGAAATTCAAGATTTCCCACAGCTGTATTTCTTATTTATTATATTAAAAATACTTCACTTCTGTAGGAAGCTTTAGAATTTACACAAAGATAGTTACAGTATGCTTAAAATTTATCAGAACACTGAGAAAGAGTTACCGTTATCCCCTCCCCCCCCCCCGTACAATTTAAAGGAAGCCAAGTTTCAAGGAGTTGATTGCTTGAAACAGGTCACTTCTAAGTGGTGAAGATTAGGATTTCATTTTTGCTTTAAAACTCTAAAGTGGTTACTGATTTCTTCCAAGCTTTCAGCTAGCCCTGTTGTAACACTTGTAGAGGACTATCTGAAGTCTTTCTACGTTTTCCAATTTTCTCTATTGTGGTGAAGTTTATGTAACATGAAATTTACTATTTTAATCGTTGTATGTAGCTCAGTGGTATCACTGTATAGTCAGTACCATTATTCATTCCAGAGTTCTTTCTCTCTTTCAGAACTGCTCCTGGAGGGCAATTTTTCCCATTTTTTGTTGACCTTGTTGTCATTATTGTTATTGTTGCCACTGATGTTGTTGGACAGGACAGAGTGAAACTGAGAGAGGAAGGGGGACAAAGATGGGGAGAGAAAGATATACATCTGGGGAGTCGGGCAGTAGCACAGCAGGTTAAGCACAGGTGGTGAAAAGCACAAGACCGGCTTAAGGATTCCAGTTTGAGCCCCCGGCTCCCCACTGGGAGGGGGAATCACTTCACAAGTGGTGAAGCAGGTCTGCAGGTGTCTATCTTTCTCTTCCCCTCTCTGTCTTCCTCTCTTCTCTCCATTTCTCTCTGTCCTATCCAACACCAACATCAATAATAACAATAGTAACTACAACAATAAAACAAGGGCAACAAAAGGAAAGAAAGGAAGGATGGAAGGAAAAGAGGGAGGGAGAAGGAAGGAAGGAAGAAAGGAAGGAAGGAATGAAGAAAGAAAGAAAGAAAGAAAGAAAGAAAGAAAGAAAGAGAGAAAAAGAATGAAAGACACTTGCAGACCTGCTTTGCTGCTTGTGAAGCAACAGCCCCACTGCAAGTGGGGAGCCTACAGCTGGAACTGGGATCCTTACGTGCTTTGTGCCATGTATGCTTAACCCGCTGCGCTACCAACCTCCTTGATTTTCTGATCTTCCTTCCTTCCTTCCTTCCTTCCTTCCTTCCTTCCTTCCTTCCTTCCTTCCTTCCTTCCTTCCTTTCTTTTTCTTCCTTTCTTCCTTCCTCCCTTCCTTTCTTTTTTTTTGCCTCCAGGGTTATCGCTGGGGCTCCGTGCCTGCACTACAAACCCACTGCTCCTGGAGGCCATTTTCCCCATTTTGTTGCCCTTGTTGTTATTGTTGCCATTGCTGCTGTTGTTGAATAGGACAGAGAAAGTGAGAGAGGAGGGGAAGATGAGAGGGGGAGAGACGACACCTGGGAGTCGGGGGGTAACGCAGGGGGTTAAGCGCATGTGGCACAAAGAGCAAAGACCGGCATAAGGATACTGGTTTGAGTCCCCGGCTGCCCACCTGTAGGGGAGTCACTTCACAGGCGGTGAGGTGAAGTAGGTCTAGGTGTCTTTCTCTCCCCCTCTCTGGCTTCCCCTCCTCTTTCCATTTCTCTCTGCCCTATCTAACAACAATGACATCATTAACAACAACAATAATAACTACCACAACAATAAGAAACAAGGGCAACAAAATGGAAAATAAATAAATAAATATAAAAATAAATAAATAAAAGAAAAAAAGAAAGAAACCTGCAGACCTGCTTCACCGCTTGTGAAGTGGCCCTACTGCAGGATTTTCTAAATCCTGGGAAATGGAAGGTGTGGAATCTACTTCACAAAAAGAATACTGAGTGTACCATTATATCTGAAGCTATGCACTGTCATCTGGTCACGTAAGGTTTCTTGTGCTAAATGCCAAGCAATTTGGAGCCACAGTTTAGTAGTGGTAACAGTACACTTTATTTCATAAGTAAATATAATTATTGTTACATAATGGGACTGGGGAGGATTATGTTGAGAATTTAAGAGATTCGTTAAAGTGTGTTCCGTTGCTGCCATATATGATAGTCATGGCAGTGGACATTACAAGTGCTGAGGCTCAGGAAAGACCAGAGAGTATGACTCCCACAACAGTGAAGGTATTTAAGTTCCTGAGTGCAGCAGGAAATGAGACTGTAATGAGGGGACTGAAGAGTAGGTTTGGGGGGTCAGGTAGTGGAACACCTGGTTGAGCGCACATTTTAATGTGCCAAGGGCCCCTGGTCCCCACCTACATGGGGAAATCTTCATGAGTAGTGAGGCAGGGCTAAGGTGTCTCTCTATCTCTCTTCCTATCTCCCCCTTCCCTCTTAAATTCTGGCTGTCTCTATCCAATAAATAAAGATAATGAAAAAAATGAGTGGGTTTGGAAATAAAGAGATAATCAGTATTAATTGTGTCTAATGATATGTGGAATTGTGTCTAATGATATGTGGAACATGAGCAGATTTGAGTCATAGAAGGATTATATTAACTGATACTTTTGATTCCATTTGATACCTCTCCTTGGTCCAATTTTGATTTCTGTTACTGAGAAGGTGGACAGTCCTATATGGGATCATATGTAATTTTTGCTGAGAACCATTCTACTTTGAAAGTGAGTTATAGTCTGCAGCCATGCCACCCTGAATACTCTTGTCTGAAAATCTCGTCTGAAAGTGAATTATGTATCCCTGTGGTTTCAGGGTGTTCTCTAACGATAATGAACTCAGTTTATGAGTCAGTAGGATTCAGAAGTGCAAAGGATTTGGAGTGCCCTGTCGGCAATTCTTATCCAAAAGGTGATAGGGAATCAGTGGAAATATGCTCCACCTTCTGTGTGGTATGATAAGGAAGGCATTTTTTAATATTTATTTATTTATTTATTTTCCCTTTTGTTGCCCTTGTTCTTTCATTTTTGTTGTAGTTATTATTTGGTCTTGTTATTGATGTCATTGTTATTGGATAGGACAGAGAGAAATGGAGAGAAGGAAAGACAGAGAGGGGGAGAGAAAGATAGACACCTGGAGACCTGCTTCCCTGCCTGTGAAGTGACTCCCCTGCAGGTGGGGAGCCGGGGGCTGAACAGGGATTATTACGCTGGCCCTTGTGCTTTGAGCCACATGCACTTAACCCGCTGTGCTACCGCCAGAGTCCCGGAAGACTTTTTTTTTTTTTTTTTCTTTATGTCTCTTACAGTGTCAGTGAGAACCATTCCCTTGATATCTATAGTTCCTGTTCCTTTCCTACTTTCTGGGATCAACTTACCAGCAAATTGACTGCCTCTTTACAAAAGTAAATGTAGCATAAATATGAAATATGTTTTTTACTAATGACATTAACATTGGATCCTACCAGAAGATGAATCTGAGGAGCCACTCTTATATGTATATTTAAATGCAATATGTATTACATATTACATTTAAATGTAATATGTATTACATATTAAAGTCTATTTGTCTAAATAATATATATTTTAGGAAGGTATTATACACAAAACCCTTTTGTTGTTGTCGACTTTTAAAAATTAATTACGTAAAGTTGAGGTACTATTAGTGAACAATACTATTTAAGTTTCAGAACTACATCTCCACAGTTTAATAAAAGTACATTTTTATGGGGCTAGGTGGTAGCACACCTGATTGAACACACACACATTATCTTGTGCAAAGACCTAGGTTCAAGCCGCTGGTCCCAACCTGCAGGGGGGAAGCTTCACAAGTGGTGAAACAGTGCTGTAGGTGTTCTTCTTTCTTCCTGTCTCCCTGTTCTGTATCAATTTTTCCCTGTTTCTATTCAACAAAAATAAGTAAAATATTTAAAAGGAAAGTATATTTCACATCCTGCCTAGCACTAAAAATGTTACTGGTAACTATCATTTTGTTGTCAAAAGTCTGAGTTATTTTGTTTGTTAAAGATTTTATTTGTTAACATATAATAGGGAGAGAGAGGGATGGAGATTACATAGTGTTACTCTGGCAACACCCCACTCAATGCACCATCTGTCTGGCCCATTTGCTCATTTGATTTGTTTCTTCATATCTCATGTGTGCATGAAGTCATCTGCATTTGTCTTTTATACTGTAGTGGTTTTCACTTAGGCTTCACCATTCCAGGCTGACTACTAAATTGTGATTCTATTAATACATTGAAAAAAGATAGAATAGATGAGCCAATTTTAAAAATAGTTTCTAAATATAAACTAGAATTACATGTGACTCTCACAAATTGACTTTTGGAAAAAAAAAACATGCAGTTTAACAATTTTCCAGTCATAATATCTTTGGTTCTGTAGTAGCAATGTATAAAATTTTGCAGCAAATTTAGTAGATATTTAAAGGGAAATTAATAAAAACATAAAAGCTAATAAAATTCTTGACTCCTTTTCCTTTTGTTACCCATATATTCAACTTGTGGACTAGTGCTGAAATTGATGATAAGGAAGAATTTCTACTGCACTTTGAACTATAAACTAAAAAGAATACATTTTAGGATTAGAGATAAATGCTTCAAAATATTTTGGGCTTTTTTTTTTAATTGCAATTCTAGTTAGCAGATAGAATTTATTAGCACCTGGATTAAGCAGAAACTAATGAGGTAAAAAATTGCTTCCTCTTCTCTGTATGCAAAAAGTTTTCATTTTGCACTATTTTAAAAGGAGAGGTCATTCAGAATGAATTTATTAAGTACCTAGAAGCTTTAAAATTTTTTTTTCCTTTCTTTTTGCCTCCAGGGTTATTTCTGGGGCTTGGTGAGTGCAGTATCAATCCACTGCTCTTGGAGGCTATTTTCTTCTCCCTTTTGTTGTCCTTGTTGTTTATCATTGTTGTTATTATTGTTTTTATTGCTATCGGTGTTATTGGATAGGTTAGAGAGAAATCAAGAGAAGAGTGGAAGACAGAGAGGAGGAGAGAAAAATAGACATCTACAGACCTGCTTCACTGCTTGTGAAGCCACACCCCTGCAGGTGGGGAGCCAGGGGCTCGAACTGGGATCCTTGAGCCGGTCCTTGAGCTTGTTGCCAAGTGCACTTAACCTGCTGCGCTACTGCCTGGCCCCCACATAAAAGTTTCTGTGAAGAAGTGGAGGGTCTCCCAGCTGGGAGAGAAGATACACACTTATGGATCAGAGAGGAAGGCATCCAGAGCAAAATATATTATATTGGGTCAAAAATCACAGAGACTTATCTGTATTTTTTATCACTTAGTATACTCATGTCTTCACATACACCCACATATCCATGCTGCTACCCAATAACTACTTATAGTCAATCTAATTGCAATGCACCCCATGTTCTTTAGTAGGGACTGATAGGGGTTCATTATGTCACACTCTTGATTGATAACTTTTTTATTTCTTTTTAATTTTGTTTTTATTTTATTTTATCTTTATCTTTTTTTTTTTTTTGGTCTCCAGGGTTATAGCTGGGGCTCGGTACCTGCATTACAAATCGAATCCACTGCTCCTGGAGGTTATGTTTTTACCTTTTGTTGCCCTTGTTGTTTATCGTTGTTGTTGCTGTCATTGTTGTTATATAGGACAGAGAGAAATCAAGAGAGGAGGGGAAGGCAGAAAGAGGGAGAGAAAGACACCTGCAGACCTGCTTCACCACCGATGAAGTGACTCCCCTGTAGGAGAGGAGCCGGGGGCTCGAACCGGGATCCTTAAGCCCATCCTTGCACTTTGCACCATGTGTGCTTAACCCACTGCACTAGTGCCCCACCCTCTATTGATAAGTCTTTGAAATAACTTACCTAATATTTCCCCAAAAAATTTCCGGTGGGCCATAAATATTTAGCCCCATGATGCCTGGTGGAGTGGTTCCTGGACTGGGCATTCCTGAGTAGAGTAAGGCTGTCATTGTAAAAACCAGCAAAGGGGCTGAGCCTCCTAAGGGCTGAAGAAGCATCTACCTGTCTTTAAAAGCACCAATGTCCAGAGACCATCGTTATTGTGTAACATTGTTATATCTTTTTTAGATGCTTCCATGAGCAGAAGGAAGTGAAGTTTGTTCCTAAGTATTCTGCTATATATGTGTCTGGATCATGTGGTGTTTGTAGTATGTGTTACTTAAGCTTAAAAAACATTGTTTTGGGAAAGAAAGCTTTGGGAGGCACCTTTGAGTCTTGATGTATGATTCTGGAAAATGTCCCAAGTTGGGAGTGAGAATGTTCTGCAGACACCTCAAGGAGATTTCTCAAGGAGAAATTCTGTCCATGTGTCAACTACTCTGTTGTAAACCATTATCCCTCCAACCCAATAAAATGAAAAGGAAAACTTTTTTTTTGTTTTGACTTTATTTATCAGGATAATGTCTGAATGGGAAAATAATAGGAGTTAAATAGCATGCAAACTTAGCTTTTATATGGTCAATATAATAAGGAGAATAATTTGTCTGTTGCCTAGTTGGTTTTATTTTGTTATTTCTTTTTTTGCTTATTTTTAATTAGTGATTGGATATTGATTTACAAAATTATGCAATTATATAGGTATAATTCCACACTGTGTCCTCTACCTGAGTTCTGTGTCCCTATCCCCTTCACTGGAAGCTGCAGTAGTTCTCCCAAGGTCACAGACATGGGTTTACTTCTCTCTCTCTCTCTTTCTCTCTAAGTCATATCTATACCTATTGCTACTTTTGAATTCCCTTCCATTTTCCCTCTTTTCTTTGTGGGCCTTGATGGAATTAGAGTTCAGAGCCCTCTGGCCATCTTCTCTTAACATTTCATTCCCGCTGGAGATATGAACCAGAATTATTTTCAGGTGCAGAAGAAATGACCTGCCATTGCCCATGTACAGTGGAGAAGCAATAACAGAAACTAGTTCTTGTTTTACATGTTGACTTTGGAGAAGTATTTTTTTTTTCTAATTCAAGTTTTGTGTTTTATACATAGCAACAAAGTAAATTAAATATATTTTTGCTTTGTTAACCTGTAGGACTATGTGAAAGCTCGGTAGAGCTTAGAGAAGCTCTCCCATCCTTGGATGGAGGTCTGGAAAGACACCCCACTTGTTAGCCTCTCTCCTCATAGATATGAGCCAAGAGGGAAAAAGTCTCCCAGACTCAGTTTCTCCTTGTCAGCCTCTCAAGCTCACAGAAAACCTACGGGCCTCTCCCACTTATTTTCTCCCTGCTGGCAGGCCACATGGCTGCCTGCTTTAAGGTTCACTCAAAGTTCACATAGTCACTCAAAGTTCACACATCCACTTCACCTTTTGATAACAAAGAACACACTTTATCATACACCCCAAACACCAGACAGAGAAAACCCCATAACTTATATTTCCTTATGTTCTTTGATATCTATGATTCATATCAAGCCTCATTTTTCTTCTCCCTATCTCACCTTACTGGTTTAACCCCTATGCTTCTCTCAAATGCCTTTGGATAATTAACTTGCCTGCATCATGGAGAATAACTGTTTTGACCTTTATGTATCTGCATCAATTCTTGTCATACCAGCCCCCTACCATAGGGGCAAGCTGACCTTTAAGAAACCTGTAATTTCTGTTGTATTTGAAAAATGTTCTTTGTTTAAATATCTATATATACCCAAGCTCACCCCTGAATAAATGAGTGTTTGTACCAAAATACTTCCCAGTGTCTCCCTTCTGTATCGCTGAGCCCTTGAGCTAGCGAGGGAGAATCAGTAAGCTTGCCTCCTGGCTGGAGCCACCCCACGTGAGCCCCAGCATTAACCTACTGTTATTTGTTACAAGATAAAATAGTAGAACTAATCATGACATATTATTTTTATTTTAAATTTATTATTGGATAGAGATGAGAGAAATTGAGAGGGGAGGGAGAGGGAGAGAGGGCGAGAGACAGAAAGACACCTGCAGTCTGCTTTACCATGTGTGAAATTTTTCCCCTGCAGGGGGTGAGCAGGGGCTTGAACCTGGATCCTTGTGCACTATAATGTGTGTGCTTAATCAGGCATGCCACCACTTGCCCCCTATATTATTTTGATAAAATCAACATATGTTTTTAGTGGTGATAATATAAATCTACTAGAATGATAATGAGATATCATTTCATATGTAGGAACTTATTTACTAAAAGACAAAAAAGAACAAGTGTCAAAGTAAACTTCATTTACAGTAGCCATGACTGGTAAACAACTGAAGTTCTCATGGTCAGATGATTCAAAAAGATGTTGTGTATATATACTTAATGGAATGGGAGCCAGCTATATAAAAAGATGAAACTCTACCATTAATAACAATAAGAATGTAGCTAAAGTATAAAAAAATTATACTTTGTGAAATAAGTCAAATGGACAATGATGAACACCTTATGCTCTTACCCAATATGTGGTACATAGAAGAAACCAAATGAATGAGCAAAAAATAACAAAAATAAACCTTTAGACTGCAAGAGTAAATTAGTGTTTACCAGAAAAGAGTGGACTAGGGTATGAATAAGTCAGTTAAAAGTGGTCACATGTACAGTGACGCTTACAACTGGAGAATTGGTCTTTTGGTGGTGAACTTGGTATAGCATATACAAATTTTGATTTAGAATTATAAATTACAACTTATAATTTTACATTATGTGAAAAAGGCTTTCTAATTGGTTATTTCAAAGAGTACTGGTTTTTAATCTTACTATAACTCTAATTATCAGTGGCATCTGTCAGAATAGCAAAGAGTGATTTAATTCTTTTTATTGCATAGGACACAATTTGCTTTTTTGGCGTAGTGATGAGTTTATATATTATAATAATTTATTATAAATAACTCATTCTATAATAATTATAGTTATTTTCATTATTATATAAAGTCAGAAAGGTGTTGGGCTTGAACCTGGGTCACACACTTGCAAAGTAGCACACTATGCAAGTGAGAAATTTCACCAACCCTTTTTTAACTGATCTATTATTATTATTAATTTTATTTTTCATATGTCATTTTTGTATTATTTATTAATAAAAATGAAACATTGACAAAACCATAGGATAAGAGGGGTGCAACTCCACAAAATTCCCACCACCAGAATTCCGCATCCCATCCCTTCCCTTGATAACTTTCCTATTTTTTTATTAAGATTTTGTTTATTGGCTGAAAAGAGAGTTCACATATAAAGCCAAACAAGTTGTTTACTAATCATGATCCTAAAGGCTGTAGTAGTATAGATGAAGAGTTGGGGGGGGGGATATCTCTATTTTGTAGTTAGATAATAGGCATATTTTAGTTATATTCCAAAGGACCTGTGGCTATACTAGTTTTTTTTTTTTTCCCCGGGCCTGAAATCTGATACGCAGGTGAATCCTAGTGATTGTCTGGGGAGATGATGTCATTGCTGGAAAAAGGACCAGAAAGCTGGATCAGGGAAGAGAGTAGCTCTCAAATATGGGAAAGGTGTACAAATATTGTTGACTGTAAACCCCATTGATTTGATGTGATCTGGGCCCATATTTAGCTTAGGAGCTAATGTGAACTCTGCATCCCTATAAATCTGAGCTCACATTCTGTGATCATGAGTAGGAACGTTCCAAGCTGCCCCAATATCAGGACCCATCTTCCTCAGGTATAGCATAAAGTATGTTGTCTATCCTCCCTTTGGAGGATGGGGAACATTCTCTACCACTGTTGATCCAAGTTGAGGGCAAGGCCCTTTGGGGGTCCACAAAGTGGTCTGTTTTGTTGTTCCTGATATAGATGACTGGTAACAATGGAGAGAGGGATTTATTCGAGGTCTAGGCCCATCATGTCTGTTTGGTAATCTCAGTACTCCCTGAATAGGGCCCCAGTACTTATTATTTTTAAATATAAACTTTAGGTGGAATCACTGGCATATAAACAGATTACATATGAAGAAAAACTGAAACTCAATTGCTCGTTTTTTTGTTTTGTCTCAAGTCTGTTTAAACACTAGAGGGCACTAAAGTATATGCATTCTATTACTTAGGAAGAAACAGTAACTTTATGACCTCAAACCATGATGCATATTTTTGCATGTATATTTATTTTTTATTTTTTGTTAGAGATTTAATATTGATTTATAAAATTATAAGATAAAATGGGTATAAATCTACACCGTTCCTGTCACCAGAGTTCTATGTCCCCATTCTCTCCACTGGAAAACTGCCGTAGTTCTAAGATCACAGATATCTGTTGACTATCTATCTATCTATCTATCTATCTATCTATCTATCTATCTATCTATCTATCATCTTCTATCTATCCATCTATCTACCTATCTATCCATCTATCTATCCCCTTTTTCCTTCTATTATCCTCCCTTCTCTCCTTTTATAAGTCACACCTACTACTTCTTAGTTTCCTTCCATTTTTTTTTTCCTCTTTTCTCTCCAGGTCTTGATGGAATTGGAGTTCAGAGTCCTCTGGTCATCTTCCCTAACACTTCTCCCCTCTAGGTGTGTTGACCAAAATTATTTTTGGGGTGCAGAAGGTAGAAGTTCTGGATTCTGCTATTGCTTCTCTGCTGGACATGGGTGTTGGCAGGTCAACCTATACCCACAGCCTGTTTCTCTCTTTACCTAGTGGGAATGGGCTCTGGAGAGGTGAAGTTCTTGGAGACATTGGTGAGGTCATCTGCCCAGGGAGTTCAGGATGGAATCATAGTAGCATCTGCAACTTGGTGGCTAACAGGCAGTAAGATGTGAAGCAAGACAAACTGTTTAATAAACATGAACTAAAAAATAGGAATAGAGTGGGTGAGAATAGTGATTTAAGGGTGGTAAGAAGCTAGGAAGTCTATCTATTTTAGGCCCATGGCTCTAGTAATTTTTTTTGCTTGAGGTTAATAGTTAACATGTAGGTGGACTAAACATACTGTCTGGGGAGATGGTGTCAGAATTGACAATAAGATTAGAAAGCTGGATTAGGGCAGAGAGTAGCTCACATTTATCCTTTGGGATAAAAATCAATGGAACTGGAGGTGATTATACTTAGGAGGTGAAAGGAGGTGAAAGACATCTACACAACCAAAACCAAATGGTTTTGTTCTTTTCTGGCCTAGATAACTGAAACACATGAATTTTCAACCACCACCACCACAACAAAGAAAACGGGTAGACAAACTGTCTTTAAGAGTGGGAGAACTCATGTGCACATGTATCTGCAAGTTAGGGGGAAATATACACCTTAAAGTAAAAGTGCACAGCAGTTTGCAGTGATTCAATAAGTGCAGCAAGCAAGTAGAACGACATAAAAAAGACTCCATAAAGTATTTAATCAAATAGTTTCTACTTAGACCTAGATATCCTCCTCAGTTACTTCCTATTTCACTTCCCTCAATCACTCTAAGGCTAACCTTGTCAGATAAAGTAAGGACTACAAAAGCTGGATAATAGCAAGAGAGTGGCATACTTTAATGATGGCTCTCTTGGTCACTTCCAGGACACCCCATAACCTGGGGCCCTAGTCAGTGAATCCTGGGATTCCCACACAGACATGATGGGCCTAGATCTCTAGCAGATCCTTCTCTCCACCATCACTGGTTATCTCCATCAGAAACAACATAGTGGACACTCTTGTGGGCCTCTACAGGATCTTGGCCTCAATGTGGAACAACAATGGTAGGGACTGCCACACTTTCCAAAGGGAGGCTGGGCCAACATGGTCCTGAAATGAGTGAAGCCTAGAACTTTCCTAGCTGTGACCATATAATTCAAGCTCAGACCTACAGGGATGTAGAGGTCCCACAGGCTCCTGTCCTGAATATGGGGCCCAGATCACACCGATGGGGTTTACACTTAACAATATTTATATACTTTTCCCATGTTTGGGAGCTACTCTCTTCCCTGATACAGCTTTCTAGTCCTATTTTCAACTCTGACACCATCTCCCCAGACAATACCTTTAGCCCACCTGCATGTTAGCTGTCAGGTTCAGACAAAAACTAATAAAGTACAGGGCCCCTTGGAATATACCTAAAATAGACCTACTAGCTTTTTCCAAAATGGAGACCCCAAATCTCATCAGCTATAGTCTTACCTTTAGATTCCTGATTATTAAATGATTTGTTCTGCTTTATATCTAAATAGTTTTTCAGCCACCAAGTTGGAGATGCTACCATGATGTCAACCTGACTTCACTGGACAGATGACCTCACCGATGTGCCCTTGAACCCCACCTCTCCTGATCCCTGCCACACTAGGGAAAGATAGAAACAGGCTACGGATATGGATTGGCCTGCTAATGCCCATGTCCAGCAGAGAAGCAATTACAGAAGCCTGACCTCCCACATTCTAAAGATCTGCAGCCCATACTCCCAGAAGGATAAAGAATAGGGAAAGTTTTTAATGGAGGGATGGGATACAGATTTCTGGTGGTGGGAATTGTGTGTAATTATACCCCTCTTATCTCATGGATTTGTTGATCATTATTAAATCTTGTCCATCTCCAAAAATCTCTCCCTTTACACTGTCTGAACTGGAAGACACTTTGAAGAGGGTTAAACCGGGAACAGCTGCTGGCTATGATAACATCACCCCAGAACTCATTCTTAACCTGGGTCCCGTGGCAAAGAAGTGGCTCGCTTCATTCCTGTCCCACATCTTGGAATCTGAGTCTATGCCCAAAGTTTGGTGTCGTGCGAAGATTATAGCGGTTTTGAAACCAAAGAAAGACCCAACACTGGCCGCCAGCTATAGACCAATTTCTCTCCTCTCCGTGTGTTACAAACTCCTTGAGAGGCTGCTTCTGTCACGTATTTCTCATCTTACAGAGAAATTCCTATCACCCGCCCAGGCTGGTTTCCACCCAGGAAGATCTACCTGCTAACAAGCCCTGGCCCTTTCAACTTACATTGAAAATGGATTCCAGAAGAATTTAAAGATGGGTGCTGTCTTTGTTGATCTCACAGCAGCCTATGACACGGTCTGGCACCGTGGTCTCCTAGTCAAGATCTCAAGATGCCTGCCTCCATGGGTGGCCAACACTATATTGTTTCTTCTCCAAAACAGAAGATTCCGGGTCCATCTGGGTGACAAGTCTAGCAGATGGAGACTTGTCTCAAGTGCCCCCCCCCCCCCCAGGGCTCTGTTCTGGCTCCTACGCTATTTAATATTTACATCAATGACCTCCCAGAAACTTCTTCAAGGAAGTTCATCTACGCCGATGACATCTGCTGTGCAACTCAGGCATCCAAGTTCAACATCCTCGAGGAAACACTCATGAAAGACATGTCTCTGATATCTGATTACTGTAAAAAATGGCAACTAACCCCTAGCACTGCAAAAATGGTATCATCTGTTTTCCATCTATACCATGCCTCGGCCTCGCATGAGCTTAATGTGCAGCTTGGCGATGCGAGAATCTGGCATGAAGCCCAGCCAGTCTATCTTGGCGTTACTCTCGATCGCACTCTGTCATTTCACAAACATCTCATAAAAACTGCAGCAAAGGTGGGCGCGAGGAATAACATCATTGCAAGACTGGCCAGCTCCTCATGGGGCGCGAGCGCTTCCACACTACGATCATCATCTCTGGCATTATGCTATTCCACTGCAGAATACTGTGCCCCAGTATGGTTCCGTAGCCCCCATGTCCACTTGGTCGATTCCAAATTATATTCCTCCATGAGGATCATTTCTGGAACCATCCGTTCCACCCCGGTTCCATGGCTGCCAGTTCTTAGCAACATCGCCCTGCCAGATATTCGTCAGGATGCGGCATCATCTAAGTTCATTTCCCACATCTACGCTCGACTGGACCTGCCAATATACGTGGATATCTTCGCCCACCCTGTCCAACGCTTGACGTCTCGTCACCCAATCTGGTCCCCTACGCCTACACTGAACTTCTCTGTTCCAGACTCTTGGAAACAGAGTTGGCAGTCAGCTGAGGTAAAGAACAAACACCTCATCACAGACCCCTGCGAGCGTCAACCCGGCTTTGACCTAGCACGTTATGATTGGGCCCTCCTCCATCGCTACCGAACAGGCCATGGCCGGTGCGCTGCTATGTTCCATTGCTGGGGAGCCAGAGACCCCGAACTGCCCCTGTGGCTACAGACAGACTACGACCCACATAGTCAACGACTGCCACCTCTCCAGATTCAAAGGAGGTCTTGAAACTTTACATCAGGCTCAACCTGACGCTGTTGACTGGCTACGGAAGAAGGGCAAACGCTAGAAGAAGAAGAAGATCCCTGTCCCACTAGGGAAAGAGAGAGGCAGGCTGGGAGTATGGATTGACCTGTCAACACCCATATTCAGCGGGGGAAGCAATTAAAGAAGCCAGACCTTCCACCTTCTGCATCCCACAATGACCTTGGGTTCATACTCCCAGAGGGTTAAAGAATAGGAAAGCTATCAGGGGAGGGGGTGGGATACTGATGGATTTTTGTTTCTGCTGTTGTCTTCATTTTAAATGTCCTTTCTCCTCTATTGGATTTATACATTCTTCTTAGTTAGGTCTAAGAGACACGGTTCATTTATTTATTGATTGATTTTGGATAGAGACAGAAAGAAATTGGAGGGGGGGGAATAGTAATAAGGAGAGAAACAGAGAGTTACTTGTAGCACTGTTTCACCACTTGCGAAGTTCATCCCTGTAGGTGGGGACCAGGTGGCTTGAACATAGGTCCTTGTGCATTGTAATGTGTGTGCTTAACCAGGTATATCTGCGATTGACCCATGATGGGGTTCTTTTCAGCTAATGATCACTGTCCTTAATCTCTACATTTCCTCAAAGCAGTTAAGAGCAATTTTTTCTCATCTAAAAGAAAAATTGGGGGGCTAGGCGGTGGCACACCTGGTTAAGCACTCACATTACAGCCTGAGGACCCTGAGTTCAAGCCCCCGGGTCCCACCTGCAGGGGAAAAGTTTCACGAGTAGTGAAGCAGGGTTGCAGGTGTCTCTCTGTCTCTATCTCTATTACCACCTCATTTTTCAGTTTCTCTCTGTCTCTATCCTACAATAAATAAACAAAAGAAAAATATTTTTACTTATTTTGTGGTACATTTTCTTACATGCTTTGTGTCACATATATTTATGAGCATGCTTTACCCTCCCCTTGGGAACTAAAATTTTGAATAAAAGAGTCTAAATCTTTTCCACATTTGCATTCTTACTGTCATAGCACAGTGACTTATTTTTTAAAAAAAGTATTTTATTTATTTATTAATGAGAAAGATAGGAGAAAGACAGAGAAAGAACTAGACATCACTCTCACATATGTGCTGCTGGGATTGAACTCAGGACCTCATGCTTGAGAGGCCGTTGCTTTATCCACTGTGTCACCTCCCAGACAACAGCACAGTAACTTATATATCAGGCAACCTATAGACGTTTGTAAAATTAATTGTTAAATTTATTAACATTGGGGGCTGGGTGGTAGTGCACCTGGTTGAGCACACATGTTGAAATGTGCAAGGAACCAGGTTCAAGATCCAGGTCCCCACCTGCAGGGGGAAAGCTTTATAAGTGGTGAGCAGGGTTGCAGGTGTCTGTCTTTTTCCCTCTCTGTCTACTCCTTCCTCTTGATTTCTGACTGTCTCTATCCAATAAATAAATAAAGATAATTAAAAAAGCTTATTAACATTGATCTGAGGATAACAGCTCTACTTGTTTATTTAAACTTTTAAATTTTTTTATCTTAAGTATCTGTCTATACTTAAAGTAAAATATAAAACAATCAGAGATTCTGGGAGAAAAATAAAGAAGGTTGTCATGTATTTACAAGAAATCATGAATAAATATATATATATGTATACACATACATATATACATATATATGTATATTTCCTTTAACCCCTTTCTTTTATTTGATAGGACATTAAGAAATTGAGAGGGGTGTAGAAGGTGGAAGGTCCGGCTTCTGTAATTGCTTCCCAGATGAACATGGGCTTTGGCAGGTCTATCCATACTCCCAGCCTTTCTCACTCTTTCCCTAGTGGGGTGGGGTTCTGGAGAAGTGGGGCTCCAGGACACATTGCTGGGGTTGTCTGTCCAGGGAAGTCCAAAGGGATGGGATACAGAGTTCTAGTGGTGGGAATTGTGTGAAGTTGTACCCCTCTTATCCTGTATTTTTGTCAGTGTTTCCTTTTTATAAACAAAAATTAAAAAAAAAAAAGAAATTGAGAAGGGAGGGGCAATGAAAAAAGAGGCAGAGAGATACACCTGTAGCACTGCTACACTGCTTATGAAGTTAACCCTCTGCAGTCGGGAACCAATAACTTGAGCCAAGGTATTCAAGCATAATAATGTGCTCTCAATAGGGTATGCCACTTCCAGACCCTTAATGGTTTTATCTTATAAAGACAATGTTCCATAACCATAGTTTACTCACATAGAGCATTCTCTATCAAGAGTCTTCAAAATGTAACTCATGGTGTAAATCCATCAGCAACATGTTTTTGTACACAAATTTTAACTGAAAACACAGCTACATCTACTCATTTCTATGGCTGATTTTTAATTTTTTTTTTTTTTTTTTTGCCTCCAGGGTTATCGCTGGGACTCACTGCCTGCACTACGAATCCACCGCTCCTGAAAAAAGATAGAAACAGGAAGGTCATTTAGAAAGCTACTCCAAAATTCTGCCGTTGAATCTAGATTTCCTGGAAAGCAGACTCTGAAATTGAGATTAATGGAGAGTTCTTTTGGGAGAAACAATTTAGAAAAATGAGAGGAAAGCATCTGGACAATAAGAATGAGACTCCAGTCAAACCCTGGGGGAGTAACAATTCACACTTACTCTATTAGTCGGGTAAGCAGACAAAGTCCTTAAAATTCCATGTTGGCTAGTCACTGGATATAGGAGGCCCTGGAAGAGAAGGAAGAAGCCTCTTTCTTCTCCTAGGGCCCTCTCTGGTCCTCCTGCCCTGCCCCCTCTTGTCCCTCCTCCTGCCCCTCCTCTTCCTGCTACCCCTCCTCCTCTTAGTCCTGCCTCTCTTCCTCCCCCTCCTTCTTCTCCTCCAGCCCTTTCCTAGCCCCTCCCTTTCCCCTCTTTTTGCTTCTCCCCCTGTGCTTCCCCCTCAGTATTGCTCACCTCTGGCATATCATGGTGTGTGATTTGAGCCCAAGGCCTTGAAGCCTCAGGCACCAGAGACTTTTTGCATACACATTTTATTACCTATCCCACCCTAAAATGATTTATTTTCTTCCTTTTCTTTCCTTTTCTTTTCTTTTCTTTTCTTGTCTTTTCTTGTCTTTCTTTTCTTCTCTCTTTTCCTGTTTCTTTTTTTTCCTTCTTTTTTTTTTTGCCACTAGAATTGTCTTTGGGGCTTGGTGCTGGCACTATGAATCTACTGCTCCTGGCCACCATTTCCCCCCTTCATTTTTTTTTTTTTTTTACAAGACAGAAATTGAGAGGGGAGGGGTAAATAAAGTGGGAGAGAATGGTCTTGGAGGTGGTGCAGTGGATAAAGCATTGGGCTCTCAAGCATGAGGTCCTGAGGTCAATCCCCCCACAACACATGTATTAGAGTAATGTCTGGTTCTTTCTCTCTCTCCTCCTATCTTTCTCATTAGTAAACAAGTAAAATCTTTAAAAAAAAAAAAAGAGGGAGAGAGACAGACAGCTGCAGACCTGCTTCATGTTCATGAGGCTTCCCTCTGCAGGTGGAGAGCTGGGGCTCTAACCTGAGTCCTTGCATGCTGCTTTACTGGGTGCACCATCACCCAACCCTGTAAAAATGATTTTCTTTAGTGGAGTGATTCCCAAAGGGGGATGTCAGCTAAATTACTATCTATTAGAAATGTTCCCAGTATGAGGGGAGGATAGGCATTATACCTTCTATTTGGAGGAGAGTAGGGATGGGGACCTGAGTCATAATCCACTGTGTCTACAAAAAGAAAAGAGAAAAACTGACACCACAGCTTGTTTTTAGCACTGAACAGAAGGGGTAATTATTTAATTAAGATTAGGAAAGCTGTAGGAAGAATTTGTTTGCACATACTACATTGTAGATATATACTATTGATAGATAGTAAAATGTATATACTATTTTGAACTTAAATTAGATATCCTTGCAGATATAAATAAATGTCCACCCATGAGACTGAAATCATTCAGGACAATAATGTAAATTGATAAGAAAAATCCTAGAAACTGAGCACAAGGACACTCTAAGATTTGAAATATAGGGATATGAAGAATAACAATTATGGGCCCCAGATCAAATCAATAGGGCTTACAGTAAACAATATCTGTATGTTTTATCCATAATTGGGAGCTACTCTCTTCCCTGATCCAGCTTTCTAGTTTTGTTTCCAATTCCGACACCTTTTCTTCAAGTAGTGCCTGTGGCCCACCTACATGATAGCTGTCATGCTCAGGGAAAAATTAGTGAAGTAATGGGCCCCTTGGAATATACCTAAAATAG
This sequence comes from Erinaceus europaeus, assembly GCF_950295315.1. NCBI lineage: Eukaryota > Metazoa > Chordata > Mammalia > Eulipotyphla > Erinaceidae > Erinaceus > Erinaceus europaeus. The sequence continues at coordinate 127,017,800 of NC_080165.1, forward strand.
ACTTACTAGCTTTTCCCAAAATGGAGACCCCAAATCCCATCGACTCTAGTCCCACCTTCAGATTTCTGATTATTAAGTGCTTCATTCCGCTTTGTGTCTAAATGGTTTTTAGCCGCCAAGAATGAATGGCAGTGAGGGCTAGTTTTGACAAGAAACTCGCTATTTGTCAATAAATAAGGATCATGTAGTATATACTACATGATATACATGACAAGGGAATATCTGGGTGTGAGGGCTGGAGGGAGAAGGCTGTAGTCAGAGAGAGAATGATATTTCTCTCTAGAATGATATTTCATATGTGTAACCATTTTCATTATTGATATCATGCATTTTCCTTGGAGACAATATATGAGAAAAAGATTCAAAGATAAATTTATTGAAAAATGCTCTGGGAACAAATCCCTGTGGGAAAGGGGAGGAAACAGAATTGGGCAAAGAGAAATTAAATTGTGGTGGAATAAAAATAAAAATCTCTGTTGATTCTGCAGAAAGCTTCAGGTTGGGGATAATCTTCAGAGTAGAGGGAGGGGTTTGGGCTATTACAACTCCTTGTTAGGCAGCTATTGATTATGGCTTATGGTGATAGGAAGTGACTGTGATATCAGGTGGCCTTTTCACTCAAGAAGGGCTTAGTAGAGAGTCACCAGTGCTTTCTGGAACTGGGGGAATGACTGTTTCAGGCCAGGAAAGGAGATTATATACCATGTACCATAATATCCACTATAGATATAGTGGAGCATTGGCCCTGGGCTAGACAGTTAAGGAGAAGTGTGGGGGAAATGTTGAAAGTCAGAGAACTAAAAATACCAAAGAGTTGCATGAGTTATTTACATAGTTGTCAGCAGAAGATTATGAATTACTACAAGAACCTATCAAGTTCTCCTATTGATTTCCTGACTTTTGTCATCAGGGTTCTCTCTGGAACCAAATGCCTGCATGAATCCATTGTTCCAGGTGACCTTTTTCATTTTTTACTCTTAATTTTATTTTGCGAGCCAGGAGGTGGTACAGTGAGTTAAGCACAAAGTGCACGGACTGGCATTAGGATCCCGGTTCGAGCCCCTGGCCCCCCACCTGCAGGGGAGTCACTTCACAGGCAGTGAAGCAGGTCTGCAGGTGTCTATCTTTCTCTCCCCTCTCTCTGTCTTCCCCTCCTCTCTCCATTTCTCTCTGTCCTATCCAACAATGATGACATCAATAACAACAGCAACTATGATAAACAACAAGGGCCACAAAAGGGAAAAAATAAAAATAAAATAAAATAATTAAAAAATAATTGCTATTTGATAGGATGGAGAGGAATTGAGAGGGTAAACGAAGAGACAGAGAGGGAGGGAGAAAGAAAGAAAGAAAGAAAAAAAAGAAAGAAAGGAAGGAAGAGAGACTTGTGGCCCTGTTCCACCACCTGTAGGTGGAGCCTGGAGGCATGAACCTGTGTTCTTGCACATTGTAACATATGTGCTGGAATCTGTGCTACCACCCAGTCCTGTCTTTCTTTTTTGATGATGAGAGTCTGAGAAAAATAGAGAGGAAGAAAGAGAAAGAAGGAGAGAGACTTAAGGCATTGTTCTACCTCTCATGTGATCTCTTTTCTGCAGGTTGGGGGGGGCGTCCTGGGGGATTGAACAGGGCTCCTTATGCCTGGTAAAGTGTGTGCTTTACTGCATGAGCCAATACTCAACTATGGTTTCCTGTATTTTAAGGGAATAACGGTGATCAGCCTACATTACACCTCAGATTTGAGATGAAATTAAATGTCCTTCTATTTCCCCGAGCAATGTTACATAATAAACTTTGACTACCAACCCTAGAGCCAATTTTGTGTTAGTTTCCTAGGCTCACGTCCACTCCTCCTTATTATCAATGACCTCAGCAAATTTACAGACCTATGTAATCATCTTTCCAAACAGAATCCTCAGTTTATTCTCTATTACTTATATGTCCATGTAATTACCCCCTCAGATAACTTGATAACTTCACTGCTGTTATTGTTATTTCTAGCCACTTCTGTTTCCGCCCTACTTTATTTTAACCCCTTATACTCCTTTGGCCATATAAATGCAAGTGCACTTAAGTAAAACAATTAGTAGTCATAGACACCAGTTAGCAAGGACTGTGTATATTTTTCTCTTTTGACTAATGTGTTTTAGCAGAAGTTAGCGATAAGTAGAGAATGACTTTTGCACTAAGAGAGTGACTGGAAATTGAGCATGTTAAATGATTCAAAGTGATGTTCATGACTTCAAAAAGTAAGATAACTATGGACATTAGACTTCAATAAGGAATTGATAAACTAACAGTGTTGAGGAAGGGGTCTTCCTAGTGAGCAAGGGTCTCCCCAATGGGCAGAGTACTTGTGCTCCCAGGAAGGAGTTCCCAGGGGGACACGTGATGGTGGCAAAGAAACAGTTCTTACAGTATAGTTAGGATAAATAAATAGGTAAATAAAAATAAAAATAAAAAAGGAAACTATATTTCCACAGAATGGGGGACAGTCTCAAGGAGAAATGCAAGTGTCATCTTAGTCCCATTACCAGGTAACACAATCATAGCTTTAGCGTGGTCAACAGTGGAGAATCACGAATGCACTGGTTTCAGGATTGTTGGATCCTTTCAGTTACTGTTATTATTGTATGCGTAAAGTGTGAGGGGAGGGAGGCTATTGTCTTTACCTGGATAACTTGTTCCTGAATTTGAGAAGTGTTTTTTTTTATTTCTTTTTAATTGGATAGAGAGAGCTAGAATTTTTTTTCCTGTTTTTTTTTTTGCCTTCAGGATTATTGCTGAGGTTCGGTGCCTGCACTATGAATCCATTGCTCCTGGAAGCCATTTCTCCCATTTTTGTTGCCCTTTTGTTACTAGATTTTTTTTTTTTTTAATTGGATAGAGACACTACCTGGACAACTTGTTCCTGAATTTGTTTAAGTTCAAAAACTTACCCGTGCATCTAGGTCTGCAATCTCAGTAAGTTTTCCATGGTAACCTTTCCACCCACTCTTATGACTTAGGAAGAAGACTTAGGATCTGGGGAAGCGGGGCTCCAGGACATATTGGTGGGGTTGGCTGCCCCAGGGAAGTCCAATTGGCATCACGTTAGCATCTGGAACCTGGTGGCCAAGAACATAGGGCTTCTTAAAGATATATCAAGTCCTTCATCATTGTAGGTGGTTGTATGTGCCAAAATGATGAAACAGGATCTTATAAGTGTCTCAACATGTATCAAGCAGAAAGGAAGAAACACACCTGTGAGAAGAGTTATTGTTGTAAGATTGGGGCGTGGGGGTGGTCCTTAGGATTTAAAAGTTGTCTTGACTATAATTGGTAACACATCTTTTGTATATTGTTAGATGGAAGCAAGGTTAGTAAAAAGGGTGTGAGACAGAGTACAAAATATTTACAGCTCATTCAGAGATTGCTAATTTAAAATATTTATTTTGTACATTTTTCAGTTTGAAGCAATGTATTTACACCAGCTCACAGTAAACGGAGAATCCAAGCAATGTGACTTAATTCATTCTTTGGGGCACTACAAGGAATCCAGAGTTGTGGAAAAGTTTTGCTGCTGTGTTTCTAATCATGTATATGTCTACAATTGCTGGGAACATACTTATCATGGTCACTGTGCTCACAAGCCAGAGTCTGAGATGACTTATGTATTTCTTTCTCACTGCCTTGTCCTTCATGGATGCCATATACTCTTCAGTTATTGCCCCCAAGCTGATCTTGGACTCGCTCTCTGATAGCACTACAATATCCCTCACTGGCTGCATGGCCCAGCTCTTTGCAGAGTACTTCTTGGGTGGTGTGGGGATCATCCTTCTCATCGTCATGGCTTATGAGCGCTGTCTGGCCATCTGTAAGCCCCTGCACTACATGACCATCATAAGCCCTAGGGTATGCCGCCTGCTGCGGGGAGGGCTCTGGGTGGGAGGATTTATCCATGCAATCATACAACTTATCTTCATGTATCAAATACCCTTCTGTGGTCCCAATATCATAGATAATTTTGTATGTGACTTATTTCCATTGTTGAAATTGGCCTGCATGGACACCCACACCCTGGGACTCTTAGTTATTCTCAGCAGTGGGGCGAAGTGCACGTCCATCTTCCTCATCCTCATAATGTCCTACACAGTCATCCTCTATTCCCTGAGGTCTTATAACTCTGAGGCTCGGGGCAAAGCTCTCTCCAGCTGTGGCTCCCACTTCACAGTTGTGGTCTTTGTAGCTTGTATATTCTTGTATGTCAGACCCGTCACTACTTATCCCATAGATAAGGCAATGGTTATATCTGATTCCATCATCACACCCATGTTAAATCTTTTGATCTACACCTTGAGGAACTCAGAGGTGAAAAATGCTATGAAGAAACTATGAATGAACAAAGGAGTCCTGGATGGTCATTAGTTTCTGTGCTGGGACAAATCTTTTGTAAAAGGGTAAGGAGGATTTCTGTTCCCATTGTTCAAATCTAGTTCACAAACAGTGATATTATCATTTCACCATCAAGATGAAAATCAAATTACACCTTTCTCCTTCAGTGTCATTTATACCACATTCCATTTCTACAAAGGCCTTTTCACTCATTATTTTCTGAATGTTGATTTTTGAACAGTTCATGTCTTTCCCAATTCAGAGCTACTGTTTATTTTTTTACTCTGCACACTGTTGGGATTCAAATTTCTAGATATTTTTGTTGGGTATTTACATGTCACTCTTCTGTTTTACTTACACTTCACCCCTTCAAGCAAATATTTCTTTATGGATCTCAGTAGCCATTCCACTCAGTTATTGTCTAAAATATAAATCAGTCCTATCCTTATTACTAATGACCAGAAAATGTACTAATACATATTTCTTAACTTTTTTCTGCCAGCAAGGTTATATTCTTTGTAAAGATGGAAATTATGTTTATCATTCATCCCATGAATAGAAGACTGTCAGTTACTTAGCAGGTGCTTAATAAATATTATTGAATAATCTTAATCTAAAGGACACTATTTTATTGTTGTGATTTCATAAGTTGGTTAAGAAGTAGGGGAGCGGGAGTCGGGCAGTAGCTCAGCGGGTTAAGTGCATGTGGCTCAAAGCGCAAAGACCCGCGTAAGGATCCAGGTTCAAGCCCCAGGCTCCCCACCTGAAGGGGAGTCGCTTCACAAGCAGTGAAGCAGGTCTGCAGGTGTCTTTCTCTCCTCCTCTCTCCATTTTTCTCTGTCCTATCTAACAACAATGATAACAAGAATAACAACTAGAACAACAATAAAAAGACAACAAGGGCAACAACAGGGAAAATAAATAAATAAATAAATAAATAAATAAAATTTTAAAAGAAGTTAAAAAAAGTAGGGGAGGGGGAGTCGGGCGGTAGCGCAGCAGTTAAGAGCAGGTGGTGCAAAGCGCAAAGACATGCATAAGGATCCAGGGTTCGAGCCCCCAGCTCCCTACCTATAGGGGAATCACTTCACAAGTGGTGAAGCAACTCTGTTGGTGTCTGTGTCTATTTTTCTCTCCCCCTCTCTGTCTTCCCCTTCTCTCTCCATTTCTCTCTGTCCTATCCAACAACAACATCAATAACTACAACAATAAAACAACAAGGGCAACAAAAGGGAATAAATAAATAAATATTTTTTAAAAAGTAGTAGGGGAGGAGTGTGGGGGTAGATAGCATAATGGCTATACAAAGAGACTCTCATGCCTGAGGCTCCAAAGTCCCAGGTTCAATCTCCCTCACCACCATAAGCCAGAGGTGAGCAGTGCTCTGAAAAAAAAGGAAGAAGAAGACCACAAATAAATAGGCCAACTTCAAAAGTTAGAGATTTCCTACTTTGCCTGCCAGTAAATATTCTTTACAGAAATTTTGGATGCAGAAATTTTACAGAAATTTTGGATATTCTCACATTTATTCTCACATTAGTGATTTGCTTAAAAGGAAGCTGACTTCATAACTAAAATTTCCCACTTTTTTCATTTTTTTCAATAGCAAAGAATCTGCACACAAGATACGAGAAAAGAGATATTCTGTGGAAATACTAGCTTTTTTTTTTTCAATCTAGGACATTGATTCTTTTTTTTTACATGCCACATGTAAATTTCTCAAGAAAATGTCCATTTTCATGTAGACTCTGAGGTATTGCAAAAGATGCATGAATATAATTTAAAACTGAGGCCAGGAGATAGCTTACTTAGGAGAGCTTGGACTTTATCATTTATGAGAATCTGAGTTCCAGCCCCAAGAGTCACAAGGGGTACCATGCATGACACTGAGAGAAACTCCATGTACAGTGAAACAGGGCTGTAGTGTCTTTCCATCTCTCTAAAGTTCTCTTTCTCTTTGTCTGAATGAAACAGGAAACAAACCACCCAGAGCAGTGGAATTTTGCAGGTGTTAACTTTGATGGATGATTAAAATTAATAATGAATAAACAAGTAAAAGAGAACAAAAAAATAAAAAGAAACTGTGTTGCCTGGCTAGATACATGAAAAGTAATAGCATAATTTAATATCCTGCCATTTTTAAACTAGCCTAAGCTATATATTATGCATACACACTAATTATAATATCGGTTGCATAAAGCACACAGTTGAAAGCACATTTGTGTATTAAATTTTATAGAAAATAATTAAAGCAATATTTTAGGGTTTTTTTTAAAACAAAATGAAGAAACAAGTAATGTGGTATGGGAAAATAAAGATACGCAGATCTTCTTATAACTTTCTTGAGATTATTGAAAATGTAGTCTGTGATAAATCTCATTCTTGGAAGAAGCTGCCTTTGTGGTTCACTGGCCCTAGCTGACTATGGTGAAAAAAATATCACCCAAAGCTACTCTAATGTGCCATTTTCTATGTACATAGGTAGAGTGTGTGCATTTCAAATATCACTGCTTCAAAGTTATAATGATATATTGTAACACATAGAATAATTTAGAAGAAGATTTAGAACTAATCATCCTTTCTAAAATATTAACAAAACAACAAAAGCATCGAATCACTGGGCCACCAAAGAGATTGATAGATATAGGGAATAAACCCCATTTTATTTATTTATTTATTTATTTATTTATTTATTTATTTATTTTTCCCAGTGCATTGCTAAACTCTGGTTTATGGAGGTATGGGGCATTGAGCCTGGGACTTCAGAGCCTCAGGCATGAAGATCTTTTTTGCATAACTATTATACTGTCTCTTCTGCTCTTAATGTATGTGTGTGAGTTTTCTTGAGGGAGTGTCTAAATACATTAAAAAATGAAAGTTAAAACAATCCTTTTTTTGTTAATTTATATTTTTAGAATTTATATGACAAAATTCTGTAGGAATGAATCAAAGACTATGACTGATTATGATCGCTGAAGATCTTCATTTCCCACGGCAATTTTCACTAGGAAAACTATGTGTATAATTAAAGTCATTATGAAAGACAATTAGGCAAAGAAAACAATGTCTTTTGTTTGAATAGCTTTGTAACAAGTGACAATATCAACTTTTCAGTGTAAGAAAAATATAACCATGTTGGGATTTAGAAAAACTAAATTTTTATGATGCATCTGTTACCATGTAATTGTGAATTTTGGGGATTTTTTCTTTCTTTTTTAGGATTAATTTTCTTCACGTGAAAAGAGAAAATTAGATACTTGCCAGTAACCCATTAAGTTCTCAGTGCTTAAGATTTCTAAATTTATAGTTCAAATTATGACCTTCATGTACATAAATAGTCAGATATTTTTAATAGAATAATAAAATGGAATTGCTACTTCTCTATATTGAATAATAGTTGAACATTTTCCAGAGACTTCTAATATGGGGAGTTCTTAAATTAATCAGAACAATGTGGAACTATAATAGAGAAAAAAGCAGACACTTGCTTCAGTTCTCCCAGTTATTAGTTAGTTACTAGTTATTCATTCAATCCTGAACAAATGGAATAAATCATACTAGCTTCTGGTTTTTTTATTGATGAGTTGATAAGAATGCATATAACTCATCAGACCATTTTGAGATTAAAATTATGAAAATTGGTTGCTCAAAAGGATTGCTATTAAAGGAAGTTATCAAAAATTCATTTTTAATAGCAAAGTTTGTGCAGATTAGAAATAGAGATACTAATATTATAATTTGACTTAGCAGATATATTAAAAAATAGTAATTATAAATTCTCCTGAGAAAAGAGATGGAAAATTCTCAGAGGAAGAAGTTGATGTGTTCTAAATTCCCACGTGTTTTTTAAATCCATTTTTATGCTTCTGTGAGTTAGGATAAGAAACAGATGTCTTACACCCTTTGTTGAATGCCTGGTGTTAAAGGAGGATATAGCTACCTAGGTAAGTCTTTATGTGGAAGGTAGTGGAGGTCAAGATCATGATCCAATCTTGAGAACATATAGACATGAATTGTATTTTCAGGCATACTTTTTCCAAGAATAGGATCTAGTCTATAAGGTTTAACTTCTTCTATTTTAGTACCTGTGAAATAGAAGGAGGGGCTTCTTTTTCACATTTTTTTCCCCCCAACATTAGGAAAACAGAGAGACAGGCTGGGAGTATGGATTGACCTGTCAACACCCAGGTTCAGTGGGGGAAGCAACTATAGAAGCCAGACCTTTCACCTTCTGCACCCCATAATGACCCTAGGTCCATACTCCCAGAGGGATAAAGAATAGGAAAGCTATCAGGAGAGGGGATGGGATAAGGAGTTCTGGTGGTGGGAATTGTGTGAAATTGTACCCCTCTTATCCTATGGTTTTTGTCAGTGTTCCCTTTCTATAAATAAAAATTAAAAAAATAAAGATAATAAAAATTTTAAACAACAACAACAACAAAAAGCCCTATATTGGGTTGGGAAGACAGCATAATGGTTATGCAAAAGACCTTTATGCCTGAAGCTCTAAGGTCCAAGGTTCAGCTGCCACCACCACTAAGCTGAGCAGTGCTCTGGTCTCTCTCTCTCATTAAAAATAAAATAAATAAAATAGTTTAAACAAAGAAACCATACATCTTTAGTAGATAGAAACCATGGGATAAAGTAATTCTTGAAACAATCTTGTAATCATCACATTTGAGCATTATTTAAAGAACTTATACTATCTCCTAAAATGCTTACCCATTACTCATGATTTGGGGCTTCAGTTTCCTTATCTGGAGTATAGGGAGTTGCAATAAATGAGTGAAACACTAGGAAGGTAGTACTGAAGTGATTCTGCCTCTCCGAGACAGTGGGTTGATTCTAGTTTACATTAAATGTGTACACTTTCAATCTAGGATTTATTTTGCTTCATTTCATGCTTTGAAAATTTCTTATCTGTCTTAAAATCTTAATGACAAAAATGCAATGCTTTATATTATCCATAAAAAAAAGGGGGCTGGAGGCTGGGCTATAGTGCAGCGGGTTAAGCACACATGGTGCGAAGTTCAAGGACTGGCTTAACGATCCCAGTTCGAGCCCCCAGCTCGAACTGCAGGGGATGGGGTCACTTCACAAGCTGTGAAGCAGGTCTGCAGGTGTCTATCCTTCTCTTTCCCTCTCTGTCTTCCCCTCTTCTCTTGATTTCAATCTGTCCTATTCAACAACGACAGCAGTAACAACAGTAATAACAATGATAAACAACAAGGGCAACGATAATAACAATGATAAACAACAAGGGCAACAAAAATAACCTCCAGGAGCAGTGGATTCTTAGTGTTGACACTGAGCCTCAGCGATAACCCTGGAAGCAATAAATAAATAAATAAATAAATAAGCAAATACATAAAAAAAAAAGTCAGGGGAGTAGGGTGGCAGCGCAGAGGGTTAAGAGGGTTAAGCGCAGGTGGAGCAAAGCACAAGGACTGGCAGAAGCATCCTGGTTCAAGTCCCCCACTCCCCACCTGCAGGGGAGTTGCTTCAGAAGCAGTGAAGCAGGTCTGCAGGTGTCTTTCTCTCCCCCTCTCTATCTTCCCCTCCTCTCTCCATTTCTTTCCATCCTATCCAACAATGACGACATCAATAACAACAATAATAACTACAACAAAAATAAAAAAACAACAAGGGCAGCAAAAGGGAAAATAAATAAATAAATATTTTTTAAAATGTCAGGGCTAGACAGTGGTGCACCTGGTTAAGCGACACAGTATAGTGTGCAACTCCCAGGTTCAAGCCCCTGGTCCCTACCTGCAAGGGGAAAGTGTTACAAGTGGTAAAGCAGTGTTATAGGTGCCTCTCTGTCTCACTCCCTCTGTATAATCCCATTCTCAATTTTTCTCTGTCTCTATCCAATAATAAATAAATAAATACATAAAGGAAAAATGTCAGAGGGGCTGGATGGTGGCTTATCTGGTTGAGTGTACATGTTACCATTTATAGTATAAAGATCCAGATTCAAGCTGTTGGTCCCCATCTTCAGGGGGGAAGCTTCACAAGTGGTATTTTACTTTCTCCCTTGCTAACTTCCCTCTCCCTCTCAATTTCTCAGTCTCTATATAAAAAAAAATGAAATACTTTTTAAAAAGTCAGAAAGAGCACTCTTGAAATAATGCACTCCTTAAGAATGAATAATCTTTTGACTACTGGTATTCAACTCCACACTTCAACTTCTCATTCTGACACTCAGTCCATTTCCTATAGTAACTGACCTAATCTTTCAGTCAACTACTTCCCACCTCAGTCATGTCAATCACTGACTGCCAGTACACACAGTTCCGTCTTGTTTGTATAGTGGGAAAGTCAGAGAGTTCATGAGTTTTCAGAAGTGAGCAAACTTAAATCTTCACCCCAGTCAAGACACTTACTGACAATTAAATTTTCAAACAATGCAAAAAAAATCAATATAAAATACAGTGACTATGTGCCAAATCATTATTTCATGTCTCTGTGTTAAAAGTGTTGTGATTTTCTTTTTAACAAAAACATCACAATTAGATAGTAGTTGTATTATCTTGATGTTCTGATGTATGAATAAGCCTTAAAAACTAGTGAAATTTGTTTAAAAAAATTTTCTTTTTAACATTTGTGTGATCGACTTGATATAATATAGGTTACTGACACCCAGGTTTTAAAATCATTCCACACATTTCTGTATTTTAACTTATAGCGTTGTGTGAGGAGAAAGAAAAAAAACAACAACAGGCATTGGAATTTCTGGAAGACACTATCAAAATAGTCATGAAAAATAATTTTTTGGGGGCCAAGTAGTGGCACACATAGTCAAGTACATATATGACTATGCACAAGGATCTGGGTTCGAGCCCCTTCTCCCCATTTGTAGTGGGGGACACTTCACAAGAGGTGAAACAGGTCTGCAAGTGTCTAGCTTTCTATATCTCCCCATCTCCCCTCAATTTCTCTCCTGTCAAATTAAAAATAAAATAGAAAGAAAAAAATAGAGGAAAAAAAAAGGCCACCAGGATTGGTGAACTCATAGTGCTGGAACAGAAACCCAGTAATAACCCTGGTGGCAAATATATATTCCTTCTTGTAATATTTTCACACCTTGCTGCTTCTGTTTAAACCTTCCATTATTGATAAATTCATTATCATGCTCTGTACACATTCATGGCTTCCAAGATCCCCATTACTAAAATTATCCTGTACACCAGTATGAATGGCAAAATTGCTATAGCATTCTTAGCAATTGTGTTTTTAATTTCATATCAATTTCATCTACTTATGCAAATACTTAAGGATACCAGATTTATTCTTTCTCTACTAAATTTCGTTCTTTCTTCCTTTCTTTCTTCCTTTTTTTCTCTCTTTCCCTTACATGCACTGCCATTTTCCCTGTTTCTATTAATTTTTCCCTCTTTTATCTCTTCTGAATATCAAAAGTATGTTGGAAAATCATTCTGTAATGCAGCATCATTTTTTAAAATAAAATGGGAAATGAAAAATGCCTATTTATATGAAAAATTGCAGCAATTCCAGGTCCATATTTGCTTTCTCAGGATAAAAAAAAAATGACAGTGGTCACTCACTAACTGTAGTGAATCTCTTTATTCCTGGCCTTTTAATTTTCAGCAAATCTGTGTTTGAATATGCTGTATTCAGTGCTCTATCAACTAGCAGGAAGACCAATACTGAGTAAGACCTAAGTCTTTTATCTGATAGAAAGTTTTCTTTTTAGTATGTTTGTTTAATTTTTGTTTGGCTTTTTTAAATATTTTATTTATTTTCCCTTTTGTTGCCCTTGTTTTTGATTGTTGTTGTAGTTATCATTGTTGCTGTCATTAATATCACTATTAGGACAGAGAGAAATGGAGAAAGGAGGAGAAGACAGAGAGGAGGAGAGAAAGATAGACACCTGCAGACCTGCTTCACCACCTATGAAGTAACCCTCCTGCAGGTGGGGAGCTGGGGGCTTGAACTGTGATCCTTTACACGGGTCCCTGCGCTTCAGTCCACCTGTGCTTAACCCACTGTGCTACCACCCAACTCCCCTTTTTAAAAATTTTATTTTTTGTTTTGATTTTTAAAAAAGGTTTTTTTAAATTTGTTTGTTAATGAAAAAAATAGGAGGAGAGAAATAGCCAGGCATTATGCTGGTACATGTGATGCTGGGGGTTGAACTCTGGACCTCATGGTTGAACGTCCAGTGTTTGATCCACTGTACCACCTTATTTTATTTTAATGAGAAAGAAAGATACAGAGAGTGGAGAATGGAGGAGAGGGAAAGGAAAAGAGGGGGAGGAAGAGAGAGAACACTGCTCACTTCTGGTTTATCTTGGTGCTGGGGACTGACCTAACAGAAGCACAGGTATGGAAGTCTTTTGCATAATGATTATACTATCTCTTCCTCCCATTTAAACAGTTTTCCAGAATTATTTTCTGAAGCAGTCTACAGTCCTAGTCCAAAGTAAAATAACTAAAATCAGAATGATTTATTTTTATATATTAAAAAAGGAGAGCATGATCCTTGAAAAAAATTATAGATAGAAAATATCGGGGGTTGGGTGGTAGTGCAGCAGGTTAAGTGCATGTGGCATGAAGCACAAGGACCAGAGTAAGGATTTCGGTTTGAGCTCCTGGCTCCCCACATGCAGGGGGGCCTCTTCAGGCGGTGAAGCAGGTCTGCAGGTGTTTATCTTTCTCTCCCCCTCTCTGTCTTCCCCTTCTTTGTCCATTTCTCTCTGTCCTATCCAACAACAATGACATTAACAACAACAAAGCAACAGGGGCAACAAGAGGGGGAAAAATAGTAGTTTTTTTTTAATCATATAAATCACTATTTAATTAATATGAGAGGGGAACATTGATTGAATGTCTCAAACTTTTTTTAAAAATTTTTTTTTTCCTCCAGGGTTATTGCTGGGCTTGGTGCCTGCACCATGAATCCACCACTCCTGGAGGCCATTTTTCCCCCTTTTGTTGCCCTTGTTGTTGTAGATTCATTGTGGTTATTATTATTACCATTGTTGATGTTGTTCTTTGTTGGATAGGACAGAGAGAAATGGAGAGAGGAGGGGAAGACAGAGAGGGGGAGAGAAAGACAGACACCTGCAGACCTGCTTCACCGCCTGTGAAGAGACTCCCCTGCAGGTGGGGAGCCAGGGGCTCGAACTGGGATCCTTATGTATACCGGTCCTTGTGCTTTGCGCCATGTGTGCTTAACCCATGCGCCACCACTCGACCCCCGTATGTCTCAAACTTTTAAAATCACAGACTGAGTCACTTTAATACATAGAATGAGTCTTTGATATGTTGACTCTACTAAAAGCTTAGACCAGGGAGAACAGGAGCATCCAGTGGCACAGCTACATACAAATAATCTCAAAGGACATAAATTATGGTGATGTTATGTATAATACAGCAAATCCTAACAAAGGGATATTTCAAAGTTAACCCAATTGCCAAATAATGTGATTATAGCAATGGCTATCTATTGTCTTCTTAACCCTAAGACGGCAGAAACCTCCCGCTTCCTAGAGCTTATATTTCCACCAGTCCTGGAACCTTTAGGGTGGGGCTCACTTTCCTGCATGCTTCTCTCAATTCATTACCAAATGATATTGCATCTGCTAATCCCAACCTAATCAACGCAACAAATACCACCTTAGCATGCTTCACTTCAGACTGTGTCCAGAGACTTTAGACATGGAATGTTAACCCTTCACCCTCATTACTCGGGTGAGACCTTTCCTTTCTTAGTATTCTCTAATTCCATTCCAGGAGGTTCACTTCCTATCAAGGTCCCAAAACCTAGTTATAGACCAGGTCCCATGAGATAGAGCATATGTTCATATCTATTCATAAATCAGGGCAAAATATGTACCTGAAAGCAAAAGTACACAATAGTCTGCAGTGAGTCATTATAAAGTTCATAATGAAATAGTGTCTACTTAGACTTAGATAAACTCCTCACCTACTTCCTATTACACTTGCCTCACTCACTCCAAAGCTAACCTTATCAAAGCAAGGACTGCAAAAGCTGAATAAGGGCAAAGCAAGGACTGCAAAAGCTGAATAAGGGCAAGAGACTGGTATACTTTAACGATGAATCTTTAGTCACTGTCAGGCCACCCCATCAGCTGGGGCTCTAATTGGAGTCCAGAGGTTCTCAAGCAGATATGATGGGCCTAGACCTTGAATAAATCTCTCTCTCCATTGTTACTGGTCATTACTATCAGGAACAACACAATAGACCCCTTTGTGGGCCCCCATAGGACCTTGTCCTCAACTTGGATCAACAACGGTAGAGAGTGTTCTATCCTGGAAGGGAGAATAGACAACATACTCTATACTACAGCTGAGGAAGATGGGTCGATATTGGGGTAGCTTGGAATGTTCCTACTCATGACCACAGAATGTGAGCTCAGGTATAGAGGGATGCAGAGGTCACATAGGCTCCTAAGCTGAATATGGGCCCCAGATCACATCAAATCGATGATGTTTACAGTCAACAATATTTATACACCTTTCCCATATTAGGGAGCTACTCTCTTCCTTGATCCAGCTTTCTGGTCCTTTTTCCATCCATGACATCATCTTCCCAGACAATAATTAGGATCCATCTGCACATCAGATTTTAGGCTCAGGGGGAAAAAATAAAAGAAAAAAACAAAAAACTAGTATAGCCACAGGCCCTTTGGAATATAACTAAAATATTACTATATATAACTAAAATATAACTAAAAAACTATCTACAAAATAGAGGACCCCCCAACTCTTCATCTGCACTATTCCAGCCTTTAGGTCCATGATTGGTCAACAATTTATTTGGCTTTGTATGTTAACTCTTTTCAACCACCAGGTTCCAGATGCTAGTATGATGACTTACCTGGACAGACAACCCCACCCAGTGTGTCTTGGAGCTCTGCTTCTCCAGAGCCCTTCCCCATTATGGAAAGAGAGAGACAGGCTGGGAGTATGGATCAAACTGTCAACGCCCATGTTCATCGGGGAAGCAACTACAGAAGCCAGACCTTCCACCTTCTGCATCCCACAAAGACCTTGGGTCCATACTCCTAGAGGGCTAAAGAATAGGAAAGCTATCAGGCAATGGGAAGGGATACAGATTTCTGGTGATGGGAATTTTGTGTAGTTGTACCTCTCTTATCCTATGGTTTAGTCAATGTTTCCTTTTTATAAATAAAAAAATTTTAAAAAAAGAAAATATCAAGTCAAAGGACCACTACCAACCTCCTGTGCTCATTCAAACACCCATTAATAGTTTAGCTGTCACACCAAATGTGCATCTGTACGTGGCACAATGTGAATATGTAGTTTTGTGTGCATACAGGACACTATATAGAATATGATATGCATACTTGAAATATTAATTTAATAGTTGACTATGTTTATTTGGTACATTGACACTATTTCTGAAATTTCTTTTATTTTATTTATTTTGATTACATTTTATCACTTATTGGATAAAGAAATTGAGAATAAAAAGGAAGCTATATAGAGAGAAGAGAGTGACACCTGTAAGACTGCTTCAATGCTTGTGAAGCTTCCCCCCCCCCATGTAGTTGGGACTAGGGGCTTAACCCTGAGTTCTTGTGCATTAGAACATGTGTGTTCAACCTGGTGTGCCATCCCTCACCACCCAATTTCCTTCATTTTAATGACTACATATTACTTAATTATGCATGGTTACATAATTCCTGTAACAACTCTATTTTTGTTTGGCACCGATATGATTTCTAATATTGTCTTTTTAAATATTTTTATTTATGTATTATTGGATAGAGACCAAGAAAAATTGAAAGGGGTGGGGAGATACAGAGGGAGAGAGACAGAGAGAGAGAGATCTGCAGCCCTGCGTCACCATTTTTGAAGCTTTCCCCCTGCAGGTAGGCCAAGAACCTTGTGCACTCTAATGTGCACACTTAATTTGGTGTGCCCCAACAGGCCCTGATATTGTCTTATATACAATGTTGCAGTTAACTTCAGTTTATAAACCTCTTTATTTCTTTGTTTGAATAGTTTTATTAAATATATACTTAGAAATGTCACCACCAAGCCAAAATGTGTATATGCTTAGTTTGATAAATTCTATAACAGTGCTCTTTTGAAATTATAAATCACATTGCATTGTTGTATAAGTACCACACGTTAACGGATTGCACCACTGGAGCTCCATCACATTTCATTGTTGTCAAATATGATTTCAAGTAGCCCAGTAGGTGACTCACCAAACGATCACAGAATGTGCTCGCATATGTGAGGCCCCAAGTTGGATCGCTGGCATCACCCCCTGCTACAGTAGTTTCTCTCAAGATAAATAAATAGATATCGAATAGTATTGAAATAGCATTGAAATAGTATTGAAGTCCGATCTTCCCCATGGTCTTCTTAATGTTTACTTACTTATTTATTTTTGAAAGAGAATGAAAGAGGAGGGTGATAAGGAAAGAAAAAAAAGCACTATGTAGTTTTCGCATAAGGTGGGAATAGGGACTGAAATCATGACCTCTGGAGCCTCTTAAACCTTGGTAGTCTAACAGGTTGAGCTATCTCCATCACCCCCAAATTCTCTAACTTCTATTTTAAGGTCAATCATTAATCCATAGAAATTCATTGATAGTATAACCAACAAAGATATTACTGAGCAGGTAGGTCTAGGCAGTGGTGCACCTGGTTAAGTGAACATGTTACTGTGTGCAACAATACAGTTTCAAGCCCCCAGTCTGCCTGCAAGGGGGAAGCTTCACAAGAGATGAAATAGTGTTAAAGATGTCCATCTCTCTCTCTCCCTAACTCTTTTCTCTCTCAACTTCTTCCTGTACTATCAAATTAAGCTTAAAAAAATCTCTTAAAAAATGAAAGAAAATGAGCTTTGTTTTTCTTAAAAATAGAGTGTTTCTGAGGTTTCAATCAAGATAAAATAAATGCAATGTAATAACTGCATAGAGCTATAAGATTAACACACACACACACACACACACACACACACACACACACGAGAAACTGTGGCATGAAAACATAGTTCCGGGGGCCAAGTGGTGGTAGACTTGGTTGAATGCACAAGCTACCATGCACAAGGACTCAGGTTGCACCTGCAAGGAAGGCATCTTCATGAATTGTAAAGCAGTGCTACATGTGTCTCTTCTTTCTTTTTCTCCATCTCTATTTGCCCCTTCTCAGTTTCCATCTGTCTCTCTCCAAAAAAATGAATGAATAAAAATAATTTTGAAAAACATGGTCCTTTTTTTTCCCCCTCCACAGTGATAACTGGGGCTCAGTGCCTGCATTATGAATCCACTGATCCTGTGGCCATTTTTGTTTGTTTGTTTTTTTTTGTTTTGGATAGGACAGAGAGAAATTGAGAGGGGAGAGGAAGATAGAGAAGGAGCTAGAAAGAGAGACACCTGCAGACTTGCTTCACTGATTGTGAAGGGGCATCTCCCCCCCCACTCCCGCCCCACCCCACCACACCCCACCCCACCCCACCCCTCACAGATGGGGGAACCCGAGGCTCAAACTTGGATCTTTGCATGGGTCCTTGCTCTTTCTGCTTCTTGCACCACCTCTGGCCCCCCAAAGCATAGTCCTTCTAAAGCCTTTCTAGATATAGCACCAACTATTCTAACTCCTATTCTAAGTGGCTTATATCTGACATATAAGCATACTCTTTCCTTCACTAAAATTAATTAATTGTTCTTTGGCATAGAAGTCAAAAGACATACACTTAAATTCTAATAATTTATCTAAAAGTTATAGTGAATCAAACTAAAAATTGCCACTAACTTGCATTGCCCTTCTGAAGTTACAATTTGGATGTAAAGACAAAACCAATGAGCTACTGACACATTTTAAATAAAACATAGTGTTCATACGTATAAGTAATATTTCAATAATTTCAAAACAAAGTTCAAATTTTAAGGCCTTAATTTATTCTCATTTTTTTTCATAGCAATTTCTAAATTCAGTCTGAAATCATATAATATCTACCATGTCCAAAGTCAGTGTTTTATTTACCTGAAAGTCCCAGCCAGTAGAAGAGATTGTCCAAGTAAAAGTCCTAGGATTGTCAGGAAAACTAAAGGTTCAGTTTCATCCAGTACATACCACAGAAATTTATATCGACAGAAGAGTTAGGAATCATGTCGTATTTGAGTTTTAACTTACTGCATTCAAATGTGGAGGCCTACAAGGGAATAAGACTGCCACTCACCTCCTGGAGAGGTATTTTGTAGAGACCACAGCTTCTAATAATTCAAACGAAATATTTGAAACATCCTTTGTGTGTCCAGACCTAAATAGGAAACAGCCCTTGAAGTCAGGGGAGGAATTCAAACTTGGTTTAAATAGGAAACAATGTTACAAAAGGCAGCCAACTAAGCTATTTACAAAGCCTTTCATGGAGCAGTCCCAGCCATTTGACTGTATTTGGAGCTTAATTTGTAAAGACTTTTCCATTTGCCTGTAGAGGAAACATCATTAACAAAGACACTGTCCTTTGGGTCATAGACCTGGGCTACAAGAGGGCAGAGTGTCATTTTCAGTGACACAGAATTTCAAAGTGTTCACATTTGCATTGTCCCAATTGCAGTCCTTTGAAAGTGTGTCTGTGCTGGTTGAGAATTTAATCATCAGACTTGGAAATCAGCAGACTCACTCTTTCTTTCTTTTTTTTTTTTTTAATTTTTTTTTTTTTTATTTAAGAAAGGATAAATTAACAAAACCATAGGGTAGGAGGGGTACAACTCCACACAATTCCCACCACCCAATCTCCATATCCCATCCCCTCCCCTGATAGCTTTCCCATTCTCTATCCCTCTGGGAGCATGGACCCAGGGTCTTTGTGGGTTGCAGAAGGTGGAAGGTCTGGCTTTTGTAATTGCTTCCCCGCTGAACATGGGCGTTGACTGGTCGGTCCATACTCCCAGTCTACCTCTCTCTTTCCCTAGTAGGGTGGGTCTCTGGAGAAGCAGAGCTCCAGGACACATTGGTGGGGTCTTCAGTCCAGGGAAGCCTGGCCGGCATCCTGATGACATCTGGAACCTGGTGACTGAAAAGAAAGACTCACTCTTTCAATGACTGATTTTCTTTCAGGGTCAGAGTTTTACTGGAGCTAGACCAACACATTAATCCATGATAACAGTAATTTATTTTTTATTAGTGATTAATAATGATCAATAAGATTGTGGTATAAGAAGGGACAATTCCCATCAACAGAGTTTCATATCCTATCCTTTCCATTGGAAAGTTCCTTATTCTTTATCCCTCTATGAACCCAGGATCATTATGATGTGCAGAAGGTAGGAGGTCCACAATCTCTATTTGGTTTTCTGTTGGGCATGGGTATTGGTAGGTCAATCCATACCCCCACCCTTAACACTTTATTATTGCTGTTAATTTTCAAGATAATCCCTTTATTTTAGAGTTTTTGTCAAAGTTTTTTTTTTTTCTCTCCTGTGAATACCTTTGAACATCAAGTACCAGAACAAGCAATAGGTTCTGTAAATGAGAAAAGTCTCTAAAATGGTCATAGTTAGTCACCAAGTAGATGGCTCAGCAAGTAAAGCATGGAATTGACATTAAGTGAGATGACACTCAGTTCCATCTACAGCAGTGTGTGCTGGAATTTTTCTATGGTCTGTCTCTCTCTCTCCCTCATTCCCTCTCTCACTCTTTTGATAAAATAACTAGAATATGCTGAAGTGAGCTTCTGGTTTATTTCAATAAATAAATAAATATTCTTTAAAATTAATAAAAATGACATAGTTAAATAATCTCCTGATCACATATTTAAAGAAGGAGAACTTCTTAGTTTTTTGTGGCATGTATTGCTACAAAAAGAGAATTGACCCGAAATATCTGACTTTACAAAATTTCACATTAGGCTGGCAAAACAGTTCATCTGTATAGTGTAAACCTGCTGTTTGCCATGTTTAAGATATAGGTTTGAGCCCAGCCCCTATACTTTAGAGAAAGATTTCATGCCTGCCCCAGCCCCCCCCCCCCACTTCTATGTCTTTTCTGAGACAAATGAAGCATGGAATGAAAAAAAGATCAGGAATCTAAATCATTGCATTTGCATAAAGATGGGAGTCAGGCAGTAGCCCAGCGGGTTAAGCGCACTGTGGCGCTAAGCTCAAGGACCGGCCTAAGGGTCCTGGCTCAAGCCCCCCGGCTCCCCACCTGCAGAGGAGTCACTTCACAGGTGGTGAAGCAGGTCTGCAGGTATCTGTCTTTCTCTCCCCCTTTCTGTCTTCCTCTCCTCTCTCCATTTCTCTCTGTCCTATCCAACAATGACAGCAATGAAATTAATAATAGTAACTACTACAACAATAAAACAACCAGGGTAACAAAAGGGAAAAAAAATAGCCTCCAGGAGCAGTGGATTCATGGTGCAGGCATGAGCCCCAACAATAACCCTGGAGGCAAAAAAAAAAAAACCACATAATTTCTCAAAAAGACGCTCTAGAGCTACAGGAGTAAAGGTTGTTTCTAGAATACAAATCCAAGAACAGAGTCATGTAGTACACTGGAGAAATGGTAATGAAGATCTTAAAACTATAAGGTTAATCCAGAATGAAGACAGAAGAAAGTATATGTAAACTACTCTGTGCAAAATTAATTAAAATGATCTTTTAAAAATCATTTACAAAAAAAATACCTAGAATCAACTCTAACTGACATGGTCTGTGGTCTAGCCATTTTATCATTCTTACTATATCTTATCAAGTACCATTTATTTTGATTAAAAATAAATGTTGAGGTCCTTGTGTATAATGGCATTATACCCATGTATAAACAACTGTACTGTAGACCACTGACTGCCAAAAAATAACTAGCTATATGGAACATTTCGTGTCAGCATTCCTTCACCATCAGTTTATTCTCTGACAGTTAGGTCACAATTGCATCTGTCCTATAGGAATGAAGCTGAGTTTAAAATTTATTTGCAGGGGCCAGGTGGTGGCACACCTGGTTGAGCACACGTATTACAGTACTCAAGGACCCAGGTTCAAGCCCCCGGTCCCCACCTGCAGGAAGAAAGCTTTACAAGTGGTGAAGTAGTGCTGCAGGTGTCTCTCTATCTCTCTCCCTCTCTATCATCCTCTTGATTTCTAGCTGTCTCTATACAATAAAGATAATAAAAATATTTTTAAAAGAATTTAATTGCAGTAATATCTAGAAATTTGTATATTTTTATTTCCCAGACTATGTCAGATTCCACAGAGAAAAGTTATAGTGAAGATTTAAGTCACCTCTTTGTGGGGATACTGAAAAATTCTTAATTCAGTTATTCCATTAAATTAAATTATAGTGTCTCAACTCACTATAATCTAGGTTTGGTGCTCTATTCAGAAAATTTAGATATTTCCCCTACTCCTCTTCTTTTACTTTTCTCCCCTTCCTCCCCTACTTCTGTTTTTTCTTCTTCTTTCTCTTTATCTAATTTTTCTTCTTCCTCTCCTTCTTTTTCCTCTTTTTTAATATATATGTTGTTCATTTATTTATTATTGTCCATATTCACTTAAGTGCCTTTTTATAACTCAAAATCTCATTTTTGCTTTTTCTTCTTGCCGTTAAGGGTTTCCAGGGGTTTCCTCCTAGATAGACCAACTATTTCTTCTTTTATTAGCTAGGACAGAGAGAAACTGAGAGGAGGGGGAGATAATGAAGGAGAGAGAAAGACAGACACCTGTAGACCTGCTTCACTGCTTGTGAAGCATCCCTTCTGCAGGTGGGGAGTGAGGGCTTGTGTTGGGCATTATGCCAGCTCCCCCCTGCTCCATGCTGCATTGCTAGATGCTGTGGTCTATTTACATAATCATTGTTTTGCCTGAGACCCGCCCTGCCTGCAGGGCATTGATTTAATCCCCACTGGTTAGATGGAAGCTTGCTACCTTCTTGCCCTTCCTTTCTCTCCACCCCCCTCCTAGCCACTTCCTTTTCCGACCTGCCACTTCTGTTTCAGAAGATATAAAGGAATTTTCTCTGATCAATAAAACGCAATTGCACTGTGTTCCTGCTCAGCCGCTTAGTTCCTGGTTCCTCTCCCGCTTCGCTGAGTAAGCAGCAGCCCAGGTTGGCTCTGGTTGAGTTCTCTCCCCTGCTACGCAACCCAACAGGTTTGCACCTGGTTCTCTGTATTTGATAATATGTGTGGTTAACAGGGTGCACTACTGCCTGACCCCCTTCCTTTTCTTCACATTAGTTGTCTTGGATTAACTTAAACAGACATCTGTTCCCTCACATCCTAAAGAGTGGACATCCAAGGTCAAGGCAGTAAAGGGGTTGGTTTCTGCCAAAATCTACTCCTGGATTGTCAAAAAGCATTATTTTATTCTGTTTTCACATAAGCTTTCTTCTATGCACATGTAGAAAGATTTCTAATGTCTCTTATTAGTAGAAGAGCATGTCTGAACCCACTTATATAAGTCTTTATTAGTAGAAGAACACAACTTTTATCAGATTAACTACCTAGCCCTTCATCCCAAGTATCCCAGTCCGGTCTGTTCATGTCTTTCAGATATAAACAGTAGATGCATGAGTGAAGAAACATATTAGATTATATGAGTCTCAGTCAATTCAAACTGTGACTTTTCATGTTTTCCTGAATTAAAAATATCCACATGGCCAGTTCCCAAATTTCTGACCTCAGTAAAGGGATATGAAACAGTGTGATCATTAGAGATTTGAGTCAATGAAACATGTCATGATTTCATATTACAATAGTATTTGAGACACGGAGGAATTTAGATAAACTGTACCATTGTCCCATAAAGAGACAGATTATTTGATTTAAATAGAAAGATAATAAATGGAAAAAATATTATATAGAAAATTTAATACAAATGGCATTGCAACATATCATAAAATAAAATGATTACTCTTTAATTGTGCTAGAATTTTTTGGTAGTGTGTGTAGCAAAATAAAGAATATTTCTGTGTAAAATAATACTTAAAAACATTATTATATGATTTAAAGAGGTAAATGCAAAAATAAAAACTATAAAAGGAAATTAAGAATTTGAGTGAAAGGATTTTGATATTTTTCCCAGTTCATCTTCCTTATATCTATACCATAGAATAGGTACTTTCATTCCAACTCTGTTCAATCAGGTACCCAAAATCCAGCACCATTAATTTTGAAATATGGAATTCACTATGTTTTATGTCTGTCTTTAAATATAGATGCACTTTTATTTTATTCAATAAAGAAAAGCTATTGACTAGCATTTATTCATATATATTAAATAAATAGAGACATAAATATTGCTAAGTGTAGTAAGTTAGTACAATTTTACATTGGGTAAAAACTGAAGGAAAAATATCACTTATTAGCATGTTTTGTCACAGTGCTTAAAGGATCTTTACAACAACCTCTTTCCAAAATGACTAGGGGAGAATGGATTGTTTCTGCTGAGAGAAGTTCTCTTGGTTGGGGTGTAGGCTTTGTCAATTCTTCCCTAAGTAGTTCCAAAGTTCAGGGACTCCAACATGACCTCCGGCCACTTATTGACGACCCGCAAGGGGTAGCTGAACAAGTAGATCAATTTTCAGTACCTCAGATTTATACTTAGTCAGAATTGATGTCCATACTCTCTATTCTTTTTATGGGAGAAGAAAGGCAGATGATCAGGAGAGCAGCCATGGCAGCATGGGAGAAGGAACACCCTTCAAGGGCAGGAGTTCCATCTGCTGACCCAAGATTCCCAAACCAAGACCCCCATTGGGATCACAATAATGAGAAAGGTTGTTGCTGCCACAGCCATTCCTGTAGAAGAAGCCAGGAAACTAAGTTTGGGGGGGGGGGTGAGAAGGGAGAGCATTAAATGTATACAACCCCCACCAAGTAAAAACCATTCTCCAACAGAAAGCTGGGTAGTGGTCAACAGACTCCCGAATCCTAAAGTATGAAGCCATCCCGTTAGAGTCAGACAACTTAACTTTAGTTTCAGATGATGTTATTAATACAGCCAGCTTCCTAAAAGGCACTCAGAACCTCTTGGCTGATGACAGCACAGCCCATTTGTATGTAGATTCAATTAATTTCCAGACAAAGTTTCTACCAGACCTAGCTGACTCTCTCTTCGAGACTGGAGAACATATTTATTTTCATTGATGCATCCTCTCGGTTTAAAGAAGGAAAGAAACACACTGGTTATACTATGATTGATGGAAAAAGTTTAAAGACTTTGGCACTGGGTCGCCTTCTACATTTCTGGTCTGCTCAGACTTGTGAATTGTAGGCTCTCAACCAGCCCCCAAAGTACTTAACAAACGAGATTGGAACTGTCTATACTGACTTAAAATGTGCCTTTGCAGTGGCACAGACATTTGGAAAAGTTTGGTCTGAACGGGGACTGATCAGCAGCAGGGGGAAGCATTTGGCTCATAAGAAATTAATTTCTGAAATATTAAACAATCTTTTGCTTCCAGAAGAAATCTCTCTAGTGCAGGTTCCAGGACATCAAGCAGAAGAGTCATTTGAGGCATGGGGGAATACCCGCACAGACGAAGAGGCTTAAACAATTGCCCTTCTCCCCATGTTTCCTCTCCTACAAGAGATCCAAAAGCCATTAGCAATCCCAATTTTTACTAAAGAAGGGGAAATGATTAGAGAAAGAATTAGAGGCTGTACAAAACTCAGATGGAACGTGGGGCACTCCCAGATAAAAGACAGGTTTTGTTCAAACCTCTGACTAGAGAAATTCTGCATATTCTCTATCAGTCCGGTCTCTGGGGAATGCATAGCATGTATGATGCAGTCCTCCAAGACTATGAGTGCTCAGGGATATATACCCTGGCCAAACAAGTTATTGAAAGCTGCCCCACATGCAGCAGAATAAATAGGAAGGTAAGGGGGCCGTCCACCAGCCCTTCATCCCTCCCAGGATATTCAGGTTGGCTTTACTGAATTACCTCCAGTCGGGAATCTTAGATACCTCCTGGTTATGATTCATCATCTCACTCACTGGGTTGAGTGTTACCTAGTAAAAAGGACGACAGCACAGATAGTGATTGAGATACAACTGGAACAAGTAGTTCCTAGGTTTGGACTCATTGAAATTATAGATTCAGATAATGGAACTCACTTTGTGACTAACACAGTCTGACAGCCCAAGTACTGAATAACATTTGGGATTTCCATACCGCCCTGCCATCCCTCTTCTTCTTGGAGAGTGGAAAGAATGAACCAGACTTTGAGAAGTCACTTAAAGGGTGGGGGTAGATGTCTTTATGGTTATGCAAAGAAAATCTGCCTGAGGTTCTAAAGTGCCAGGTTCAATCCCCTGCACCACCAAAAAGCCAGAGCTGATCAGTGCTCTGGTTAAAAATAAAATAAAATAAAATAAAATAAAATAAAATAAAATAAAATAAAATAAAGTCACTTAAAAAATTAGTTCTGGGGACTAAGCTTCTCTGGACTTAAGTGTTCGCCACTTAGCCCTGCTCTGGACTAGAACTGCCCCTAGAAAAGATTTAGGAATCTCCCCATTTGAGATGCTTTATGAAATGCCATATCCAACTTGAACCTCAGGGGTGCCTCAATTTGAGATCAAAGTTTTTTTATTTATAAAAATAAATAAATAAATAAGTAAAATCTTATTTTATCCTCTAGACTTAACCCAGATCAGGCTAGACACCATATAACTGTCCTGCATCCCTGTTTCTCCACTAGTGAAGCTTTCTCCCTGAAGGTGAGAACTGGGGGCTGGAATCCAAGGAGATTAATAACTGATATGAAAACTAATTCCTCTTTACAACAAGTGAGTTTCCCAGAAAGGCTGTTAAATTGATTACTTTTCTACAATTCTCAAAAATTTTTATAACTCCAGTTTGCCACTCAATTATATTTCTGACCTTAGTTATTCTAAATTTTCTGAATGGTTTTCAAATTGTTTCTTGCAATTTAGTTTTTATAACCCTAGAGCCTAGAGCCAGTGTACTTCTGGAAGACAGGAAGTTTTACTCACTCCCCCCAAATAATTTCTATTTCTCTGGGATCTTCTATATAAGCCTGAGGAAGAATAGGGCACAAGAAATATGGTAGTATCTGGTGATATCAAGTTTATGACTCCCTGATTTCTACACATAGAGTTTTTGTAATTGTTGCAATGTATTTTAGCTTCTGGGGTACTATTGGAACAGTTGGATTTTCTGGGTAAGATTTGTTTTGTCATAAGGCTCAAGGAAGTAAGTGAGACCTTTGCTCTCACTGAGCCTTTCTCTATTCATGGACAGTATTTTTTTTAGCTTTTCCTTCTACTTGAAGGTATAACTGATGACATTCATCTAATGCTGATTGTCCCTTTCCCTTGACTGGGCAAACTCTTCATATGAGGATGACACCTTTTATTTTGTAGATACAAATACATTTTTAAAAAAAAATTGTTTTCTTTTTTGGATTATAGATAGTAGAGAGATTCGTTTCTCTTAAGTGCTGATATCAGTAGTGAATACTTTATGTTGGAATTTGGATTGACACAAACAATAATTCAATATTCCTTATTTTATAGACAGGGAAATAGACACAAAGAATAGCTAAATGCTTAAAAAGCTTGCCTACATTCATGCAGCTTGTTAGTGTGCAATCTCATTTGCATAGTATTTATTTTGTTGTCTTCCCATAGTGATTCTGTACCCTAATTTTTAAAAAAATATTTATTTTACTTATTTCTTCCCTTTTGTTGCACTTGTTGTTTTATTGTTGTAGTTATCATTGTCATTGTTGTTGGATAGGACAGAGAGAAATGGAGAGAGGAGGGGTAAGACAGAGAGGGGGAGAGAAAGATAGACACCTGCAGACCTGCTTCACCGCTTGTGAAGAGACGCCCCTGAAGGTGGGGAGCCAGGGCTCGAACCGGGATGCTTGAGCTTTGCACCACCTGCGCTTCACCCGCTGCGCTACAGCCCGACTCCCCTAAATCTTATCAAAGACAGCCCTTAACAATGGCTGAACTGAAGGCTTTCACATATAATGAATGCAGCAAGTTGCTGTATAGAAGCAAGAGGAAGAGGAGTTTAGAGAAAGATCAATTGCAGTGCAGT
Source organism: Erinaceus europaeus (assembly GCF_950295315.1). Lineage (NCBI taxonomy): Eukaryota > Metazoa > Chordata > Mammalia > Eulipotyphla > Erinaceidae > Erinaceus > Erinaceus europaeus. Next base: position 127,045,220 of record NC_080165.1, read on the forward strand.
AGACCAAGCTTTGCAGATTGAGAGCTATTATAAGCAGGAGAATGGCATAATCAGCACATTAGCAGGTTGGACATAGATGGTACATGTGCTGCTGGGGATTGAATTCAGGACCTCATGCTTCAGAGTCCAGTGCCTTAGCCCACTGCGCCACCTCCCGGACCACAGAGGTATTGAATTCTATGGCAGTTACTGGAAGTACAACTTTGATAGTATATAGCAGAGAGACCAATGATGAAGGAAGCAACCAGAATGATGGGTGAATTATCTGCACGTCATTTGAAGTCTTTAAGAATCAAGGTGGAGGTGGACTGGAGAGAGCTTCTAAGGGAACATTAATAAAAGAGAAACTAAGAGATACCAAATAGTAACAAAAGCTAGTGTATGGTAATATCTAATTCACGCGCACTTAAGGTTATCCGGAGTTTTTGAAATATGAGTTATGAAGGAAGGAATGGAAGTGATGTCGCTGAGAAAAGATACCTATCCAGCATGACCTAGAAGAAGGGAGAGAATGAAATTTAACATGTAAAAGAAAAGTAAATGCTCGGAAATTTCTGTAGTGAAATAATTTAAAAAATATTTTGGCTAGGTGTTGGCACACTCCTTTCAGTGCACATGCTACTATGTGCAAAGACTTGGGTTCAGGTTCCTGACTCTGAGATACAGGGGGGGAATCTTCATGAGTGTTGATAAAGTGCTACAAGTTTCTTTTCTCTCTTTTCCATTTCAGTTTTTGTCTCTATCAATAAATAAATAGATGGCAAACGCTAGAAGAAGAAGAAATAGATAAAATAAACATGTAGCACTTGCATTTATTGCATTGGAAGCTTGTGAGAAAATTCATGGGTGGGGGTGGAGTGGGAGTGGGTTGGGGGGCATGGTGGTGGGTGGTGGCAACACCCAATGAAGTACTCAGAGTACTAAGCACAAGGGCCCAGGCAAGGATCTGGATTTGAGCCCCTGGCTCTCCACCTGCAGAGGGGATGCTTCAAAAGTGGTGAAGCAGGTCTGTACGTATCTCTCTCTGTCTCTATTTCACCCTCCCCTCTCAATTTCTCTCTGTCCTAGCCAATAAAACAGAAAAAAGGCCTCTAGGAGCAGTGGATTTGTAATGCTGGCACTTCGCTCCAGTGATAACCCTGGTGGGAGAAAAAGAAATATATATGTATTCCTTCTGGTGCTGTGGAGGCAGCTCGCATTTTCCCCCTTATACCTTGACCTGCCCACCTATGTAGCTCAGGCATCCCTTTGATTGCCTTCATATTTCTTTCCCTTAGTGTATTCTCCACTTCCAATACTTATCTTCCACCAGCATAAGAAATACAGAGATTCTAGTATCTTGATAGGCTGTCTAACTCTCCTGCAGGTATTGCTGTCTAACTCTCCTGCAGGTATTGCTTTACTCACAGAATCTGTCACATCATGTCCTTGTATCCAATGAAGATCCCCCAGTTCCTGAAATATTTGTTTAATAGTGGATTTTGCTATTCTGGAACTTGATTTTTCTCATGTGATATATATTGCCACCAGGGTTATCTCATGGGCTTGGTGCCTGCACTATGAATCCTCTACTGTTGGCAGTCATTTTTTTTTCTTTCTTTCTATTTATTTATTTATTTTGCCTCCAGGGTTATCGCTGGGACTAAGTGCCTGAACTATGAATCCACTGCTCCCGGAGACCACTTTTCCCTATTTTTGTTGCCCTTGTTATTGTTGCCATTACTGTTGTTGTTAGATAGGTCACAGAGAAGTTGAGAGAGGCCGGAAAGACAGAGAGGAAGAGGAAGACACCTGCAGACCTGCTTCACCACCTGTGAAGTGACCCCCTGCAGGTGGGGAGCTGGGCTTGAACCGGGTTTCTTGCGCCAGTCCTGCGCTTTGTGCCATGTGCGCTTAATCCGCTGAGTTACCTACCGCCTGCCCCCCACTTTTCTTTTTTAATTTGACAGAACAGAGAGACATTGAGAGGGGAGGGGAGATAGAGAGGTGGAAAAATAGACACCTGCAGATTTGCTTCACTACTTGTGAAGCATCTCCCTTGTAGATGGGCAGCGGGAGACTAAGCTCAGATCCTTCTGCATGGTGATATGTGGGTGCGCCACTGCATGGTTCCCTGATTTGCTATAATTTTGTAATGCACAAACTAACATTTTTTTCCCTTCTATAAGCCAGAATCCTCCCATGTACAGCTCACTGCCAGGCACAGCTGTCCACATGTGGCACTGGTAGTGAACACTAGAAACTACCCCCCTATGCCCATGGTGCTTGTATACGCCATTGTGCAGCTCTTCACATGCTGGGTCTCCTCTAGTGTTCTGGTGTTGCTGCTGCAAAATACTGGTTGGACAGCTAATGGGGGATAGTGAGCTGAACCCAACTCCTAGAACTCTTGAGGGGAAACTGCTATCCCTTGAGAAGACTGGAGGTAGAAGGGTAACTAGAGAAGAGGCTGCTACAGTTTCTCCAGCATTCCAAGTAAGGCAATTCTTCTAGCGCTTGCCCTTCTTCCGTAGCCAGTCAACAGCGTCAGGTTGAGCCTGATGTAAAGTTTTGAGACCTCCTTTGAATCTGGAGAGGTGGCAGTCGTTGACTATGTGGGTCATAGTCTGTCTGTAGCCGCAGGGGCAGTTCGGGTCGTCTCTGGCTCCCCAGCGATGGAACATAGCGGCACACCTGCCATGGCCTGTTCGATAGCGATTGAGGAGGGCCCAATCATAACGTGCTAGGTCAAAGCCGAGTTGACGCTTGCAGGGGTCTGTGATGAGGTGTTTGTTCTTTACCTCAGCTGACTGCCAACTCTGTTTCTAAGAGTCTGGAACAGAGAAGTTCAGTGTAGGCGTAGGGGACCAGATTGGGTGACGAGAAGTCAAGCGTTGGACAGGGTGGGCGAAGATATCCGCGTATATTGGCAGGTCCGGTCGAGCGTAGACGTGAGAAATGGACTTAGATGATGCCGCATCCCGACGAATATCTGGCGGGGCGTTGTTGCTAAGAACTGGCAGCCATGGAACCGGGGTGGAACGGGTGGTTCCAGAAATTATCCTCATGGAGGAATATAATTTGGAATCGACCAAGTGGACATGGGGGCTACGGAACCATACTGGGGCACAGTATTCTGCAGTGGAATAGCATAATGCCAGAGATGATGATCGTAGTGTGGAAGCGCTTGCACCCCATGAGGAGCTGGCCAGTCTTGCAATGATGTTATTCCTCACGCCCACCTTTGCTGCAGTTTTTATGAGATGTTTGTGAAATGACAGAGTGCGATCGAGAGTAACGCCAAGATAGACTGGCTGGGCTTCATGCCGGATTCTCATATCGCCAAGCTGCATATTAAGCTCACATGAGGCCGAGGCATGGTGTAGATGGAAAACAGATGATACCGTTTTTGCAGTGCTAGGGGTTAGTCGCCATTTTTTACAGTAATCAGATATCAGAGACATGTCTTTCGTGATTGTTTCCTCGAGGATGTCGAACTTGGATGCCTGAGTTGCACAGCAGATGTCATCGGCGTAGATGAACTTCCTTGAAGAAGTTTCTGGGAGGTCATTGATGTAAATATTAAATAGCGTAGGAGCCAGAACAGAGCCCTGGGGGAGGCCACTTGAGACAAGTCTCCATCTGCTAGACTTGTCACCCAGATGGACCCGGAATCTTCTGTTTTGGAGAAGAAACGATATAGTGTTGGCCACCCATGGAGGCAGGCATCTTGAGATCTTGACTAGGAGACCACGGTGCTAGACCGTGTCATAGGCTGCTGTGAGATCAACAAAGACAACACCCATCTTTAAATTCAATGATACTAAATATTTGAAAAATACGATGCAGAGAAAGATGGATGTATAGAGGAATACACAGAGAAATTTGAGTGATTAGGGAGAATTTGCTTCTGACAGACCTGTGAACGTCAGGCACATACTTAATGGGTTTAGGAGAGTGGAGGAGGAATGGGATTCCAGATTGAATAAGATGATCAAAAGCCATCTAGATTTAACATCTGGATTCTGAACTGACTCTGGAAGGGTGAATTTTAGCTTACAGTCCTTTGGAAGAATTTAATGAGGGGGACTGTCTTAAATAATTCAAGTGAGAATAAAGCTGCACTTCAACGCACTTTATTTAAGATCCTGTCATAATTGTAAATCTAGCCTCCACCCAGGTTTGATTGTAATGGCATCACATTTAAGTTACAGCTTTTTTTTTTTTACTTTCATGAAAAATATGCAATTTAACCTATCTGGGTTTCATCTTGCAAGTATACCTAACATGAAAATGAATGTATTTTCCCTAATATTCAAAATAGGGAAATTTTTCTTTTAGTTTTGAGCCCCATTTAAAAAATATTTTTTATTATCTTTATTTGATAGAGATAGAAAGAAATTCAGAAGGAAGGGGATGATAGAGAGGGAGAGAGACAGAGAGACACCTGCAGCACTGCTTCACCACTCATGAAGCTTTCCCTCTGTAGGAGGCTTAAACCTGGGTCCTTGAGCACTATAACATGTGCACTCAACCAGTTGCGCCACCACCCTGCCCCGAGCCCCATTTGTTGTAGATCTTCTAGGAATAGTGTGTAAACACATGCTTGTTTCATTTCCTTTAACATGAAGCAGAATCAGTGATGTCTGATTCTTCAAGTATTCTGAATTTAAGACAATACAATATAAAACGATAGAAAATTGTGTGTACACTAATAGTTATTTTAATTGGTGCCTCCACAGTTTGTCTCATCCTATAGGAGTAGTTGGCATCATCGTCATCAACATAGCCAGCACACAGGAGTGACAAAAGATGGGGAAGAGGGAAAAATGAAAACACAACGAGTTCTACATGGTCTGAAGTTGAAAAAATTTAAATATAGATGATTGATGTACTTTTATTGAGGAAGTTTTGTTTTAGAAGACTGTTGTTATTACAGGGGTGCACTTTCACATCTCCTCAAAGTAGGTGTTGGCTCCCCTCACCTACCACCACAGTGGTATTTCCACCATCGGGCACTGAGTTTTCTGACCCCTTTAACCACTCTCACAAATGACCACAGTTTTTATTAATGTTTGACCCTGTATTTACCTTGCTTTGTTTCTTAAACGGTGCTCATGGGAGTGAGATTACCTGATATGGTATTTGCCTACTTTCAGTTTGCTTCACTTTCCTAGTAATGATAGCTCCTCCATATCCAACCCTGTTGTAACAAAAGATAAGACCTCTTGCAGCCGAGCAGTATTTCATTGTGTATACGTATCACACCTTCTGTATATAGTTATCTGCCATCGGGCACTTGAGTTGTTCCTAAAGCTTGATTACTATGTATAACTTCCATGAACATACTATATAAATCTCTTAATAAGTGCTTTTGTGTTCCTTAGCTAGATAGCTGGGAGAGGGAATTGCTGTATTCTATGGAAGGTCTATTATTAATATTTTGAGTAATCTTTAGACTATTGTCCATAAGGGTTGGGCCAATTTACATCCCCATCAACAATGTGAAAGTTTCTTTTTCATAACATCCATATCAGCATCTGTTGATTTATTTTTTATTAGTGATTTAATAATGATTTACAAGATTGTGGGATAAGAGGGGTACAATTCCATATTTCCTATTCTTTATCCTTCTGGGAGTATTGGCCAAAGCTCTTTATGGGGAGCATAAAAGTGAAAGGTCTAGCTTCTGTAATTGCTTCTCCAATGGACATGGGTATAGGTCGACCATACCCTCAGCCTGTTTCTATCCTTCCCTAGTGGGACAGGGCTCAGGAGAGGTGGGGTTCTAGGCCACCTTGGTGAAGTTTTCTACCCAGGAAAATCAGGTTGGTGTCATGGTAGCATCTGCAACTTGTTGGATGAAAAGCATTAAGATATAAAGCAAAACAATTTGCTTAGTAATCAGGAACCTAAAGGTAAAAGTATAGCAGATGAAATTTGGTTTCTTTATGTTATAAAGAGCTAGGAATTTGATTTTAGGGATATTCCAAGGGGCCCATGACTTTATTAATTTTTGACTGAACCCAACAGCTAATATGGAGGTGGGCTGAAAGTATCTGGGAAGATGGTATCAGAGCTGAAGATAGGATTAGAAGGTTGGATAAGGGCAGAGAGTAGTTCCCAAATATGGGAAACATATAAAAATATGGTTAACTATAAACCCCATTGATCTGACTTCAGGCCCATGTCTATTCATATTTAGCACAGGAGTCTGTATAACCTCTGTATCCCTGTCAGTCTGAGCTTGCATTCCATGGTCATAGCTAAGAATGTTCTAGGCTGCACTCATTTCAGAACCAGTCTTCCATGAATGGCAAAGTATGTTGACTCAGCCTCCCTCCAGAGTGGGACAATTTCTACCAATGTTGTTCTACATTGAGGACAATGTCCTGTAGAGGCCCATAAGAGAGTTTATGATGTTGTTACTGGTGGAGATAACCAGTGATGGTGGAGAGAGGGATCTATTAGAGGCCCGTCTTATCTATATGGGAACCCTGACTAGGGCTGTGAATGATGGGGTGGCCAGGTAGTGACCAAAAGGGCCATCATTAAAATGTGCCAGTATCTTGCCCTTATCCAGCTTTTTGAGTCTTTACTTTATCTGACATGGTTGGACATAGAGGGGAGTGAAATAGGGAGTAGGTGGGGAGGGTATCTATCTAGTTCTTCCCCCCCCCCCATTATTGGGGGATTAATGTTTTACATTTGACAGTGAATAACATATTTTGTACATGCATAACATTTCTCAGTTTTCCACATAACAATGCAACCCCCACTAGGTCCTCTGTCATCTTTTCTCAGGACCTGTATTCTCCCCCTCCACCCACCCCAGAGACTTTTACTTTGGTGCAATACATCAACTCCAGTGCAGGTTCTACTTGTGTTTTCTCTTCTGATCTTGTTTTTCAGCTTCTGCCTGTGAGTGAGATCAGTCCATATTCATCCTTCTGTCTCTGACTTATTTCACTTAAAATGATTTTTTTCAAGCTCCATAAAAGATAGGCTGAAAATGGTGAAATTACTATTTTTAATAGCTGAGTAGTATTCCATTGTGTATGTAGACCATAACTTGCTCAGCCACTCATCTGTTGTTGGACACCTGGGTTGCTTTCAGGTTTTGGCTACCACAAATTGTGCTGCTAAGAACATAGGTGTACACAGATCTTTTTGGATGGGTGTGTTGGGTTCCTTAGGATATATCCCCAGGAGAGGCATTGCAGGATCATAGGGTAGGTCCATTTCTAGCCTTCTGAGGGTTCTCCAGACTGCTCTCCACAGAGGCTGGACCAATTTACATTCCCACTTGCAGTGCAGGAGGGTTCCTTTGACCCCACAACCTCTCCATTAGTTGCTGCTGCTACCTTTTCTGGTGTATGACATTCTCACAAGAGTGAAGTGGTATCTCTTTATTTGCATTTCTCTTACAATCAAAAACTTGGAGTATTTTTTCATGTATTTCTGGGCCTTTTGGATCTCTTCTACGGTGAATATTCTGTCCATGCTCTCTCCTCATTTTTGAATGGGGTCATTTGTTTTCTTGATGTGGAGTTTTATGTTTTGGTTATTAAACTCTTGCCTGATATATGGCATGTAAAGATCTTCTCTCATTCTGTGAGGGGTCTCTTTATTTGGGTATTGGTTTCCTTTGCTGTGCAGAAGCTTTTTAATTTGATGTAGTCCCATAGGTTTATATTTGCCTTAGTCTTCTTTGTAATTGGATTTGTCTCATTGAAGATGTCTTTAAAAATTTATGCAGAAAAGAGTTCTGCCAATATTTTCCTCTAAGTATCTTATAGTTTCTGGTCTAACATCTAAGTCCTTGATCCACTTGGAATTTACTTTTGTATTTTGTGAAATATAGTAATTCAGTTTCATTCTTCTGCATGTTTCAACCCATTTTTTCCAACACCATTTGTTGAAGAGACTCACCTTTCCCCATTTAATAGTCTGGGCACCTTTGTCAAAGATTAGATGTCCATAGGTGTGGGGGCTTACTTCTGGGCTCTCAATTCTATTCCACTGGTCAGTATGTCTACTCATGTTTCAGTACCAAGCAGTTTTGATGACAATGGCCCTATTATACCAACTGAGATCTGGGAGTGTGCTGCCTCCAGTCCTGTTCTTTCTTCTCAAGATTGTTTTGGCAATTCTAGGTCTTTTCTGGTTCCAGATAAACATTTGTAGCATTTGTTCTATTCTCCTAAAAAATGTGGTTGGTATCTTGATGGGGATAGCATTAAATTTGTATATGGCTCTGGGTGGTATATTCATTTTGATGATGTTAATTCTTCCAGCCCATGAACATGGAATATCTATCCACTTCTTTGTGTCTTTTCTATTTCCTTAGTACTGACACATAATTTTCATATACAGTCATTCACTTCTTTTGTTAGGTTTATTCCTAGATATTTTATTGTCTTTGTTGCTATTGTAAAAGGAATTGATTTCTGAATTTCACTTTTTCTAACTTAGTGTTTGCATAGAGGAATGCCACTGACTTTTGTATATTAATTTTATAGCCTGACACCTTACTATATTGCCTGATAATTTCCAAAAGCTTCTTGCTGGATTATTTAGGTTTTTCTATGTATACTATCATGTCATCTACAAATAGGGAAAATTTGACTTTTTCTCTTCCAAACTGTATCCCTTTAATTCCTTGCTCCTGCCTGATTGCTATAGCAAGAACTTCCAACACTATGTTGAATAGTAATGGTGATAGTGGGCAACCCTGTCTAGTACCTGATCTGAGGGGAAATGCTTCCAGTTTTTCACTGTTGAGTATGATGTTGGCTGTAGGTTTGCTAAATATAGACTGCACTACCTTCAGGAATTTTCCGTCTACTCCAATTTTTTGTAGTCTTTTGTTCATAAAAGGATGTTGGGTTATGTCAAAGGCTTTCTTTATATCTACTGATATGACCATGTAGTTTTTGGTCTTGCATTTATTGATGTGGTAGATCATGCTGATTTATTTATGTATATTAAACCAACCTTGCATAGCTGGGATAAAACACACTTGGTCATTATGAACAATCTTTTTAATATACTGCTGTATCCTGTTGGCTAGAATTTTGTTCAATATTTTAGCATTTATGTTCATCAGAGATATTGGTCTGTAGTTTTCTTTTTGATTGTGTCCCTGTATGCTTTTGGTATCAAAGTGATGTTGGCTTCATAGAAGCTGGAAGGGAGTATTCCTGTGTCTTCAATTTTCTGGAGGACTTTGAAAAGTAAAGGTATTAGTTCTTACTTGAAGGTTTTGTAGAATTCATTTGTAAAAACATCTGGTCCAGGACTTTTATTCTTGGGAAGGTTTTTGATAACTGTTTCAATTATGTTAGCTATGATGGGCCTGTTAATATTATCTAGTTCTTCTTTAATTTTAATTTTGAAAGTTCACAGGTATCCAGGAAATCATCCATTTCTTCCAGGTTCTCTAGCCTGGTAGCATATAGTTGTTCATAAAAGCTTCTCATGATACGTTGAATTTCTGCAGTGTCTGTTGTCATATCTCCTCTTTCATTTAGTATCTGATTTATTTGGGTCTTCTCCCCTTTTTGTTTTGTGAGTCTGGCTAAAGGTTTGTCGATTTTGTTCACTGTTTCAAAGAACCAACATTTACTTTCGTTGCTCTTTTGTATGGCTTTTTTATTTTCAATGTTATTGATTTCTGCCCTAACTTTAGTGATTTCTGTCCTTCTGGTTGCTTTAGGGTTCCTTTGTTCTTCTTCTTCTAGGTCTTTGAGATGTGCAATCAGGCTGTTTATTTGTGCGTTTTCTTGTTTCCTAATCTGTGCTTGTATGGCTATGAACTTCCCTCTCAGTATTGCCTTAGCTGTGTTCCAAATATTTTGATAGCTTGTGTCTTCATTTTCATTGAACTTGTGAAATATTTTGATTTCTTCCTTTATTTCCTCTTTGACCCCGAAGTTGTTAAGTAGTGTAATGTTGAGCTTCTACATTTTGGGACCATTACTAATCTTTTCTTGATTGTTAAGTTTTAGTTTAATTCCACTCTGGTCTGAGAAGATGCTAGGGATGATTTCAATGCTCTTGAATTTACTGATGCTGTCTTTGTGGCCTAACATATGGTCTATCCTTGAGAATGACCCATGTGGACTTGAGTAAAATGTGTATTCCAGTTTTTTGGGATGAATGACTCTGAAAATGTACAATAGTTTTAGTTTATCTATCTCCTTATTTAGCCCCCTCATTTCTTTATTGATTTCATTCCTGGATGATCTGTCAAGTTGAGAGAGTGGGGTGTTGAAGTCCCCTACTATGACTGTGTTGCTGTTAATTTATTGCTGTTGCTCTTCCAGTAGATGTTTGATGTATTTAAACGGCTTCTCATTGGGTGCATAGATGTTAATAGTTGGTAAGTCCTCTTGATTGATCCTCTGAATATTAAGTAATGTCAATCCTTATGTTTTTAAATTTTATTTATTTTAAAGTCTATTGTGTCAAATATGAGAATAGCTGTTCCTGCCCTTTTTTTTTTTTTTTTTGGGCCATTGGCTTGTAGGATAGTTTTCCATCCTTTCACTTTACTCTTTCAATTTCACTCTACTGTTTTCTGGAGTTCATCTACTTTGTTACCCTGTTCTGATACTGTTTTAGCTTGTTTAGCTAGTTGTGTTCTTAGCTCAGCTATTTCAGCTTTCAGCTTTCTAGTAACCTTGAGATAATTAGTGTTTTCTTGCAGAGTCTCATTTTTGTTTCTGTATTTCTGATGACAATTCTTTCAAACTCTTCATTCACTCCTGTGATTATTTCCTTAACTATTGTTTGGATGTTGACCTCATTATTTTGTGCTTCAATCTTTGGGGGGCTTTTAGCTGGACTCTTGTCCTGGTTCATTTCCCCAATATTTCTTCTTGCTGGTTTAACCATTCTTTGTAGTATGTTATGAAGTCCCTCTCTCAGTACTTTTTCAAATTACTGATCACTCATGCCTGGATTGACTTGTGTCTAAGTAAGGTTATTAAAGGGTTCACTATTGTGGAAATTCTTATCTTTTTTATTTATTTAAATTTTAAAAAATATTTATTTTCCCTTTTTTTGCCCTTGTTGTTTTTATTGTTGTTGTTCAACAATAAAATGTTGTTGTTCAACATTGTTAGATAGGGCAGAAAGAAATGGAGAGAGGACGGGAAGACAGAGAGGGGGAGAGAAAAATAGACACCTGCAGACCTGCCTCACTGCTTGTGAAGGGACTCCCCTGCAGGTGGGGAGCCGGGGACATGAAGAAAGATCTTTATGCCTGTTGTTGTGCTTTGCGCCACATGCGCTTAACCTGCTGCACTACCGCCCGACTCCCATTAATGATCTTAATACCTAAATTTTAAGCTATTCTCATATCAATATCTGCACTATGAATCCAGTGTTTTATTTTATTTATATTTTTGCCTCCAGGGTTATTGCAGGGGCTCATTGCCTGTACTATGAATCCACTGCTCCTGGAGGTTATGTTTTCCCCTTTATTGCCCTTGTTGTTTATCATCAATGTTATTATTATTGCTGTTGTTGGATAGGACAGAGAGAAATAGAGAGAGGAGGGGAAGACAGAGAAGGGGAGAGAAAACAGACACCTGCAGACCTGCTTCACCACCTGTAAAGCGACTCCCCTGCAGCTGGGGAGCTGGGGGCTCAAACTAGGATCCTTATTCTGGTCCTTGCGCCATTGTGCACTCAAACCACTGTGCTACTGTTGGTATGCTTCTAAACTCTGCTTCTAAGACCCCTTCTGTTGCATTGCTTGAGGCTGTGGTCTATTTACATCATCATTGTTTTCATTGGTTCTATCCCCACTGGTTCACATGCTATTTTCCTTCTCCCCACCCCCTATCCTAAGTACTTCCTCTTCCTGACACTTCCGCCTCAGGAGATATAAAAGACAGGGCTTTCTAATGAAGAGAGCTTTAGATGAGATTAGATTGTTGAACTGCATCCCAGCTCATCAGCTCATCAACAGACAGACTATGACCCACATAGTCAACGACTGCCACCTCTCCAGATTCAAAGGAGGTCTCGAAACTTTACATCAGGCTCAACCTGACGCTGTTGACTGGCTACGGAAGAAGGGCAAACGCTAGAAGAAGAAAGCTCATCAATAAAGATTGAACTGCTTTCCCAGCTCAGCCATGTGTCCCTGGTCGTCTCTCACCCACCTGCAAAGCTAGACCAGGATGCTACTGCCTGACCCCCATGTACCAGCAATTTTATGTTTACTAAGGTAAATGCTGCAGCTTTATTACTCCTCTGTTTGGTCAAGACTACTGACACCATTAGGAACACCTGACACTGGCTGTATGGGATAGTGAGTAAGCAGAGACTTGGGTGATTGTGCTTCACAGAAGTATCATCTTCAGATATCCATAGTTAAATGTTTGAAACCTGTGAATAAATTCCCTGTTTAATAAGAAGTTTTGTAATCTTTGCAGATATGATTCAGAAGTATATGATTATAGTGGATTATCCAATGGGATCATAATCAAGGTCTTCAAGAAGGAAAGAAGAGAATCAGTAGACGTGACCTTGAAACCAGAGGACACAGAATCAAGAAGGGATTGGAAGATGTACCTCTGACTTTGAACATGGAATAAAAAGCCTTGAGTGGAAAACTGCTGCAAGTCTCTGTAAATTAGAAAAGGCAAAGAATGGATTCTCCTTTGAAGTCTACAGAAGAAATATAACCCTGTGGACAATCTGATTTTAGCCACTAAAATCCACTTTGGATTTCTAAACTTCAGAAAGATGGGATAACAAGTCTATGCCACTTTAAGGCAGTAAATTGTAAAAATTTGTTACAACAGCAATAGGAAACCTAACCAGAGATTTATATCAGGTATTAAAATTTAAGGATCACTTCAACTGTTGTGTGTGTTTTCATCCTCTTTAATACCAATAGATTGTGAACTGAAATAAGACTGTAGGAAATTTATGAAGATACACTATCAATAATAATGTATAATGTGATCTTGACTTTTATGAACAAAATAAAGATCAGTAGATACCTCCTTTAGGAAATAATTTTTCTTTTTGTTCATACACCTAGATTTATTAGTAAATGCATACTACTTAAGAAGAAATTGCCAACAGATATTTGATGACAATAACAAGCTCAGACTATGACAGGTGACATGTATAGTGGAAAGTCCTAGGAAACTTTTTTCTTTCTTTCTAGCTTTCTAGAAGAATATTTGTAATCCTTTAGGAAAATGTGACTTTCTGTAGTGATGTTAAATTCAATTTATAAGAATGAATGGCACAAGCAGTAAGTATTGAAGTACTGATTTCTGCCCATCTTTCTCTACTTACTTGAAGTCAGCACTTTTCTGTTAGTTTTGATTTTAAACATCAAAAACAACCAAAGTGGGACTTATGGAGAAGTGAATTTATAACAAAATAAATCACAAGTGTTTTGTTTCCCTTTGAAATTGTTCATATTTACCAGGAATTACTGTGCTTTTGTTTCTCCCTTTATATACAAAGGGGAGAGATGTTAGCTAGAGATTTATTTTTTGTTTTTTTTTAATTTTTTAAAAATATTTGTTTATTTATTTTCCCTTTTGTTGCCCTTGTTGAACATTGTTGTGGTTATTGATGTCATTGTTGTTGCATAGGATAGAGAGAAATGGAGAGAGCAGGGGAAGACAGAGAGGGGGAGAGAAAGATAGACACCTGCAGACCTGCTTCACCACTTGCAAAGCGACTCCCCTGCAGGTGGGGAGCCTGGGACACGAACTGGATTCCTTACTCAGGTCCTTGCACTTTGTACCGCCAGTGCTTTACCCTCTGCGCTATTGCTAGACTAGAGAGTTCTTATTATTGATTTTTTAAAAACTTTCTTAGTAGGGGGTTATGGATTACATGGCACATACATACAATTTCTCATCCGCCCTTGATGGGTGTCTGCAGGACACTTTCTTTCCCAACCTATGCCATTTTCTGTTATGCATCAAGACTCCAGCACCTCAGGAACTCATCCCTTTCCCTTCTTCCCTTCTTACCCAGAGATCTTTGACTTTGTGCAATATATCATAATCTGTCCTAGTTTTACTGTATGCTTGCCCTCAATGTGCTTGCTTCTTAATTTCCATATATGAATGATATCACCCAGTATTAATCTTCTCTTTCTTGTTTATCTCACTGAACATGGTGAGAGTGGCTTTTTGATACAATAGGATCATGTTTAAGGCATGATGACTTTTAGATAAGGATAATACCAGGTAGCCCCCTCCCCTTTGTACAATGGCCTTAATTATGGAGAAATCTTCTCCCCCCCCACATGGGATATATTCAGGGAGGTAGAAAGAAGTTCCTTGAGTAGTAGCAGTGCTACAGATTCACAGATTTTACATTTTACACATGTACCAACAACTATATTTACTATAAACCATTAATCTCCCAATAAAAATATATATAAAAAGAATCCGAGTAGCTCAGTAGCGCAGCGGGTTAAGCGCACGTGGCTCAAAGCACAAGGACAGGTAGGGTTCAAGCCCCCGGTTCCCCTCCTGTAGAGGAGTAGCTTCACAGGTGGTGAAGCAGGTCTGCAGGTGTCTGTCTTTCTCTCCCCCTCTCTGTCTTCCTCTCCTCTCTCCATTTTTCTCTATTCTATCCAACAACAATAACTACAACAATAAAACAACAAGGACAGGGATGGTTGGTGGCACACCTGGTTGAGCGCACACATTACAGTGCACAAGGACCCAGGTTCAAGGCCCCAGTACCCACCTGCAAGGGGAAAGCTTCAGGAGTAGTGAAGCAGTGTTGCAGGTGTCTCTCTCTCTCCCTCTCTATCACCCCTTTCCCTCTCAATTTCTGGCTGTCTTTATCCAATATAAAGGTAATTAAAAAATTTAAAAAGATTAAAACAAAACAACAAGGGCAACAAAAGGGAATAAATAAATAAATATTTTAAAAAAGGAATCCAGGGAGTCCGGCAGTAGTGCAGTGGGTTAAGCACATGTGGTGCAAAGGGCAAGGACCAGCATAAGGAACCTGGTTGGAACCCTCGGCTCCCCATCTGCAGGGGAGTCGTTTCACAGGCAGTGAAGCAGGTCTGCAGGTGTCTTTCTCTCCCCATCTCTGTCTTCCCCTCCTCTCTCCATTTCTCTCTGCCCTTTATAACAACGATGACAACAATAATAACTACAACAATAAAAAACAACAAAGGCAACAAAAGGGAATAAATATAAAAAAAGACTTTTTTTTAAAAAAGAGTCCATTATAATTAGAGAAATCGATTTTTGAAATGAGAGGAAAGCATTGCTATTCATATCAGCATATTGTATTCTGAGGGATTGTTTATTAGAGATTAGAACTGTGGACTATGTAGACACTGTATTTGCGATTTCAGTCTGTTACTTAATGTTATGATCATGTAGAGAATTATGTGGCATTATGACATTCTTAACATTATATTACACTGCAGTGTTGATAATATAAAACGAATTAAGGGATGGAAATTTCCTGCTTTAATGCTTCTAATATATACCTACATAGAAATGTCAATGCCCATGTTCAACGGGGAAGCAATTACAGAAGCCAGACCTTCCACCTTCTGCATCCCACAATGACCTGGGGTCCATACTCCCAGAGGGTTAAAGAATAGGAAAAGTATTGGGGGCCAGGTGGTGGAGCACCTGGTAGAGTGCACATGCTACAATACATAAGGACCCAGGTTCAAGCCCCTGGTCCCCACCTGCAGGGGGAAAGCTTCACAAGTGGTGAAGCAGGGCTGCTGTTGTCTCTCTGTCTCTCTCCTCCTCTGTTACCCCATTCTCCATTTCTGGCTGCCTCTAATAAATAAAGACTAAAATACAAAAAAAATAACAATAGGAAAGCTATCAAGGCAGGGGATGGGATGGGATATGGAGTTCTGGTGGTAATGTGGAATTGTACCTCCTTTTATCCTATGGTTTTGTCAATGTTTCCTTTTTATAAATAAAATAAAAGAAATGCAAAATAAGAAAATATAATATCCTACTTTAAAATAGTCATTTTAATTTTCTTCTTTGATAAATGGTATCTTGATGTATCATACTTTATGTATATCTTTAGTTTTGTTTTAACAACATAGCCATTTTATTTTAAATCTATTGAATTCATGTATATATATTCACTAAACCCAGCAATTCTAATTTTAGAATTCTAGGGGAAGGATTGAAAAACAACTATTCCATTTATTATTTTTTAAAAATGGATTTATCTTCTTATTAATGAGAGAGAGAAAGAACACTAGAGAATCATTCTGGCATATGTGATGCCAGAATATCAAACCGGGGATCCATCGATTAATGCTTGGATGTTTTCATCATTCTTATTTGCTTCTGGCTTGTTTGCATTTTTCCTGGGCTTCTGTCCTGGTTTATTTCTGTAGAAGTTCTTTTATGTCTGACCATTATATTTGGGGATTTGGAAATTTGTGTCTTGTATGTTTACCTATGTAGGTTTGCACAGATGTTCTCTTCAATATATTTATCCCTGTGCAGGATGAGACCCAGGAAAGTCTTATGGGGCCAGGAAGTGGTGAACCACATACTACAAAATGTGGGTCCTTGCACATAGTACAAAGTGCACATAATACAAAGTGTGGGTCCTTGCCAACAAACCAGAAGAGCAAGGATCCTGGTTCGAGCCCCTGGTTCCCCACCTGCAGAGGGGTTGCTTCAAAAGTGGTGAGGCAGGTCTGTGTCTAGCTTTATCTCTTCCTCTCTATCTGCCCCTCTCCTCTCAATTTCTCTCTGTACTATCGAATAAAATGCAAAAAAAAAAAAAAGGCTTCCAGGAGCAATGTAGGCACTGAGTGTACGCACTGAGCCCAAGTGATAGCCTTGGAGACAAAACAAAACAAAACAAAACAAAACAAAACAAAACAAAACACAGCAACAGGGCTTCACTTTATTTGAGATAAAAGTGGGGTACACCATAGTCTCTCTACTGAGGTAGGTCATTCCAAGTAACAGAAGAGTACACTTCAGTCTACAGATTTTTTTGACAGCAAAACAATCAGATGGGATTTGCCACTGAAGCCTGGGTCAGGTTTTAGATTCTGTTCGTAGTCATTGGGGTGTTGCTTCAATAGTTGATGAGGTTCCACTCAAGTTGTTCACTTTATGCTATAGATACTGGTCGTGTCTAAAATTTCTGGCAAGAAGTCCTTGTAGTCCTATGGTTGGCTGCCTAAAAGTCTCCCCCCCAAAAAAAAAAATCCAGGAGAGGGGCACGGTGGTTCCCCATAGGGGCAGCAGCCCTTGGAGTCTTAAGTTGCTGTTCAGGTATGATGTAAGGTAGCCTCTGACCTGTTGGTACCAGAAATCCTAAAGACAACCTACTGGTAATATGTCTTAAGAGTGGGTGGGGCTTTTGCTCTAAAGGTGACACCATTGCCTCTGGAAGATAAGAGATAGGGTGGGGGTGGTTGTAAGGAGAGGTGGGTCTCCTGTCTTTAAACTTTAGAGAGAAATAGATAACTGGAACAGCTACAAAACGACAAGAACAACAAACAAAGGGATAGCCATAGAAATCAGGAGGAGTACCCACAGAGAAGGAATTAACAAACTAGCAGAAGACTCACAAAGAGAGATAAATAGCAAATCTACAACACGATAATAGAAAAAAAAATCAGGAGGCAGAAAGAAAAGAAAAGAGAGAAAAAAGCAAATATGCACTCACCATATCTCATGGTGGTAATGGCGCTAGTGTGTAGAGGTCTTGTCATAGATAGTGCCAAACCAGTTCCCTTATTACCATCATGGAGAACATTGGTCAGATGAAGCTTCTCGAATATCCGAAAGAGCCTATATTTGCCAGTCACTGCTGCAGTGATAAGTAGGCTAGAGGTCTAGGTTGACAGAATGGCTACCTCTTTGTTTCATGGGGTAGGTTTGACCAAAGTTGCTTTCTCTGGGAAGCTCAATCTGGTCTCAGACTGCCAAAAACAGTCACTGCACTCTACTCCTCAGACCTGCCTATAATTCACTCCCCTAAGAGTTCTATTGGCTGACAAGGCCTCATTCCTCAGGCAGTCCACTGGACCAAGTGAGTTCACAGAAGGAATGTCCAGTTCCCTTCTATTTATGTGCTGAAGAAATGCTGACTCTAGGGAAGTTCTGCCTGCTCTGGAATACTGCTAAGCAACTCCTCTTGCAGAAGCTTTCCTGAATCAACAGGCTATTGGGCTTGGGGGATGGGGCAGGAGAAGGGGGTTGGAGGATGGATAAGGCAGAAAACTCACCACTAGGCTTTGTCCTTTTTGGTACTTTTTGCTGTTCATGTACATGTCACAATCATGATCCTTTGTGATTTCATTGTATTACATCCTCTGTTGTAGCTCTCTTATTGGCTTGGAAATCTTCTGTCCATATACAGATGCCAGGATCTGAAGAGATTTCTTGAGGAGAGTTAGCCCACTGTTGTCTTCCTGCAGCCATCTTGGCCTTACCTCTCCGTACATCCAAATCTAGTGCCCCAGCCAGTATGTCATTTCCTGGGCCGCCCACTTTTGCTATTCTTGAAATTTATTGTTAAGATAGAATCAAAGCCAAGCACTACAATAGTTTCTACTATTTCAACAAAACTTAACTCTTTAGTCAAGGTGTATTAAACTTGACTAAGCATATAACCAGATACCTGACCCAGTTTTTTGGAAGGTTTGATAATAACAGTCTTGATATGCAAGGTATATAGTCTATTATTTTCATACTTCATTCTTTTTTTGTAACATAATCGTTGTTTCCTTTTTAGAGAAAATGCCCCTGTATTATTTTTCATAGTAACAAGCCTAACATGTCTTTATTCAGCTTATTCCAATTTCAAATGGGAGTAACAGTGAATTGTGGGTAAGAGTAGAAGAGTGTTTTACTGTTGGCTTCTTTATCAAAAGAATGACTAGCTTTATGAGTATGTAACTAGAGCCATCACACATTGTCCCTGCTCAGAGGAGTCTGGCACTTAGATTAATGCTCTGTTATCCATTGTATAAAAAATTTAGAGTGCTGTTTGTGAATACATGTGAAGCAGAAGTGATACTCTGGGGAGACAGCTCATGTGAGTGTTTGTGATTTAGTCGTAGTCATCAAAGGCTTCAGCTTATGTCTCTGTGCATAGAAGTTTGGGGTAGTGTAATTGACTTACCCTGCCTCAGGGCAGTCCAAGAAGTACTGGATTGAGTGGATAGCTAGAAAGGAACTTCGGCCCAGATTGGCAGTGGTGAGAGTGGTAGTAGCATCTTCAACCAAGGAAACAAAGCATAAACATCAAATGAGGTCTCCTTTAATTCTTTAATTCCCAAGAGAGCTATCCCTGACATTTTTACAAAATCTGACTTTGGTTTAAATCTGGGATTTGACCATTGGTTCTGAGATACTAGACTTAGCCAAGGGATTGCTGTAGAATGAAAAAATTACACATGTGCATTGAATAGAGCACATCATGCAAGTAATATACATATGCTAAGAATATAGAGTCTTTGATATTTATAAAATAAATATCTAGAGAGTCAACATTTCAAAGACCCAGCCTATGGTCTGTGCATAAAAAAGTTTGAGACATTCAATCAATCTTTCCCTTCTCATATTAATTAAATAGTAATTTATATTACTACAAGTTAATAGGAGTGTATATAAACACCATTCCCACCACTGAAAGACTGTCCCATCCCACCCCATGAAGCCAAACATCCACCCTCACCCTCAACCCAGAGGTTTTTACTTTGATGCCCTACTTCAAGCTCAGTCAAATCCTGCTTTGAGTTTCCCTTTCTGTTCTTCTTTCTCAATTTCTATTTATTAGTGGGACCATCCCATACTCATCTTTGTCTTTCTGACTTAGCTCACTTAATATAATTCCTTCTAGCTCCATACAAGATGGATCAGAGAAGGTGGGTTCATTGTTCTTCATAGCTGCATCGTATTCCATTGTGTATATATACCACAGATTTATCAGCCACTCATCTGTTGTTGGGCACCTGGGTTATTTCAGGTTTTAGCTATTATGAATTGTGCTGCTATGAACATAGGTGTGTACACATATCTTTTTGGTTGGTTGTTATGGAGGGAGAACAGAAGCAACCGGTGGCATTACTCTACAAGACACAGTTATAAACAAATATTGTCAAAGGACATAAATTACTGTGACATGTATGATACAGTAAACCCTAACAAAGGGTTTTTCAAAGTAAACCCAATTTCTAAATAATTTGATTACAGCAATAACTATTTATTGCCTTTTCTTTTAAAGATTTTTAAAATTTGTTATTGGATAGAGATAGAGAGAAATTGAGAGAGAAGGGGGAGATAGAGAGGAAGAGAGACAGAGCGACACCTGTAGACCTGCTTCATCGTCTGTGAAGTGGCTCCCCTGCAGGTGGGGAGCTGGGGGCTCAAACCGGGATCCTAACCAGTCCTTGTGCTTTGCGCCACGTGTACTTAACCCACAGTGCTACCACCTGACTCCCTCTATTACCTTCTTAAGACAGCAGGAACTTCAAGCTTCCTCTATAGAGCCTATATTTCCACCAGTCCTAGAACCTCTAGGGTGGGGCTCACATTTCTGCATGCTTCTCTTAATTCATACCAAATGCTATTGTGTCTGCTGATCTTAGTCTAATCAACGCAATGAGTACCACCTCAGAGCTTCACTTCAGACTGTGTCTAGAGACATCAGGTATGGAATGTCAACCCTTCCACCTCATTACTCTGGTGAAACATTTCCTTTCATAGGATTCTCTAATTCCATTCCAGGTGGTTCACTTCCTAACAAAGTCCCAAAACCTAGATACAGACCAGGTCCCGTGAGCTAGAGCATATGTTCACATGTATCCATAAATTAGGGCAAAATATATACCTGAAAGCAAAAGTACACAATATGCTACAGTGAGTCAATATATACACCAAGAAAGTAGAAAGACCTCGGAGTTGGGCGTTAGCGCAGTGGGTTAAGCACACGTGGTGTGAAGCGCAAGGACCAGCTTAAGGATCCCGGTTGGAGCCCCCAGCTCTCCATCTGAAGGGGAGTCACTTCACAGGTGGTGAAGCAAGTCTGTAGGTGTCTATCTTTCTCTCCCCCCTCTCTGTCTTCCCCTCCTCTGTCCATTTCACTCTGTCATATCTAACAACGAAGACAACAATAATAACTACAACAACAATAAAAACAACAAGGGCAACAAAAGGGAAAAATAAATACATAAATAAGTAAAAAGAAAGTAGAAGGACCTAAAAAGACACCATAAAGTTCCTAATGAAATAGTGTCTACTTAGACTTAGATACCCTCCTCACCTACTTCCTATTACACTTCCCTCACTCACTCCAAAGCTAACCTTATCAAAGCAAGGACTGAAAAAGTTGAATAAGGGCAAGAGACTGGCATACTTTAACGATGTCTTACTATCAGGCAACCCCATCAGTTGGGGCCCTATTCAGAGAGTCCTAAGACAGACTGTTTGAGACTCCCAAACAGACAAGATAGGCCTAGACCTCAAATAAATCCCTCTCTCCATTGTTACTGGTCATTGATATCAGGAACAACACAATAGACTCCTCTGTGGACCCCCCATAGGACCTTGACCTCAACATGGATCAACAACAGTAGAGAATGATCCATCCTCTGAAGGGAGGATGGACAACATACTCTATGGTATACCTAAGGAAGATAGGTCCTTTTATTAGGGCAGCTTGGAATGTTCCTACTCATGACCACAGAATGTGAGCTCAGATCTAGAGGGATGCAGAAGTCACATAGGCTCCTAAGCTGAATATGGGCCCCAGATCACATCTAATCAATGGGATTTACAGTCAACAATATTTATACACCTTTCTCATATTTGGGAGCTACTCTCTTCCCAGATCCAGCTTTCTGGTCCTTTTACCAGCCATGACATCATTTCCCCAGACAGCAACTAGGGTCCACCTGCATATAAGATGTCAGGCTCAGGGGAAAACAACCAAACAACTAAACAAAACCACTAGTTTAGTCATGGGCCCTTTGGAATATAATTAAATTAGGCCTACTTTCTACAAAACAGAGGCCCCCAAATCTTCATCTGCACTATTCCAGCCTTTAGTTTCATGATTAGTCAACATTTTGGTTGGCTTTATATGTTAACTCTTCTTTCAGCGACCAGGTTCCAGATGCTAGCATGATGCCAACCAGACTTCCCTGGACAGACAACCCTACCAATGTGGTCTTGAGCTTCGATTCCCCAAAGCCCCAACCCACTAGGGAAAGAGAGAGAGGCAGGCTGGGAGTATGGATCAACCTGAAAATGCCTATGTTCACTGGGGAAGCAATTACAGAAGCCAGGTCTTCCATCTTCTGCAACCTGTGGTGACCCTGGGTCCATGCTCCCAGGGGGATAAGGAATAGGAAAGCTGTCAGGGGAGGGGATGGGATGTGGAGTTCTGTTGGCTGGGAATTGTGTGAAGTTGTGCCCCTCTTATCCTATGGTTTTTGTCAGTGAGTGTTTTCTTATTATAAATAAAAATTAAAATAAATAAATAAATACATAAAATATTAAAAATGGTTCTGGAGGCTTTAAAAAACAAATATCTACAAGTTCACAGATAGAAATCAGACTCCAAGGCTGTGGCATTAGCTGTAGACTGAAAATTATTATTATCAGAGGGTCAGATGGTAGTGCACACAGTGGATTCTGGTTCTAGCCCTGGCTCCCTAATTGCGAGGGGGGGGTGTTGGGGGGGATGGCTTCACAAGCTGTGAAGTAGGTTTGCAGGTGTGGTGTCTGTCTTTCTCTTCCTATCTGTCATTTTTAAAAGTAGGATTTTTACATTCCAGCAGATTTTATGTTTTTAAAATTCTCTGTATGAAGGACTCAACATTTTCTTTTTAAAATCAGAGAAGGTAATAGCCAGAACATCACTCTGGCACATTCAATATCTGAGACTGAACTTGTGACCTCATGCTCTCAAATCCAATGCTCCAGCCATTATGCCACATCCCAGGCTACAGAACCCAGCTTTTTTTTTTTGCCTCCAGGGTTATTGCTGGAGCTCAGCGCTTGCACGATATATCTACTGCTCCTTGAGGTCATTTTCCCCAATTTTTAAAAATATTTATTTATTTCCCCTTTTGTTGCCCTTGTTGATTTTCATTGTTGTAGTAGTTATTATTGTTGTTGTTATTGATGTCATCATTGTTAGATAGGACAGAGAGAAATGGAGAGATGAGGGGAAGACAGAGAGAAAGATAGACAATTGCAGACCTTCCTCATCATTTGTGAAATGACTCCCCTGCAGGTAGGAAGCCGGGGGCTCAAACCAGGATCCTTAGGCTGGTCCTTTTGCTTTGTGCCACGTGCACTTAACCTGCTGTGCTATTGCCCAACTCCCTATTTTCCCCATTTTGTTGTGCTTGTTGTTGTTATTGTTGCCATTGCTGTTATTATTGTTGGATAGGGTAGAAAGAAATTGAGAGAGGAGGGGTGGAGAGAGAGAGAGAGAGAGAGAGAGAGAGACCTGCAAGCCTGCCTCACTGCCTGTGAAGTAATCCCAGTAATCCCCCTACAGGTGGGGAGCTAGGGACTTAAATCAGGAACCCTGGCAAGAACCCAGCATTTTGATGTTGCATGGGACATCACAAATTATGTACTCACACCCAATAATAAGATTTGTACTGAGGTTCCTTTCTAGGTATACTTCTCTTTTTCCCATTATATTTTACAGCAACCTGAACTGCCTGATGATTTGGATAGAAATGTAATTGATGCATGTTTAAGAATATTTGATTTTCAGCATCTAAAACAGTCCAACCACAAAATATGTTTTGCTTTTCCATGCATTATAAGCACTGGTCTTGGCTTCTCAGAACCTGTGTCTTATCTTCTCATCCTTTTGGAGTTAGGAATGCTAGTTCTACGGTGTGGGGAGTGCAAGGTGGTTAAACCCTTACCAGTGGAGAATTTTTCATGAACGTCACTTAGTTTCCCATTTACTTACCGTTTGTAACTGTGTATATTTGCTTGGATTAATCCTAAGAAGAGAGATCTTTGACGAAAGGCTCAGGAATTTTGGTGGCTTCCAGTTTGAGGTTTGAAGATTTATGTCTAAACAGCTGTGTGTAAAACTTCTCTGCACATGGCGAGTAACATATCCCCAAAGGATATAACGAGTAAAACTAGAAGAATAATGAAGAAAAATGACAGGCACGTGGAAAGGGAATAAACAGGTTATGCCTGTAGTAAATAATTCCCTGAAGGACTCTTAGAAAAGACTTATTGATTAATTGAATCAATCCATCATCCTTGGGGTGACAGCATCCATTTGCAATCTTTTGGGCGAGTTGTTTCATTCCATTGCTGTTACAGTTTAAATTCATATGAGGGTAAATATGAGAGGTTAAAAATATACTTGTCTTATTATCTAGGTGCCACACTTCTGTTCTCTCATTATAGAAGAGGCTTACATTAATTTTAATAACAGTGTACACTGTGACAGCGCATCAACATGTGGCTTATATAAGAATTTTCCTTTCTGAATTTCTCTTACAGTAGCTGAATTCCATTACCTGTCACAATTCTAAGCTCCCCCCCTAAATTCCACAATATTTAAGAATTAAAAGAGAAAAACCCCTCATGATTCTAGAGAATAGAAAAAGATGTCTTTATACTTTCCTAAGAGCAACTTCCCATTGTTTTCTTTGTCACGATCAGTCCTAACTCATGATAGTTGTACAGATCTCACTAGAATATATTACCTGGGTTAAGCTTTTAGTGAATTAAAGGACACAGGGTATTTAGTGTCTTGGAGATTTTGGTCTCAGAGCCATTGAAAATGATTTTTTTCCACAACATTAGCATGTTTTAAATTAGACCTTATGTATCTATTATAGATTGATTCTTTCTCTTGGAGGAGTAGGAGGGAGGTAGAGGTAATAAAGAGAACTGAGGATGAATCCTCAGAAATAGTCACATGTGAAAACAACTGGAGTTTCATTAAAAAAGTACCGGTTATGATAGCAAAGCTTCCTGAGTACAAACATGAATTATCAAAGACAGATAAATGTCTAAAGGGAGACTGTTTATTAAATGTTGGAAGTATTCACAAAGGGACAGGGTAAGCAATCTTGTCTGGTCTAACAACAGCTGTTAATAAACATACTATAAAAGAAATATCAAACAGAAAATCTTCTAACCCTGAAGCTGAACATAATTGGTTGACAAGCTGAACATAATTGGTTGACAAGTACTTGGTATGGTGATATAGTGTGGTTGAGAAACATACTATTTGTATAAGTGTTTACATATGCATTTAAGTTATTGACTTTAAAAAGACTGTATGCAATAAATTATCTAACATTATCACTATATTGAACTTAACACATGATAATTTAGAATCATTCCATAATGCTCTATTGTCTTCATTCTCAAGGTTCATTCTACTTTACACAGCTTGGAGATAAAAGGGGGCTGGCCAGTGCCACACCGGGTTAAGCGAACCAAGTACAAAGCTTACTGACTGCACAAGGATCTGGGTTCCAGCCCTTGACTCCCCAAGGGGCATCACTTCATAAGTGGTGAGGTAGGTGTTTCTCTCTATCACCCCTTCCTCTCTCAACTTCTCTCTGTCCTATCCAGTTAAAAAAAAAAGGCCTCCAGGAGCAGTGAATTTGTAGTGCCACCACCGAGCTCCAGAGATAACCATGGAGGCAAAAATAAATAAATGAATAAAATAAATGAATGAATAAATAAATAAGTCTGCCTAGAATTTGGATCTATGTATTCTGAACAGAATGAATATTCTAGAATCTGTTGTAAAATCATGAATTATTTTTGTTTTCAGAATACGTGCTAACCTTGAGTAATTTTTTAATTTTGATAAACTATTTTCCTTATAATGATCCATGGATGTGGATCTCAGTTTGTTTTATAATATTAAAATGAATTTACATTTCTGATCTCGATTTTGCTTCATGGTATTAGAGATGATGTTTTTAATATTTTTAAAATATTTTAATATTTTTTTGATGTTTTAAATATTTTTTTAAATGAAGATCATCTTGCTACTACCAGTAAATAACATTTGAACATTTCTGTGTATGTATGTTTGATCTTTTGACTCTTGTCTCTGCAACTGAGGAGTTGTGTGTCTTTGATCACAGTGTGAAATAGCACCTTGACAGTTATCCACATGTATTTCAATGAATTTACATGAACATTCTTTTCACAAAATGACATGTATGGGCTAAATGAAAAAAAATTTACTTAAAAGTAAAGTGAAGCCTGATAATTCAGAGAGTTCACACTATGCTAGCATGTGACTTGGAAAATATTCCTACAAGCTGATGTGCATCTTGAAATGCTGCATATTCTTGAAATGGGGGCATCTTCTTGAAATGGGGGCCAGGCAGTAGGACAATGTGGTAAGCCAACATGGTATGAAGCACAAGAACCTTTTGCAAAGAACCCGGTTGGAGCCCTGGGCTCCTCACCTGAAGGAGGGGGAGTGGAGTCACCTCACAAGAGGTGAAGCTGGTCTGCGGGAGTCTCTTTTTCGCCCTCCCTCTTTATCTCCCCCTCCCCCTCCCCCTCACTGCTCCTGGAGGCTATTTTTTTCCCTTTTGTTGCTCTTCTTTGTCGTTGTTATTTTTGTTGTTAACAGCTGTCGTTGTTCGATAGGACGGAGAGAAATCGAGAGAGGAGGGGAAGAGAGAGGGGGAGAGAAAGACAGACACCTGCAGATTTGCTTCATTGCTTGTGAAGCGATCCCCCTGTAGGTGGGTAGCTGAGGGCTCAAACCAGTGTATCCTTACACTGGTCCTTGCCTTTGGTGCCATGTATGCTACAGCCCGACCCCAAGTAGATATACTTCTATGACACAGGATATAAAATGAACCTTATCTGAATCATGGTTGTATAATTACAAATGCCAGGAATTATTCTTTTCTGTTTGCCTACTCAGCCCCAACATACTTCAGGATAGTTTTCACAATTTGGCACCAATTGGTGGTGGGTGAGGTTGTTGGGCACAAATTTTGTTGAGGGATGTAACCGTACCATTAAGACAATGACTATTTTGTAAAACATAGTTCTCCAAAACAAATCATAAAACAAAACCCTGCAAGGTTATAAACATAAAAACGGTGTCATTGGGGCCAGGAAGTGGCACACCACATAGAACACACACATTACCATGCATAAGGATCCAAGTTCAAGTGCCTGCCCCCTCTATAGGCGAAGGGGGAAACTTCAGGAGTAGTGAAGCAGTGCTTCAGATATTTTTATTATCCTTCCACATTTACCCTGCTCCTATTAACTTCTTTCTGCTCTAGCAAATAAGGAAAAAAAAAAAAAAGAAAAAGAAAACAGAAATGGCCACTGGAAGCAGTGTATTTGTTGTGCAAACACCAAACCCCAGTAATAACCCTAATGACAATAATAAAAGAACTGTCATAAAAGAAACAATAAACATATTTTTAAATATTAGCTTAAATATTTTTTTTTCTATAAAAACCACTACTTTTGGTGGCAATTTTTTTTCCCTTGCCTCCAGAGTTATCCTGGGGCTAGGTGCTAGCACTATGAATCTACTGCTCCTGGTGGCCACTTTTTTCCTTCTATTTTTTTATTGGATAGTACAGCAAGAAATTGAGAGGGGAGTGGGAGACTGAGAGGAAAAAAGAGACACCTTCGGACCTGCTTTGCTGCTTGTGAAGTGTCCCTCCTGCAGATGGGGAGCCGTGGGTTGACCAAAGGTTATGAATATAGTGCTCTAGCAACTCTGTTATTTGCCTGCTACTAATTCTAAATTCCAGGTAGGAGGAGAAGCTATACAAATGACAGCTTGTCTATTCTATGCATTCTTGTAAAAGATCCCTTAGTGTCAAGAGATAATGAAAAGTATTCCTGTGACCGAGCTAAAAAGGTGCCATGACCTGGCAATTTCATTTCACTGCTGACATAGCCCTGTTTGGCACAGAACGTCACGGTCGCCTTCATGTAAATTTAATAGGGTTTTCCTGTCAATGACATAACCACATAAACCATGAGAAGGAGTAGGGGATTTCAGCGATGGCTCAGAAACTTGATAGTTTTTCCATTTATTTTTAAAATGCAAATTACACCAGTAAGTCAAAAAAATCACTCTGTTAAAAATACATTCATAATTAACAAATGCAAAAAAAGAAAAAAAAAGGAGAGAGACACATCAGGATTGTAACTCTTGCCTTCTGAATATTAAGTTTATAACAAAAGCTCAGCCTAGAAAAATAGCATTCTTCACCGGATTTTGAGGAGGATACAGCTTTACAACTTTGATGGTTTTTTTCCCCAGATATAATCACACTACTGTGCTTACTGCTTTCAAAAAGGATCTGTCCACTGATTACTTCCTAGTAGTCAACAACTGTTTTTGAAAATTGTCGTGGTAATGATAGTTGTGATTAGGTGGTAACTTGTCTGCAACTTAAAGCAGGAATATGAGGGCTAATTATTCTCAGGGCACTGAAATCTCTATCCATATACATATCTGAGAAGGTGGAATCTCATAACAGCATAAATGTACAGTGAAACCTCATTTTTAACATTCACATTAATAGTCATGTTTGAGGAGCTTCAGGCATGTGTAGTATCTGAAATTTAAGATCAAAAGGACAATACATTGATAAATATTTTTTCTCATATGAACATGCATACTACAAGAAAGTCATCATATGAGGCTTCACTGACATGTTTGCAATTTTACATTTTATACTTGTATATATGTACAAACATATACAAGCGACTGGAAAATTTAAGTACAAATGCCAGATCCTTATTTTGTAGTTTATACTCCAATAGTAACCTTTTTTTCCTTTTTAACTGTATGTGTTTGTATCAGAGACATCCATGCAAACACAGTAATGGGGTCTGATAATGCAGATCTGGATGGGCTAAGGACCGAAGAAAGTTAACCCAACTTCATAGGAACAAAAAGAAAAAGTTTCTCCATGCTAATTTATACTTTTTCAAGCCTAAATTTCACTGTATTTAAAGATGGTTAGTTAAAATAAAGATATCTTAATGTGTTAGGTGGATCTAAGAAATTATATGAGTCATCTGAGTTCCTGACAAGTCCTAGCTAGTTATGTTTTCCACTAATGAAAACCAAATAATGCTTGAATATATAGAATAAAATTTCCTAGGAATTCAGAGTATTCCATGAACACATTGACCTACTATTAAGTTTTCAAAGGCATCTTGTTGCCAACTACGTTAAACAGCACAGTTTTTCTGCCACGATAATACAGGAGGATTTAAATACACTCTAACACACAACAGATCCCCCGAATACCACAAAGAGATCTCAAATGTTTCACCAAGGTAACTATTGTTCCCCCCACCCACCCCAAAAATAATCTCATACGCTGAAGTTAGGAAAAAAAGTTCACCTACGTCTGGTCTTCAATTTCATTTAGTTATAAAAGAGTAAACATAGCTAATACATATTCAGTTGGCCTTTGTAGATAGAAGTCCACAGCTTTTTTTCTGTGTTGTTACTAAAAGACATTTGTAGATACTTATAAAAGCACCTAGAGTGCGATAAAATCAGTGAGTTAAGCCATTTCTGCTTTCTGCTCTCGGTTTCCAGTACGTTAATGAATTTAGTAGATTAGTAAATTTTACTGTCTCACCCAACTCCATTAGAAGACCACACTTAAGAATTATTAAGATGACAGTTATTATTGTTACCATTACTTCTCTCTCTCTCTCTCTATATATATTTTTTTTTTAGCCACCAGGGAGGCTCAATGGTAAAGCACTATGCTGGCAGTTGGCAGTTTTCATATACAGACACATTAGAGCTGCTGGGCTAAAGCAGTCTTGTTCCTTCACGTGAAACACACAGACTTGAACTCGTTTGGAATTAATAGCAGTGTGTGAGCCTAAAGGAAGTGATCTGGGGATGTCTGCACTGAGATTCTTGGTTGTTCAACTTAGGTACATTAAGGCAAATATGTACGGTACAGCCTTTCAGGCAATCTGCCATTTCTGACTTGGGTTACTAGGTCATCAGTGGCATGCTTTGTTTTTGCAGTTACATTGCCTACATAGCCGTGGTGCTATATCAAGACATATGGAGTACAGAAGACAAAATCTCAAACTATTGTGCCCTGAATGACTTCGCAGCTCACTCACTGGACTGCAGAGGAGTTAGCTAGGGTCAGCAGAGGGCACCAACACATCTCCTTATGAATTTCCAGAGACTTGGGAGAAAGAAGCCTTCAGGAAATCCAAGATGGAAGTGGCCTGTGTATTTGTTTTAGAAAGCGGAGGCCAAGTGGAAGTGGTGTGTGTGTGTGTGTGTGTGTGTGTGTGTGTGTGTGTGTGTGTGTGTGTGTGTGCGCACGCACATGTTCCAGTATACATGGAGGCTTTATGTATGTTTTGTTAATATATGCATATTTTTTAAAC
The DNA here is from genome assembly GCF_950295315.1 of Erinaceus europaeus. Taxonomy (NCBI): domain Eukaryota; kingdom Metazoa; phylum Chordata; class Mammalia; order Eulipotyphla; family Erinaceidae; genus Erinaceus; species Erinaceus europaeus. The sequence continues at coordinate 127,075,618 of NC_080165.1, forward strand.
TCAGTTTCTTCTTGCTTGTCATAAATGCAGGAGAACGTTGGGAAACAAATTCTTTGAAAAGTCCAGGAGCTGATATACTGAAGCCATCTGTTTTATTTTGACCTAAAGAGAAAGAAAAAGATGTTTTTAGTTATAGGGAAGAACAGTCTTTATACTTATCTCATAATATACAAGAGAGAACTCCCCTCCACCAAAGACAGTCTGAGTCCAAATTAAAATTTTGCCTTAAGTAGACAAATTCCTTCTCCTTTTCTCTTTCCTTAGTGCAGCCTCCTGGATTAAGAAGTCACTTATGGTAAATGAAGAATCCATTTCCAGGGACAAATGAAATGAGTATGTATTGCTGTATGTTTATACTGACAAAAAAATAATGCAATGCTTTCAAATATTGTTTAATCTTCTGTGGGGTAGTCTCACAGTTTATACTACCGGGGTCCAAAAAGATCTCTATATGCTGAGGCACGTAAGTCAGTGGTAGTCAAAGCAGTCACTCTGTAGGAAAATTAACCTGCAGACCTGGGGATGGGTTTGTGCAGGAACCTTATAGCTATTATTTACTTTACAGAGGCTTAATAAAATACAAGAACAAGTAATGGACATTTTCTTTTTTAGAGATATTACAGGTACAATGAAAAAATCATGTCAACAACATTCACTCAATTTAAATTAAAAAACAAACAAACAAAAAGAGAGGACTGTCTATTCATTCGATTCAGGAAATTAAATGCAGATGTCACTTTCAGCAGTGTTTTCAGAGCTTTGTCCAGGCTTTCAGTCACAGCAGATTTGCTGGATATAATGGAAGCCCCACAGCTAAAGCAGCACATAGTTTTTAAGCATTTGCTTTCCTCGTAAAAAGTAGATTTTATTTCCAGTTGCTATATAGTATCCTTAGGGTGCTTGCATTGGCCCATGATGCTAAATTACTTTTACTTTGTGAGACTTATTTATGGCAGGTTGACAGAAGTTACATCCCAAAGGATGAAGACATAGTCTCATTCAGGTCTCTGCCTGTCAGCAGGGGATGAGGTTTATGTGAATATATTTAGGGTTTCCATAGCTTCTAAGTAGCAAGTTGTTCTCAAACACTTGCTTTTGAAGGCAGCAAAGCTGGACAAACTTTTCATTCAATCTTCCTAAATGTGATAGCAACAGGAATTAAAAGGAACACAGAAAAATGGGGGGAGGGGTGCAGATTTGTGTACAAGTGTGGCAATCAAGTTAGTGTGAAGAAATGAGGTTAAGTAGACTGAAAATCATGGTGGAGCTGAGCAGTGGTATGTTAGGTGGAGCACATATATTACTAGACTGGAGGATCTGGGTTCAAGCCCCCAGGTTCTACCTGCCGGGTAAGCCTCAGGAGTAGTGGAACAGTGGAGCAAATATCTCTTTTTCTCACCACCCCTTCTCTCCCCCTCTCTTTCTCTGTCTCTGTCAGTAAAAAAAGAAAAAGAAAAAAAAAATGACTGGAATCTTCAAAGTCCTTGTATGGAGTCACAGAGCCCCAGTGGTAAACCTAATGACAACAAAACAAAACAAAGTAACTTGGGAATGTTATACCAAAGCTAACTCATAGTCCTTCTGAAATTTTGAAAGACCACTCACTGAACTAAGGGGTCATGAAAGCTAGTTGCTAATTTGGACTATGCAACAAACAGATTATGTGTCCTGAGTTTTCCTTTACTTTGACTTAGTTTCCTCAACAGTGATGTTCTAGTGCTTGAAGTTTCCTAGGGGATGTTTTGTGATATATTTTTTTTTTACTGTGGATTTGTAACGCACCTTAAGTATTTATAATTTTCTAAATTGAAATTCCATTAAGAACCTAACTTATTTCATGAGTAGTGGAACTTGAAAACATATTTATGATTTTACCATTTCCAGGCAGTAAGAAAGAAGATAATATTTATATTATATTGCCTTTGCCCTTTAAAATACTATTTTTAAGAAATTTGCGGGGCCTGGGTGGTAGCACACAAGTTAAATACACACAATATGAAACACAAGAACCCACAAAAGGATCCCAGTTGTAGAGCCCTTACTCCCCACCTGCAGAGTTGGGAGCCCTGAAGCAGATCTGCAGGTGATTGTATTTCTCTCCTCCTCTCTATCATTCCCTTCTCTCTCAATTTCTCTCTGTCCTATCCAATAATAATAATAATAATAATAATAATAATAATAATAATAATAATAATAAAATGGAAAAAATGGCCTTCAAGAGCAGTGCTGGCACTCAGACCCAGAGACAACCCTGGAGGGAAAAAAAAAGGAGAACAGAAATTGGCTATATGTCCTTATTAAAATCTTCAAGGAATTTAATGCTACCTTGGGAGTCGAGCAGTAGTGCAGCGGCTTAAGCGCAGGTGGCGTAAAGTGCAAGGACCGGTATAAGGATCCTGGTTCGAGCCCCCAGCTCCCCACCTGCAGGGGAGTCGCTTCACAAGTGGTGAAGCAGGTCTGTAGGTGTCTATCTTTCTCTCCCCATCTCTGTCTTCCCCTCCTCTCTCCATTCTCTGTGTCCTATCCAACAATGATGACAACAATAATAACTACAACAATAAAACAAGGGAAACAAAAGGGAATAAATAAATATTAAAAAAAAGAAAATTGCTATATGTCCTCATTAAAATCCTCAAGGAATTTAATGCTACCTTTAAAATCTGCACACTTTTTTCCTTAATGATAACATCAGAATTACACATTTCTGAGCTATTTATTATTATTTCTTCTTGTCACCAGGGCTTCACTGCTCTGGACCAGCATTTTCTTATAGAAAAAGACAGATATTAAATTAAAAAAATAAATTAAATTAAAAAAAAGAAAAATACAGATACAGAGAGACTGAGAGAGATAGACAAAGAAAGCGCAGCACCAAAACTTCCTTAGTGGGGGCCAGTTTCAAACCTGGGTTGTGTATATTATAAAACAGGCTCGCTGTCCAACTGAGCTATTTTGCTTGCCCTAAATGCCTGACTTAACACACTATATTTTATTGTGTATACTTAGAATTATCTGGCTAAGGGCCAGGTGATGGCGCACCTTGTTGAGTGCATATGTTACAATGCACAAAGACCCAGGTTCAGTTTCCTGGTCCCCACCTGCAGGGGGAAAGCTTCACTAGTGGTGGAACAGGGCTGCATGTGTCTCTCTGTCTCTCTCCCTCTCTATGTCCCTCTAACCTTTCAATTTCTGCCTGTCTCTATCCATTGAATAAAGGTAATTAAAAAAAAACTTAAAAAAAAGAATTCTCTGGCTATTAGCATAGTTAGTCCTTACACAGTCCTTACATTTAATGTACTGTAGCTTCATCATATGTATTGATCAATAGAGTGAAATGTTATATGATAAAAAATATCGTGTGGCATTATCAGAAACAAGTAATTTCAAACCTTATAGATATTCTGCTTTATTCTGGAGCACAAAATATTATAAATATTATTATGTGATGCTTGGGTGGATATTATATATTCTGTATTGTTTACAGAGAAAATTCCTTGGGTAAATTCAATGATTACTGAATTGATAAATATTTTCATGATTGATATTGGTGAACATAAGTATTAATCCTACTACAAATAAATTGGTTCCTAAGTACTTACCATGTGATATGTCCTATGTGATACATTATGTTATATAAATTTAGTACAATTATATGAAGTAATTTAGCTATCACCTTTATTTTGCAGGTGAGGAAAATCAGAGTGAGAATAAATAACTATTCAAATATATTTATATGTTCCAAATTATAAAGAATTTTATATTATGCAGTCAGTCTGCTTTTATTATTACATCTTTTTTTTTTTTTTTGTCTCCAGGGTTATCGCTAGGGCTCAGTGCCTGCACTACGAATCCACTGGTCCTGGAGGCCATTTTTTCCCTTTTGTTGCCCTTGTTTATCATTGTTGTTATTATTACTATTGTTGTCTTTGTTGTTGTATAGGACAGAGAGAAATCGAGAGGAGGGGAAAAACACAGAGGGGGAGAGAAAGATAGACACCTGCAGACCTGCTTCATTGCTTCTGGGGCGCCGGGGGCTCTAATCCGGATTTTTACGCCGCCGGTCCTTGGGTTTCGCGTCATGTGCATCATTTTAATTTTTTCATAGAACACTTTACATGAAACTATGCCACATTACTGATAAAAAAGAAAAATTAATGAATATATATATATTTAAGTTTTTAAATTTATTTTCCCTTTTGTTGCCTTTGTTTTTTTAAATTGTTGTTGTAGTTATTATTGATGTCATAGTTGTTAGACAGGGCAAAGAGAAATGGAGAGAGGAGGGGAAGACAGAAAAGGGAGAGAAGGAGAGACACCTGCTTCACCACCTGTGATGCGACACCCTTGCAAGTGGGGAGCCAGGGACTGGAATCCGGATCCTTATGCCAGTCCTCTCATTTTGCGCCACGTGCGCTTAACCCACGCTATCTCTGGACTCCCCAAAATATTCTTTTTTTTTTTTTTTTTACCCTCAGAGAGTAGGACATGTGCAGTATAAGTAGCAGGCAACTACAGAACAGGGGGGGGGGAGTAAAAAAGAGAAGTGTCGGGGGAAAAAAAGACTGAAAATACATTTAAAAGGGAGTATGACTTAAATGTACTTTGTAGGATAGTGGGACCTGAAATAATGAAATCTAGGGAAAGAGATACTTGGTATCAAAATAGTATGTAGAATCGTTCTAGTTTGGTTGGAAAAATTAGGCAAGAATACGCAGTAGACTAAAGATGCTCTTAATAGATTTTATACTTGGGCTAATGAGGTAGTATGGCAACAGCACATAGAATTTGTATGTGAGAGGTTACAGTAGCCAGAGCTGAGTTATACTTTGGTGAGGAAAAATAAATGCATTTTCCCAAGATCTTTTACATATGGTCTGGGATGCAAGAGGAAGACTCCTTAAAATAGAGGTTAAAATATCATATTTCAGTGGAACTTTGGGGCCAGGTTCAAGAAGACTTGTAGGAGATGATTAGGAATTTGGACTTTGGCAGATAACTAAGAGTCATTGATAAATTTAGGGCCAGAAATAAAATTGCTCTAGTAGTACTCTGGAAAATTTAATTTGCAAGCTATAAGAAAAGTTCAGATAGTGCTTCCAAAACAAGGAGATTGAAAAAAAGGTAATAAATAGGTCATGGATATTTGAATAAAACAACAGTTGTGAGAATTCAGAGAAGAGATGTGCGCTAAACTGTTCACAGAAACTATGAATGACATAGTTTCGACTGATTTCTGAAAGGATAAAGTTTTTCTACAAGTGGTGTTAGCAAGTTTTCTTTGTGAACTACAAGGAACACAAAGAAAAATGCAGATATGATAGATACATTCTCTCTTTAAAGAGAATCTTAAACAGGGAATCCAAAGACTAAGTCAGTATCCTTATATGAGAAATACTGTGAAACACTGATTATTCTATATCCTAGTAATATTAAAAGGTAAGATGATTCAATGGTGTAAGACAATGACAACAAACACATATCTTCAAAAAGAGAAGCTCACATTTTAAAATGAATTGGAATCTTACTTTCTATTTTGATCTTCACTTGCAATTCAGCATATCACTTGATGCTGATATATAGAATTTGTTATCAGTTGTTATCCAAGGGAATTTGCCTAAACACAGATATAAAAATCAGGCTCTGATGGTATGTCTGCTCTCTTGAGTGCTAGATTTAAGGGTCTGATAAGTTTTGTTGTTAAAATTCCAGTTTCATGTTCACTTTGTGATATCAGAAAAATGATGAGTAATGTTCAGTTTTTTAAAAAAACATTGCATATAACTAGGGTGAGAACCTGTCAATTATCACCCAAAGGAGAACACTTTTGATAATACTATGGAGGTACTGTTAATACTTATACCAGGACAATCAGTGTAAATTGAGATGATCCTGGAATATCAGAACATATGGTTTGTGTATGGTGACATATTAACTACAGTGTTACATTATTTTCAAAATATATGACTTTTGGGTAGTTAAACACAGTAATATAGTATAAAGCCTTTTAAATAAGATAGTCAATAATTGTGTAAGACTCATGGTATTTTTGATATGTTAAATTAAAAATTATGAAAAAAGTTATTCAGAATTATTCCACTCAAAGCAATATAAGTATAAAGGGAAATGCTGGAAATACAAAATCAAAGGAAAGTTGCATGCCATCTATTTTATACCTTAATATTAGTTTTAGTATCCCGGAAGAATACCTTCAAACTACTTACATGTACATAGGTTGTAGTTGTAAATGAGATGTCTTCTGAGGCCCTTGATAGCCATAAGAGTCAAAGCCACCTATGAAATCAACTGAGAAAGGATAATTGCCTTAATTAATTAACTCTTCAAAAGAGATAAACATTCATTCATTATAAAAGTTTTACTCAGCCTACTGAAGTAAATATTTATTAAAACCTTCTAAAATATTTATTTAATGAAAGAGAAGACAAAGAAGAAAATGGAGAAGGAGGAGGAGAAGCGGGAGAAAGGAGAAGGAAAAGAAGAAGAAGGAGGAGGAGAATAAGAATAAGGAGAAGGAGGAGAAGGAGAAGGAGAAGAGAAGAAGAAGGAGGAGGAGGAGGAGAAGGAGGAGGAGGAGGAGGAGGAGGAGGAGGAGGAGGAGGAGGAGGAGGAGAAGAAGAAGAAGAAGAAGAAGAAGAAGAAGAAGAAGAAGAAGAATGGAACCAATGGATTCTTTTGGCATATGTCATAGGGATTGAACTCTGGACTTCATACTTGCAAGTTTAATGTGCTACCCTTTGCAGCAGCTTAAAGACTGGTAATAGAATAATTTTAATAAGAAAAAAAAGGAAAAAAGAAAACTAAATGTTCAGAAAAAAATTCCTTCAAGGCAATGGCCCCTTCTTCCCAACTATGAGATTAAATTATTACTTTATAAGTATTTATTCATTTGGAAGAAGAAATTATGCTTTCTCTAAATCAACCAATGTCAAACTGGCATAATGAAATTCACTTGTACATTAAAGATGCTTTGTGTCTTCTTAGTGTGGAAATATCTTGAAACACATTACAAATGTAAAATATAGTGTCATAGCACTGGTGATATTGTTTATGATGATGCTATGTTACAAGATGCTATGTTAGAGTTCGTGTAAATTAACTTAGTACAGTTGTCTTTGCCATCTAGTGGATTCCAGTCTATAGTAGTTAATCAGAAATAAAAATGTGTAACTATGTCCTACCAAATATTTAAATGCAATGCATGCCTACATATTTAAGGTACAATAAAAAAGCAGTCAAGGTAAATTTTTGTTTCCAAAATAATTGCAACTTTGTTTTTTAAATATTTATTTATTTTTCCTTTTTTTGCCCTTGTTTTTTATTGTTGTTGTAATTGATGTTGTCGTTGTTAGATAGGACAGAGAGAAATAGGGAGAGGAGGGGAAGACAGAGAGGGGGAGAGAAAGATAGACACCTGTAGATCTGCTTCACCACCTGTGAAGCAACTCCCTTGCAGGTGGGGACCCAGGGGCTCAAACTGGGATCTTTACCCAGGTCTTTGCGCTTTGCGCCATGTGCACGTAACACGCTGCGCTACCATCCCCCCTCACGGAACTCTATTTTTATGTAAGCCTTAAAAAATCTTCAATGACTCAAGTTCAACTGTAAGGAATAAAGTATTAAAAATAAACCAATGGGTCTACATCAAATATGAATATCATCTGCACCGCAGAAGTCTCAACACAAAGATACTCTCTATGTAATGGGAGATTTTTACATGTAACACTCCAGACAAAGGGCTAATAGCAAAAATACATAAAGAACTCTGACTCAGTAATAACAAGAGAAACAACCCCATTAGAAAATTGGGAGAACGCATGAGCAGAGCTTTCAACAAATAACTGATACAAAGGGCTAACTTTTGGAGAGGCTGTGGGGAAAAAGGTAGTCTTCTACAATGCTCATAGGAATGTGAATTGACCCAATCCTACTGGAAAACAGTTGGGATACTCATCAGAATACTAGGAAGGGAAATAGCATCAATACCTCTTTTGAAGATATATCCAAAAGAAACCAAAATCACATATCCAAAGAGATCTATCCATACCTATGCTCCTAGCAGCACTATTTATACTAGTCTAAACTGGGAAGCAACCAAGATGTCCAGCAATGGAAGAGTGGCTTAAAAAATTGTGGTATATACACACAGTGGAATACTATGCACTGTTAACAATAATGAGGTCATCTATTTTGTCTCATTTAAAATTTTTTTATCTTTATATATTGGATAGAAACAGTCAGAAATTGAGTGGGTAGGGGAGATAGAGAGGGAGAAAGAGAGACTCCTGCAGCCCTACTTCACCACTTGCAAAGCTTTCCCCCTGCAGGTGGGGACCAGGAGCTTGAACCTGGGTCCTTGTACATTGTAAGGTGTGCACTCAACCGGCTGCGCTAACACCTGGCCCTTTTCGTCTCAATTTGAATAAAACTTTCTTTAGAATTAAGAAAAATATTATATTTAATTTATTTATTGGATAAAGACATCCAGAAATTGAGAGGGTGATAGAGAGACAGAAAAACACCAGCAATACTGCTTCACAACTTGCAAAGCTTCCCTCCTGTAGGTGGGGACCAGGGTCTTGAACCTAAGTCCTTGTACGCTATAACATGTGCGCTCAACCAGGAGCACCCTGGATGGATCTTCAAGAATATGTTAAGTGAGTTAAATCAAAAAGAGGATGAATATGAATACATTTCACTCGTAGTTAAAATTTAAGAAACAAAGACAGAAATAGAAAACATAAAGCAAAATTAGACTAAGTATGGTATATTGCAGTAGAGCAAAGGACTCTGGGGAAAGAGAAAGATAAGCATATAGAGAGGTCTGAGGTACTGATACACCATGGTGGAGAAAGATGAAAGATCTAAGTTGAGGATGAAAGTGTTTTGCAGACCTTATCAAAGAGAGATGAGAAATTGTAACCATTTGTCAGCAACTGTACTATAAACTATTAAACCCCAATAAATTATTTGACAACAAAATAAAGGATATGAACATCCTTCAACAACTAGTTCTTTCCTTTGTGATTAACCACTTGTACCACATAAGCAGCTAAACAGTTCTATTTTGTGAAAATTGAGATTATTCTAAGTTCCACCTCGCATAACTCTAATAGTATATTTTACAACTAAGAAAGGATATTTATTTTATATCCACTTGGCATATTGTGTGTTTTATTTCAGTACTAATAAGAAAATGTGAACTCATAGGCAGAAGTTGAAGAGCTTGGACTGGAGTTGGTGTACTGCACCAAAGTAAAAGACTCTGGGGTTGGGGTTGGCATGGGGGGGTGGGGAGAGTTCAGGTCCTGGAACGTGATAGTAGAGAAGGACATAGTGGGGGTTGTATTGCTATGTGAAAAACTTGGAAATGTTACACATGTACAAACTACTGTGTTTTACTGTCAGCTGTAAACCATTAACCCCCCAATAAAGAAATTAAAAAAGAAAAAAGAAAATGTTAAAGAGATATCACCAAAGGCTACTGCTAAGACTAGAAAAATAAGCATAGAAAGAGGACAACGATTGCAAAATAAATAAAGAAATAGAAAATAAAGGTCAGCAAAGTGCAGGGACCAGTGTAAGGATTTTGGATCGAGACTCAGGCTCCTCACCTGCAGGGGGTCGCTTCGCAAGCAGCAAACCAGTCTGCAGGTGTCTATCTTGTTCTCTCTCTCTCTCTCTCTCTGTCTTCCTCTTTCTCTCTGTCTTATACAACAACAACACCAGCAATGGCAACAACAACAAGGGCAACAAAATGGGAAAAATGGCCTCCAGAAGCAGGCACTGAGCCCTACCTATAAGCCTGGAGGCAAAAAAAAAAAAAAAGAATAAAGGATAACAACTTGTTTGCAATGCCTTGTCCTTTGGGTTTTTGTATTTTCTCTGATACCTAGTCTAGGGGTAAATACTGAACAAATTTTATTCTGATTTTATATTTTCATTATTAAATGGGAACAAAATTTATGCCATTAAACAGCAGAGTTAATACTCTATAGTTCATATACTTTGGACACTAAAAAAGAAAAGAAAGGGAAAGTAAGGAAAGGGAAAGGGAATGAAAGAAAAGAAGAGAGAAGAATTTCTCTTGTTTAATTGCAAACTGAAATCTCAAAGGTCTACTTCTCTGTTATTTACATTCTACAATGTAAACACGAGGTTTACAGTTTACAACTCTTTAGTACAGAAGTTTCAAAATCCAAAAGAGTGGTCAGATTAAGAACAAATACTTAATACATATTTAGAGTAAGAACTTTGTTGGTCCTGTAATCTGTGGGATATGGAGGATGCCTGGAAAACCTCTAAATGAAATTTGAAAGCTTTTATCTTTTCTTCCAAAATAACTTTTAAAAAATTCTTTTAATTATCTTTATTTATTTATTGGACAGAGAAAGCCAAAAATCAAGAGGGAATAAAGAGAATGGGGTGGGGGAGAGAGAGAGTGTCCTGCAGCACTGCTTTACTACTTGCAAAGCTTTCCCCTTGCAGGTGGGGCTCAGGGGCTGGAGCCTGGGTCCTTGGGTATTGCCACGTGTGCACTCAACCAGGCGGCCATAACCTGGGCCCCCTTTCAAAACATCTTGAGGTGTCCAGGAGGTAGCAAAGCGGGTTAAGTGTGCATGGTGCAAAGGGCAAGGACTGATGTAAGGATCCTGGTTGGAGGCCTCGGCTATCCACCTGCAAGGGGGTTGCCTCACAGGTGGTGAAGCAGGTATGCAGGGGTTTATCTTTCTCTCCCCCTCGCTATCTTCCCTTCCTCTCTTGATTTATCTCTGTCCTATCTAGCAACAACAACTGTAATGACAACAATAACAACAACAAGAGCAACAAAATAGGAAAAATGGCCTCCAGGAGCTGTGGATTTACAGTGCAGGCACCAAGCCCCAGTGATAATCCTAGAGTAAAAAAAACCAAAAAAACAAGAAACAAAAACAACAACAATAAAACATCTTGAATAATAGAAACAGTTTATAGAAAAGCTAGAATATTATTCTGTTGTATTCTGTTGATGACCTAAAAAGGAGAAAGAGAGAGAGAGAGAGAGAGAGAGAACTAGAGCTTCACTCTGGTATGTGTGGTCCCAGGGGTTACATCATCCTGGACCTCATGCTTAAAGATCTAGTGCTTTTCTACTTTGCCACTTCCCAGGCTTGTTGCTAAAATTCTCTGAGATAATATAAACATTCTAGTCACCTTTGAGAAGGAACCATTGCTATAGTCTCTTTTCATTGAGAGATGTGGAAGGAAATAAGCTGTGATTCCATTCACCATTAGAGTGACTAGAATCAGATGATCATTCATTATTTGTTGAGTGCTGTCATGATTTCCAAGGGTTGATAATTGGTAGGAAGAACATTGTTTTCAATCTGATTAGTTCATAATATTCTAAACAGAGGAACACAGCTCAGTAGAAATTGATAGTATAAAATTTGGACTGTCCTAGTATTTGCTACACTGGGGGTTTGCTTTTGTCTGAAGGCCAGTTAGAAATATTATTTTCTTTGCAATTATGAGAGCATTTTCTTTTTGTCTTAATTTTTATTTCTTTTTTCTTTTTTAAATTTTATTTATTATTGGATAGAGACAGAGAGAAACTGAAGGGGATGGGGAGATAGAGAGACAGAGAAACAGCTGCAGTCCTGCTTTACCACTCAGGAAGCTTTCCCCCTGCAGGTGGGGACAGGGGCTTGAACCTGGGTCTTGGCATGCTATAATGTGAGTGCTTAACCAGGTGTGCCACCACCTGGACCTCCACCTTAGTTTTACTATCTACACTGTGGGCATATTTATGTCTACTGACTTAATGAAGTCTACAATTATTTTCAAATGGGTAGTTAGTTTAATAGTGGTGGTTAGATGACATTAATAGTAGTGGGATTTAGTAGTTACCATGACAGAGAAATAGGCTTTTTGAATAGTCTCTGCTAAAATATATTTCCTGTTGTGAGCTCCCTTTTTATTTAAACCTTTTAGTCGCAAACTCTGAATTTAGGAAATGCAATGCTGCCTTTTTAAATACATGTTGATGGTGATCTATTTAATATAAAATTGTACCTGGATTTTAATGACAAAGCCACTAGTCAACATACTCTCTTTTGAAGATAGTACTGTATAAGAACATGAGGGGAAGAGAGAGAGAGAGAGAGAGAGAGAGGAGAAAAGAGAGGGGAAAATGGTTCAGAGAGAGAGAGAGAGAGAGGAGAAAAGAGGAGAAAATGGTTCACAGCTAAGCCTAAATATTTAGAAAAGCTCATTGAAAAACATTAAACAATTTGTGTATGTCTATGAAAATAGACTATTTATCAATTATCTCAGTAAGGAAAATTTTCAAGGGTACTTATATTCAGTTTCACAAAAAGAATTTAGAGCATAACCAACCACATAGGCCAAATTAAAAAGAACTACCTTCCTCCCATGCAGCAATTCAGCTTACTATGTGAGTTTGAGCTGAATAGCTTCTGCTTAAACCCCAGAGCAGACTTTAAGGCTTTCTTTTTTCTTTTTCTTCTTTTTCCTAATTAGGAAAACACAATCCTTCGTAGGGACACTTTGTCTTCTTGTTGCCTGAAAGGTCACTAAGGTGTTATGCTATAGAGAGCTTCTGGCAGGCGAAGCACACACACTGAATGAAACAAGAATTACTAGCTAACTCACTACAGATGTTTCACTCCTGAACCTTGCAAATATATTTTCCTCAGGGCCTTAGGGCCCTATTTTATTTATTTTTATTAAGATTTATTTATGATTTTTTTTTTTTGAGGAGAAAGGATGTGGGAGAAAAACAACAAAGTATCATCACACAAGTGGTTATAGGTGGTATAGGCTTCAGGCCTCATTCATGCCTGGCATGTGGCCTTTTATTTAAAATGAAAGAGACAGGCAGAAAGGTAGAGAGTGAATGAAACCATGGCACCAAAGCTTATTCCAGCGCAGTGGCAAACTGGCTCAAATTTGGGTCCAGCAAATGTCAAAAGAGCACACTACACAAATGAACTATTTCACCAGCCCAGGGTCCTATTTTCTACATTTGTCTTTTAGCCGTGTCAGAATCAGCTCTTCAATATTTTAAATTTGGTAACAAGTTTTATTACTTACTTATTTTATTTTTTAAAATAATTTTTTTCTTTGACTCTTTTTAATTTGTTTATTATTGGATAGAGACAGAGGGAAATTGAGAGTGGATGGGGATATAGAGAGGGGGAGATACAGAAAGACATCTGCAGCCCTGCTTCACTATTTGTGAAACTTTCCCCCTGCAGGTAGGGACCAGAGACTAGAACCTAGGTCCTTGTGTGCTGTAATGTGTGCTCTTAACCAGGTGTTAAGAGCCTGGCCCTGGTAATAAGTTTTATATGCTAAAATATGAAAGTGAAAGTCAATCACTGCAATTGTATTATGTGTAATAAAATTTTATTTTCATAAAAATGTCTTAAAATTTTTTATTTATTTTCCCTTTTGTTGCCCTTGGTCCTTTTTTCATTGTTGTTATAGTTATTGTTGTTGTTGTTATTGATGTCGTCATTGTTAGATAGGACAGAGAGAAATGGAGAGAGGAGGGGAAGACAGAGATGGGGAGAGAAAGACAGACACCTGCGGACCTGCTTCACCACATGTGAAGTGACTCCCCTGCAGGTGGGGAGCCAGGGGCTCAAACTGGGATCCTTATGCCTGTCCTTGCGCTTTGCGCCACGTGCACTTAACCTGCCCGACTCCCTACATTTTGCTCTTTTAATCCTACATAGTTAATAAAAAATGAAGTATAAACCTTACTTGATGAACTGCTGTATTTTTTCAGTCTTGCCTGTTTCTGTCCATTCTCAGTGTGGCACAGCCTTAGACGAGATTTGAAGAAACACATGCTGGTTTTCTGCTGAAACCAAGATCTTGCTATCAAATAATCTTCTAATAATAGAACTGCACCACTGGATCCAGTAGTGGTTGGTTGTAAAGTGGCATAAAGATTAAAGGCTTTGGAGTCAGAAGAACGGGGCTCAGGTTGTGTCTTCATTTTTTAGCTACATCTTACCCATAAGCAGGTCACAAATGCTCCGAGTCTAGAGTTTCATCCTCTGTGACATGGGGATAATAAAGCAATTCCAACTCTACGCAATGAGAGAGCTGTGTGTCACATGGAATGCTTAGACACGTGTGTCAACGATATATTATGGATACATTTGGCAGTCATTTCTATCTTAAAGGAATTTATACAAAGAGGATGATGCGAATTATGCTTTAAAATGCATATTTATTAACTTAAGAGTATGAGAATTTTCCAAGCCAGGAAAATGGTGGAGATAAGGCTGAAAGAAGATGCTTGTATCAGAGTTTTCTAGAATTTTTATAGGAGGACATAAACTTAGAAGTCATCAGCAGAAGCTAAGAATAGCTGAGTTAGGGCTATGGGAACTCTTCAAATTCCAGAAGAATAGCTGGAGATAAAACTCAAAGAAGATAACTTGTTTTTGAATTCACTAAAATTTTGTGTGAAATAGAATAAGTTGAGAAGTCACTAGCAAAAGCTGAGGAGAGTTGAAGTAAGTTTACAGAAACCCTTTAAATGACTACTTTGCTGGTTAACTCTGTCTTGGCAAGCCTATGAGATGTGTAGGGGAAAAAAAAGAGACATATAGTATTAAAAAGAAAAAGTAAAAAAAAATAAGCATACTACATAAAACCAAATTGGCATATTTTGAATATATAGATGAATGATTTTTCTCATATTTGGGGAATTTTCAAGGAGATCCAAAGGTAATTTTTGGCTTAAAAAATTTTGAGGTTATGGAGGGAACTGAAACAATATTGTATTTGATATATCTAGTAACCTCTGGTCTGAGTACTTGGCTTGAGGTGTTAGGAAAAGGTTTCAACAGGTCTTTTGCCAAATGCACAGGAGATGAGTGAATGCCTAGGCTTTGTGGCATTTTCAACAGTGTGCAGTGAGCCAGAATGAGAGAGAGGGAGAGAGAGAAAGAGAGAGAGAGAGAGAGAGAGAGAGAGAGGAAGAGAGAGAGAGAGAGTAAGGGAGAGAGAGAGAGAGAGAGAGAGAGAGACTGTATCTGATCTTCATCAAGCATGGACACTGAATATGTAGGCATGATGGAAATACAAAAGTGGAACCAAGGGTGCTTAGGGAGAGCATCGTTGCCATTGCTAATCTTGGAGAAGAGTGATGAGCACAAAGATTCAAAGTATGAGAAAAACAAACATCTTAGTGAGGGAAGCTTGTAATTAAGGATGAATTTGTTCCCCCCTCTGGAAGACTGCACACAGAATAGGGAGTTTACTATTTGAGAATTTGGATTTTGATAAAGAATAGATAAATTAAGACACCTCCTTTCTCCAAATGAAGGTGATACAATTGGACCTTCATGAATAAGAAAAGCAAAGAATAGATGTCAGGGGATAGTAAGTGTGGTATGACTTAAGATAAAAAAAAATTAAAAGCAAGATTCAGAATATTAGATGCCCGTATTTCTTTAATCATTTCAATAGACATAAAGAAGTATGCACAATATGATGAAATCACTAAGCAAGATTTACCTTAAAGATAACTTGGTTCCTCTTGTGGCAGCCTATTTGAGTAAGGAAGGCTCACTAGTCTTTTTTTTTTGCCCTTCCATTTTAGAACTGCAAGTGACATATCTTTCAGTTGGATTAGGGACACCTGCTATTGTAAGGTGTTACTAAATTAGTTCAATATGATTGAGCATGTCTTCTTACCTAACTCTCAGGATACAGTTAGAAATGTTATCTCATTTAAGTTTTGTTTTTAATTAGTGAGTAGGCACATCAACAGATGCACACTTAGAGAAACAAACAAAATACAGAATGCATGCTACAACCACTCACTAGAGAATATGTCCCTGCAATTTTTTTTTTTTTTTTGCTAACGATTGCATCATTTTCTAGTCTCAAAAAAATAAAATCATGAGTCAGGCAGTAGCACAGTGGGTTAAGCCCATGTCGTGCAAAGCACAAGAACTGGCATAAGGATCCCAATTCCAGCCTCTGGCTCCCCACCTGCAGGGGTGTCACTTCACAGGTGGTGAAGCAGGTCTGCAGGTGCCTATCTTTCTCTCCTCCTCTCTGTCTTCCCCTCCTCTCTCCATTTCTCACTGTCCTATTTAACAACTACAGTATCAATAACAACAACAATAACTACAACACCAGTGAAAACAACAAGGGCAACAAAAGGGAAAATAAATAAGTAAATATAAAAAAATTAAAAAAGAAAGCAAAATTACAAACTCCTCAGGCTGGTCAAATTCATTATATTTTAGAATGACAGAGACACTATCCAATAATTTTTCTAATATTTTAATTGATATTTGGGAAGTTTGAAACTAGATTTGCCAAGTTCAGTTCATTAAAAACCCTTAAGATTATTCCTGTATGAATTATGGTGTGCATTCACTTAATATAGACTGAAAAATTAGTTCACTTTTAAAAGGGTATCACTTTTTGTTGTTAAATTGTATAACCTAGCCTTTTAACTTACGCTTTAGGTTCCAGCTAAAATGTCATTTTGTCAGGTCAGGGTAGAATTTCTTAGCTTTAACTGAATAAGATGCCCCTGGGGTACATTCTCACCATGCCCTCTAATTCTCCTTTTCAGAACTCTCTTCACACTGAAGTGTAAGTCCTCTTGTGAACTGTTTGCTGGACTGTAAACACCATGAAGGCAAAGACAGTTTCTGCCTGGTTGCCTGCCTCTCCCCTAGTGACTAGTACTTAACCTGCCAGAGAGTGGTTGTTTAATAAATGTATTTTGAAAGATTCTCCTGTCAACTAGCACACTAATATGAAAGATACATTCAGATCTGAAAGACTTACGTCTGGCTCCCAACTTTGACTCTAGATGATTGTTTGACTTTAAGTATGTCAATTTCAGTGTTTCTCTCTTCAGTTTTAAAATTCTGGAGGTAAAGTAGGTCAGTATTGTTCATAGTTCTTTGACTCTACACAATCCCTTATTTTAAAAACTTTATACATGCCAAAATAGCCATATTATGAGTAAGCAAATTGACAAAGGCATAGTGAATGAGAAAAAGTAGCTGTGACTATAATTATGAGTTGATCTAAGTTTCCAGAGAGATGAAATGTTTACAAAGGATATATTTAGTCTTATATCTATATAACCTATCACCTGTCATGTCAGCCATATGCTTTTCGAAATTACAATTTTATGTGGCCAAAGCGTACGTAAACTTGGTCCTAGAACAACCTGATTTCCTTCCGCATTGGCAGGGTGTTTCCCCCTCATCAACATTATAACAAAATGCAATATAAACACATTGCATCTCAACCCTCAACTGTGACTTTTCCCAATTGGAAAACGGTGATAAAAAAGGTGTACACTCCTAGAAAAATGTAGACATATAAATCAGTAGTTAATTAATATGAGAGGGGGAAAATCAATTGTATGTCTCAAAGTTTCTCAAAACACAAACTGAATCTTTTTAATATATAGGCTGTGTATTTGATATGCGGACTCTCTCAAAAGCCTAGACCAAGTAGATTAGAAGCATCCAATAGCACAGCTATATACAAGATACTGGATACTGTACAGCAAACCCTAACAAAAGGACTTTTCAAAGTTAACCCAATTACCAAATAATGTGATGATAACATTAACTATCGATTGTCTTTTTGAACCCTAAGACAGCAAGAACCTCACATCTCCACTATAGAGCCCCTACTTCCCCCAGTCCTGGAACCCTTGGATAGGGCCCACTTTCCCGTATGCCTCTCCCAATCCATACCAAATAATATTGCATCCGCCGATCACAACCTAACCAACGCAACGATTCCCACCTCAACATGCTTCACCTCAGACTGTGTCCAGAGACTTCACGTGTGGAATGACAACCCTTCAGCTTCATTACTCGGGTTCCAGGTGCCACCAGGATGCTGGCCAGGCTTCCCTGGATTGAAGACCCCACCAATGTGTCCTGGAGCTCAGCTTCCCCAGAGACACACCCTACTAGGGAAAGAGAGAGGCAGACTGGGAGTATGGACCGACCAGTCAACGCTCATGTTCAGCAGGGAAGCAGTTACAGAAGCCAGACCTTCTACCTTCTGCAACCCTCAATGACCCTGGGTCCATGCTCCCAGAGAGATAGAGAATGCGAAAGCTATCAGGGGAGGGGGAGGGTTATGGAGATTGGGTGGTGGGAATTGTGTGGAGTTGTACCCCTCCTACCCTATGGTTTTGTTAATTAATCCTTTCTTAAATAAAAAAAAAGGTGGAGTTAGGAAGAGGGAATTCGGATTGGCAGGTCTGAATGCAACAAAAGCTGTTCTGCAATTCAGTTTACTTCTGTGGTGAAGGTGTATGGATGTGTGACCATGTGCTTCTCTTTGCAGCTCAGCTCATGGGAATTCCTTTAACCATCAACTTTATTAGTTACAAAGGCAGCAATCCATATCCAATTTTCTTTCTGTGTCAGGACTGTTCATGTATAAAGTAGGCCCTTTGGTTGGCAACATTTGCAATTAATCCTATAAACAAACAAACAGAAAAATACAAATCTTGGCCTGTCTGACCCAGCTGAGGCCCCTGACAGAGGCCTGACCACCATCTATTATACACAAAAGTGAATTGAAATTCCCACTTTGGACCTAACCTAATTTTCAAGTAATAATAGGCATGGATTCCCTGAAGCACTTGATACCTCTTGATAGCAACATCCTAATTTCCTTTCCTGGTAAATGCTTTAAATAAGATTTTAGCACCAAAGGAAATTAACCTTTAAATTAATTGTAATTAGAAAATGCCACCACTGATTTTTGTCTTCAGACTAATTACTTTCTATTATTTAAACAAACCTTACCTCCTGTGAGCTTTAAGTTTATTTCTCCTTCCCACCCTGACACACAATGCCAACCAATCCTAGTGGAAGCCTCTCTGCATTTCTGCTGTAAGAGCAGCCTCATTTAAATGTCACAACAGCTTGATGGTTTGCCCCATGCATTTGCTTATTTACAAGACACTCTGTCAGAGGCTACTACATGTAAAGCTGCTCTGTTCAGATGTTTTCCTTCTGCGTACCTGGTGGCCATCCTTAGAGATGCAGCGATTTTCAGTCTTCCTGCTGTTAGGAAGGAAACAGCTCTGCCTAACCATCTGTTTCTATTAGATGCCACTTTCCAAACTAAAGCACAACTGGACATAATGAAGTAGGCACCTGCCAACATCATTTATCAAAAGACTTTGAATGTGCTTTCTTCTCAGCACATCCCTGGCTTTGGAGGGCTATTTACCATGCCAGCTCTCTGTTTTGTTCTCATTTCTTCTTTCAAATGAGAGTAAAGATCCCAGCAACTTTATTTTGGGATTTTGAACGTCTGTCTACATTCAGGTGCTAAAAGCATCCTGTTTTTCTGACACTTAGCTGCTTTATTTCTCATATCATTATCAATGTAAGAGGAGAGAGAGATGGTGAGGAAGCAAGAACAAGAACACTCACTACAGGTGGATGGTGCTTTGGAAGAACAGGACAAAGCAGAATAATCACACTGGAAGATCTTGATTTTTTAATTTTAAATGATTTATATTGGGGAATGTTTTACATTCAACAGTAAATACAATAGTTTGTACACGCATAACATTTCCCAGTGTTCCATAGAACAATACAACCCCCACTAGGTCCTCTGTCACCCGAAGATCTTGCTTTTAATCATTTCTGTAAATGTAACCAGTTCTTTCATTCACATGCTCTGACTTTCTCTTCCATTTGGGATGATTCAAATAACTTGAATATTCTTCATCTGCTGAATAATTTCAGTTTACCCAGTCAGCAATATTTTCTGCTGAAATGCTTCTTTATGACATCCCAGTTAAAGGTCCCCCTTTGGTTCAATTATTATCATCACCTCAATGTTGATATATATATATATAGTTTTTTTGATAGGACAGGGAGAGAAACTGAGAGGAGAGAGAGAGAGAGAGAGCTGCAGCACTGCTTCACCACTTGTAAAACTTCTTTGCAGGTAGGAACCAGGGGCTTGAACCCCCAACTTCATGCATGGTAATATGTGCACTCAACAAGGTGTGCGACTACCCTGCCACTCAATGTTGGTTCTTAAGTAACAAATTCCTGATTATTTTGAATCAACAGAGGATACAGAATCAACTGAATCCTTTCTTCTGCAATTTTCATTTGTGAATATTGGGTTCTTTAAGAAATTATTATGCATGTCCATTGAGAAGCAGTTACAGAAGCCAGACCTTCTACATTCTGCACCCCATAAAGAGTTTTGGCCCATACTCCTAGAGCTTCCAATGAAGGAAATGGGACATAGAGCTCTGATAGTGGGAACTCTATGAAATTGTACCTCTGTCATCTTATAAGTTGTTAATCATTATTAAATAACTAATAAAATTTTTAAAAAGAAATTACTATGGGTGTGTATGTAAAAAAAGAGAGAAAGAAAGAGAAATGCTATGTAGTATAGTGAAAGAGGCATTGGGAGAAAAGTTGGAAAATGAGAACTGTTATTAAAGCATCAGGCTCCACATGAATGTTGACATTCAAAAATCAAACTTGAAACTACTTTGACATGCTTCCTCCAGAGTAAGGGAAGCAAGGGGCAATGCCTTGGGGAGTGCTGCAAACATTCCAGAGATGATAATGAATAAGGGGAAAGGGCAACAGCATGTTTCCCCAATATTCTAAAGTCTGTCACGCATTTTCTTAGCAAAGAATTGAAGAGAGAACATGATTATTCAGGCACTTTAAACTTTATCAGAAAACATTCACATGTTAGAGCATGAGAGAGAGAGAGAGAGAGAGAGAGAGAGAACGAGAGAGAGAGAGAGAGAACGAGAGAGAGAGAGAGAATGAGAGAGAGAAACAGTGATTACATGGTGATCTGGGCATAGAGAGCCAGAAAGCTCAAAGGTTCAGCCTTTTAAAATCAAAGCTCTGCCTCCACCTTCTTAAGCCACGCCTGTAACCACTCCTGTTTTCTGAGTGGTATCTTCTCCCTCAACAATAGTAAGAACAGATAGTGGAAGAACTGTCACATGTTTGGTACTAAATCATTTTGAGAGGACTGAAAGACTGATGCTTACTAGTGTCAGCTGAGTAATCCATGTAAAAGGACATCTAAACAGAAACAGAGAAGGGAGGAGATGGGCTTCTGAACATTCTTCAAGGCCCTTGCTTGTAGTGACCCGAATAGGGAATCAGAATCAGACTGACTGGTGGAAGGCAGTGGTGATTTCTACTGTGAAGCTACATCGAAATTGTTTTATTCCAGAAATAGAAGAAATAAGAAAACCTACCATCTTGGTGAGCACCAGGCTGCCTCTCACCAGAAGAGCAACTGAACTTACATTTTAGGATGAGAAAGACACAAAATTACAGGCTGTAAAACATTCCTTATTTGATATTTTCTCCTGATTGTCTTAAAGTTTTCCAATGTTCTTTCTTTGAATCATAGTTGTTTGATTGGTTTGTTGTGGTTTTTCTTTCCAAGAATGCTCGATTTACTTTTTATTTATCCTGAGGACATCCAAAAACTACCTATGAAACAAGTAGAATCTTCATAACTGTTCATATCATCTTAATTACAAGTCTTCATGATTGTAAGATGATAAATGCAGATTATTTCTTAGCTTCGTTCTACCTGGAATCTATGTTTCACGTGGAAAGTATCTGAGAGCAGGTAACTGAGATTCATCACAAAGAAAATCAGTCCATTAAGCTGCTCTTAACTTGATGTTTAGAGTGAGTGATTTGGGGTTCTGTGCTTTTTCTTGTTTTGTCTTCTCAAGTGGAATTAGTTAACTGGCCATTTGCAAGTGATTTTAAATTATAAAGAAAACCACGAAGCTCTTGATAATGTTTTGCCCATATTTTGTGTCTTTTTCCAGCAAGGATACAAGAATATATAAATATAAATATATATATTTATATATATATTTATATATAAATATATTTAATTTTAAAAAATATTTATTTATTCCCTTTTGTTGCCCTTGTTTTTTATTTTTGTAGTTATTGATGTCTTTGTTGTTGGATAGGACAGAGAGAAATGGAGAGAGGAGGGGAAGACAGAGAGGGGGAGAGAAAGATAGACACCTGCAGACCTGCTTCACTGCCTGTAAAGCGACTTCTGTGCAAGTGGGGAGCTGGGGGCTCGAACAGGGATCCTTACTCTAGTCCTTGCGCTTTGTACCATGTGCACTTAACCCACTGCCCTACCGCCCGACTCCCAAGAATCTATATTTTGTTTACATTTTTCCAAAAGAGAAAAAAATTGCAAAACTTATAAGTAAATATGATTTTGTTTGTTTTGTGACTGTGTAAAGAATTTTTGGTTCAAGCAGAATTTACATGTCTACCAAACTTAAAACTACTACAGTACTTAAAAAAAATGTCAATGCTTGTTGTATGCTTTACATTGGGTTGTTCTAGCTCTCTCCCTGCCAAGAAAATTGGTTCAGTCCTGCTAGTTTCATGGGCCCGCTTGTCCCCGCCCCAAGGAACCCCGAGAGAGTTCCAGAGTTCCAGAGTTGTTGGCGCCGCTGGGGGGGAAGGAGGCAGGAGAGTTCTGTTTGGTGATAGCTTGTCTTAGTTTATAAATCGCTGTTCCTGAATAAAGAAATACAGCTTCCCGGCCCAGCTGTATGTCTCTGGTCATCTCTTTTACCCGCCCGTGAAGCTAGCCTGGCCAGCTGAAGCCCCGAATTTTAACAACAAATGCTATAGAAAATAATTACTTACAGAAAAGTGGCCCCAATAAAGAAATAGCATTGTAATGTCAATACTTTTTCTTAATATTACACTATTGCTAGCTTGCTAGCTTGCTTGCTTTTAGGTGGGGTGGGGAGAGGGAGAGAGGGAGAGGGAGAGAGAGAGAGAGAGGGAGAGAGATGGAGAAAGTACTAGGTTCTTTTAAGCTTTGGGGTGGGAGTCAAACTGGAACCTGGGTGACACACATAATAAAGTAATCCACTATTCAGGTAAGCTATTTTACTAACTCTGCTTTATTATTTTTTAAAATCTTTTCTGATCATTATTGGAATAGATATCTCAAATTACATAGGCATCGTATTTAATTAATCTTTCAGGAAATACTGTCTTCAGAGTTAGTATTTTTATTTTTATAAGCTATTATCAAACTGAATTAAAGAATTGCTGTTAGGGCTGTGCAGAGGCACACCTGGTTAAGGGCATAGGTTACCATGTGCAAGGACCAGGTTCAAGCTCCTGAGCTCCCTGCTTGCAGGTCATAGATAAGCTTCACCAGCAGTGAATTGAGTATTGCAGGTGTCTGTCTCTCCTTCTCTCGATCTCCCTAGCCTCTCTTTAATTCTCCTTGTCCTATCTAATAAAGAAAAAAAAATAGAAAGAAATCAAATGGTTGCCGAAAGTGGTGACATGCAGACAGTGAGTTCCAGGATAATCCTGCTGGCAATAAAGAAAGAAAGAAAGAATTTCTGTTTTTTTATTTTTTTTTCACTTTGGTTTTTGGCTTTTTTTTTTTTTTTACTTGTTAGCTTCTTCTAGTTTTTACTGTTTTTAAAATTTTTATATTTATTTATTTATTTTCCCTTTACTGCCCTTTTTTATTGTTGTTGTTGTTATTGTTTTTGTTAGATAGGACAGAGAGAAATGGAGAGAGGAGAGGAAGACAGAGGGAGAGAGAAAGATAGACACCTGCAACCTGCTTCACTGTAAAGTGACTCCCCTGCAGGTGGGGAGCCGGGGGCTTGAACCAGGATACATTTAATGTTTTTAATTAAAATTTAAAAAACGTTTTAAAACTATTTTAATTTATTTATTATTGCATAGAGACAGAGGAGAGAAATTAGGGGTAAGGGGGAGGTGGAGAGGGAGAGAAACAGAGAAACACTTGCAGCACTTACCCGCTGCACTACCGCCCGACTCCCGTTTTAACTGTTTTCTAATATATATTTAAAATTACCTAACTTTGGTACACATTTTATTAATTTTACATTATAAGCCAATATAAACTGTTTAGTACTGATACTTACGTACAGAGAATGATAAACTATAGTAAATTAAAAAAAAAAAAAGTTCAATGTCCTTTCACCTCAGTGACCACAAGAGGGAGCGATTTATAGCAGGCTGAAAGACCTACACTAGCTAATTAAAAAAAATATTTTATTTATTTATTAATGAGAAACACAGGAGGAGAGAGAGAAAGAACCAGGCATCACCCTGGTACATGTGCTCCCGGGGATCGAACTCAGGACCTCATGCTTGAGAGTCCAATGCTTTATCCACTGCGCCACCTCCTAGACCACACTAGCTAATTTTCGTAAGACAATGTAAAACTCATGTCTCAAGGCAACAGACAGATCAGGGGTACCACTGACAGCACTTCACATATGATATAAGGGAAGCTCATATAGGCATTTGTTTCAAATGTCAATCATTTATGCAGTCTTCCATTTTACATATGGCAGAGTGCTTCCCTTTATTCTATTTGCTTAGGGCCAGAAAAAATTTTACTCTGTCTGGCTCTTCAACTATTTAAAATAACCTAAACTTTCCTTAGAAGTTCCTATGAATTCTATGAAATGCTTGTTGACTGCTGATTGACTCACTTATTTTTCAGATGTTTATTGAACTGTTCTTTCTCTTATAAAAATATTTTAAAATTTTCTTATTTATTGGATAGAGACAGCCAGAAATTGAGAGGAAAGGGGGTGAGAAAGAGAGACAGAGAGAAAACTGAAACACTGCTTCATGGCTTGCAAAGCTTTCTGCCTGCAGGTGGGGAACCAGGTGCTCAAATCTGGATCCCTGTGTATTGCAACGTGCTCTCAGCACCTGGACCCTTCAACTGTCTCCAGTTTGGGTATGCTTGATCCTTAGGGTACAGCAATACTTAAGACAGATCTTTTATTCATTTTATCCCTTAATAGTGTCATGCTGAAGAAGTTAAAAAGAAGTGCTTCACTGTTGCTAGAAATATGTGGATAAGATAATGACATTGGACAAGTTATTTAATCTTTGAATCTGTAAAACTAAAGTGTTGAAGTTGTTTGGGACACAGTACACTTACACTGAGCAAAATGGATTATGGGACATGAAAGTAATTAGCATATGGCTGATGTCAGACTGACCTCAAGGGCATAGTACAAATGTAGGCAAACTCATAAGGGATTATGGATACAGAGACTATTTAAGAAAGCACCTGGTAGGAGTCCTTTTTTTTTATTTGTTTGTTTGTTTTATTTTCTTAACAATCAGCTGCCTCTGCTCAGGGGGCCTGAGGCAATCTGGAGCCATCCAAGCTGAAGACAGGACAGATTTTTTACTCTGTTCTATTTTATTATTAATATTATATATATGTGTATCACTTCCTCCCTTCCTTTAGGTTGACCAGAATTAACTCTTAGTGTATTTTCCATTGCTAGGGTACTGGGTGTCTTATCCATTGAGAGAGGAACTTGTTTCAGTCTTCCTAACTCCTCTATCCACAACCCCCCTTCTCCCTCCTAGCTAATTAAAATAAATAAATAAATAAATAAATAAAAACTCTTTACTTTCACTGCTGTTTTATTACTGTTCTTTTTCTTATCTTTTTCTTTTCTCTCTCTTTTTTTTCGTTTTCTCATTCTTTTCTTCCTTTCTTCCTTCCTCCTTCAGCTTTCTGAATTCACTGATACGCATTTGTGAATTATTTTGGGGAATAAATCTGACTCAGAGTGGACTCTATGTGTGTATCTCTGCTCTACTTCCCTTTCTCCTCTTGCTACCCTAGAATATACAGTGGATAGTAGATTTGCATAATTGTCTATTCTTGCTATCCCTTCTTTCTCTTTCTTCTTCACTTGGATTTGGTTGCTATTTTTTCTCAGACTGGAGACATTGTTTGGCTAACTGGTATTGGTTAAACTGCTTCAATCCTTGCTTCAGTTGCTATTGTAATTTCTAGGTTGGTGATTGTATTTGTCATAAAGATATTCAGTATAGTGTGGCTTTTACTCAAAACACAACAACTGAGGAACAACAGAACATAAAAATAAAAAACACATTAATAAAAAAAAATGGTTCGATCACCAGCAAATAAAACTACGACAGTGAATTGAAAGAGCCCAGAAGAAACTACAAATCAGCCAGAAGTAACCATAGATAAGAAAAGTATGCAAGCAATAATACACTTATTAATCACAGAATGAAAACAACTTTGGAGGAAAGGGCTAGTAGTATTAGGGAAACAACAGATGAGACCCTCAAGGAAAATACTAATTACCTTGAGGCAATTAGAGAACTGAAAGCTGAAATAGCTGAACTGAAGAAAGCAGCTGAGGGGAGGGAAAGCAGACTAACAGAAGCAGAAAACAGAATTAGCCAGACAGAGGATGAGCTAGAGAAAACTAAGAAAGAGGAGAAAGAGCTCAAAAAGAGATTGAGAGACACTGAAAACAACAACAGAGACATATGGGATGATCTCAAAAGAAGTAACATTCATATAGTTGGCCTGCCAGAGAAGAAAGAGAGGAAGGGGAAGCAAACATTCTAGAGGAAATTATAGAAGAAAACTTCCCAGACCTGAACAACAGAAAGGATATTAAGAGCCAAGAGGCCCAGAGAGTCCCAAACAGAATCAATCCAGATCTGAAGACACCAAGACACACCATAGTCACAATGAGAAGAAGTAAGGATAAAGAAAGGATTCTAAAGGCTGCAAGAGAAAAACAAAAAGTCATATACAGGGGAAAACCCATAAGACTATCAGCAGACTTCTCCCCTCAAACTCTAAAAGCCAGAAGGGAATGGCAAGATATCTAACGAGCCCTGAATGAAAAAGGGTTTCAACCAAGGATAATATATCCTGCTAGACTTTCATTCTAACCAGATGAAGGGATCAAAACCTTCTTAGACAAACAACAGTTAAAGGAGGCAACCATCACCAAACCTGCCCTGAAAGAGGTTCTAAGACCTCTTACATAAAGAACATCACTATAATACTTGCAACATATCAGAGCAAATAAAAATTTGTTGAACAATGGCACTACAATACATTAAGTCCATAATATCAATAAGTGTCAATGGCTTAAACTCACCCATAAAAATGCACAGAGTGGGGGTATGGATCAGAAAACATAACCCAACCATATGCTGCTTGCAAGAATCCCATCTGACCCAACAAGATAAACTGACTTAAAGTGAAAGAATGGACAACTATCATACAGTCTAATGGACCACAAAAAAAGGGCAGGAACAGCCATTCTCATCTCTGACACAACAGATTTTAGATATAGCAGTATATTAAAAAGATTGTTTATCATGACCAAGTGGGGTTTATCCCAGGCATGCAAGGTTGTTTTAATATATGGAAATCAATCAATGTGATCCACCACATCAACAAAAGCAAGACCAAAAGCCATATGGTAATATCAATAGATGCAGAGAAAGCCTTTGACAAAATACAACATTTCTTTATGATCAAAACACTAAAAAAAATGGGAATAGATGGAAAATTCCTGAAGATAGTGGAGTCTATATATAGCAAACCTACAGCCAACATCACACTCAATGGTGAAAAACTGGAAGCATTTCCCCTCAGATCAGGTACTAGACAGGGATGCCCACTATCATGATTACTATTCAACACAGTGTTGGAAGTTCTTGCCATAGCAATCAGGCAGGAGCAAGGAATTAAAGGGATACAGACTGGAAGAGAAGAAGTCAAATTCTCTCTATTTGCAGATGACATGATAGTATATACAGAAAAAACTAAAGAATCCAGCAAGAAGCTTTCGGAAATCATCAGGCAATACAGTAAGGTGTCAGGCTACAAAATTAACATTCAAAAGTCAGTGGCATTCCTCTATGCAAACACTAAGCTAGAAGAAATTGAAATCCAGAAATCAATTCATTTTACTATAGCAACTAAAACAATAAAATATGTAGGAGTAAACCTAACCAAAGAAGTGAAAGACTTGTATACTAAAAATTATGAGTCACTACTCAAGGAAATTGAAAAAGACAAAGAAGTGGAAAGATATTCAATGTTCATGGGTCGGTAGAATTAACATCATCAAAATGAATATACTACCCAGAGCCATATACAAATTTGTTATCCCCATCAAGATCCCAAGCACATTTTTTAGGAAAATAGAAAAAATGCTACAAATGTTTATCTGGAACCAGAAAAGACCTAGAATTGCCAAAACAATCTTGAGAAAAAAGAACAGAACTGGAGGCATCACACTCCCAGATCTCAAACTGTATTATAGTGCCATTGTCATCAAAACTGCTTGGTACTGGAACATGAATAGACACACTGACCAGTGGAATAGAATTGAGAGCCCGGAAGTGAGCCCCCACACCAATGGACATCTAATCTTTGACAAAGGGGCCCAGACTATTCAATGGGGAAAGCAGAGTCTCTTCAACAAATGGTGTTGGAAACAATGGGTTGAAACATGCAGAAGAATGAAACTGAATCACTGTATTTCACCAAATACAAAAGTCAATTCCAAGTGGATCAAGGTCTTGGATGTTAGACCACAAACTATCAGATACTTAGAAGAAAATATTGGCAGAACTCTTTTCCACATAAGTTTCAAAGACATCTTCAATGAAACAGATCCAATTACAAAGAAGACTAAGGCAAGTATAAACACATGGGACTATCTCAAGTTAAAAAGTTTCTTCACCGCGAAAGAAACCACTACCCAAACCAAGATACCCCTCACAGAATGGGAGAAGATCTTTACATGCCATACATCAGACAAGAATTTAATAACCAACATATATAAAGAGCTTGCCAAACTCAACAACAAGAAAACAAATAACCCCATCCAAAAATGGGGGGAGGACATGGCCAGAATATTCACCACAGAAGAGATCCAAAAGGCCGAGAAACACATGAAAAAATGCTCCAAGTCTCTGATTTTCAGAGAAATGCAAATAAAGACAACAGTGAGATACCACTTCACTCCTGTGAGAATGTCATACATCAGAAAAGGTAACAGCAACAAATGCTGGAGAGGGTGTGGGGTCAAAGGAACCCTCCTACACTGCTGGTGGGAATGTCAATTGGTCCAACCCCTGTGGAGAACAGTCTGGAGAACCCTCAGAAGGCTAGAAATGGACCTACCCTATGATCCTGCAATTCCTCTCCTGGAGATATATCCTAAGGAACCCAACATATCCATCCAAAAATATCTGTGTACACATATGTTCTTGGCGGCACAATTTGTAATAGCCAAAACCTGGAAGGAACCCAGGTGTCCAACAACAGATGAGTGGCTGAGCAAATTGTGGTATATATACACAGTGGAATGCTACTCAGCTGTAAAAAATGGTGACTTCACCATTTTCAGCTGATCTTGGATGGACCTTGAAAAATTCATGTTAAGTGAAATAAGTCAGAAACAGAAGGATGAAGATGGGATGATCTCACTCTCAGGCAGAAGTTGAAAAACAAGATCAGAAAAGAAAACAGAAGTAGAACCTGAAATTGAATTGGCGTATCGCACCAAAGTAAAAGATTCTGGGGTGGGTGGGTGGGGAGAATACAGGTCCAAGATGGATTCAGAGGACCTAGTGGGTGTTGTATTGTTATATGGGAAACTGGGGAATGTTATGCATGCACAAACTATTGTACTTACTGTTAAATGTAAAACATTAATTCCCCAATTAAAAAAAATCAGAGTAAAAGAAATTAAAAAGTAATAAAAGATAGGCAAGGTAATGATTAGAAGATCAATCAGCCAAGAAGACTTAACAATTATTAACATCTATTCACTCAATGAGGGACCATCTAAATACATCAAGCACCTACTCAAAGAACTTCAGAAATACATCATTAATAATACAATAATAGTGGGAGACTTTAACACCCCACTCTCACACTTAGATCAACAAAGCAGAGAATCAACAAAGTAACAAGAGAATTAAATGAAGAGATGGTCATACTAGACCTCCTGAACATTTTCAGAGCCCTTCACCCCCCAAAACTGGAATACACATTCTTTTCAAATCCACACAACACATACTTAAGGATAGACCACATGTTAGGCCACAAAGACAACATCAGTAAATTCAACAGCACTGAAATCATCCCAAGTATCTTCTCAGACCACAGTGGTGTAAAACTTGCATTTAACAACAAACAGAAAATTATTAAAAGACAGAATTTGGAAACTAAACAACATACTACTTAAGAACCACTGGGTCAGAGAGTCACTCAAGCAAGAAATTCAAATATTCCTGGAAACAAATGAAAATGAAGACACAACCTATCAAAATATTTGGGACACAGCTAAAGCAGTATTGAGAGGGAAACTCATAGCCATACAATCACATATTAAACAACAAGAAAAAGCTCAAATAAAGGACCTTACCGCACATCTCAAGGACTTAGAGGCTGATGAACAAAGGAACCCTAAAGCAACTAGAAGGACAGAAATCACTAAAATTAGAGCAGAAATAAACATCGAAAATAAAAGAACCATACAAAAGATCAGTTCAGTCCTTTTTTTTACTTTTCTCTCATTAGACTCTTTTTCTGTTCCTATTCTGCTTACCTTTTCCCTGGACTGGCTATGCTGCTTCCCCCAGACTTGCATGCCATGTAGCTAAATGCTATTAATCAGTGCTTAAGGACTGTGCCCCATGCCCTTTCCCACTCTGCTTGATTTGTCAATACAGTTGTTATGTTTTAAATAAGCCTACATTTTAATAAAATCACCCAGCAGTCTTGGTTGAAAGACTTTCTCTTTGAGAGCTCAATATATATTTTGCCATTTTCTTCTGTCCTTTGGTGTTTGTATGGAGAAATCTGCTGCTAATCTTATGGGTTTCCCTCTGTAGGTGACTCTTTTTCTCTTGCATTGTTCAAGATCCTTTCTTTGGGCCGGACGGTGGCTCACCTGGTTGAGTGCACATGTTACAGTGCACAAGGACCCAGTTCGAGTCCCCATTCCCCACCTGCAGGGGAAAACTTCATAAGCAGTGAAGTTGTGCTGCAGGTGTTTCTCTGTCTCTCTTCCTCTCTAACCCCCTTCCCTCTCAATTTCTGGCTGTCTCTATCCAATAAATAAATAAAGATAATAAAAAAAATGACCAGAGTTGAGCAATTGCTAGGATAAAAAAAAAGATTCTTACTTTATCCTTATTCCCTTTCACTTTAAATATGATGTGTCTTGGTGTCTTTAAGTCTGGATTAATTCTGTTTGGCACCCTCTGGGCTTCTTGAACCTTTATGTATTTTATATTGTCTAGAGTAGGGAAGTTCTCAGCTATTATGTCCTGGAGAATGCTTTCTTCCTCTCTCTCTTTCTTCCTCTGGCAAGCCAATAATGTGTATATTACTTCTTTTGAAGTCATCCCATATGTCTCTGTTGTTGTTTTCCTTATCTCTTAATCTCTTTTTGAGATCTCTTGCTTCTTTCTTAGTTTTCTCTAATTTATTCCCAATGTTGCTAATTCTGTTTTCTGTCGGCCTTACTCTATTTTCTCTCCCTTCTGTTGTTTTCTGTAGCTCAGCTATTTTGTTACCCTCTTCTGATTCTGTATTAGCTTGTTACATGTTCAGCAGTAAGCAGCAATATTCTACCACTTAAAAAACTTTGCAGCACTTTTAGTTCTAAAGAAAAAATTTCAAGCTGAACCCCAAATTATAAATTATTGTGCTTTGGGAGGTTGGTAAGAAGCAAAGTGTCATCTTGTACTTTGATTCCACTACAAGTCTGCAATGCATAGTGAGGACTTAGAAACATTCAATGTCTGGGACTGCAGACTCAATAATGTTCTATTCTGTTCTGGGTTAGGGAAAGAAATAGCATGTTTTGATTTTTGGAGGAGGCTGGTATGAAGGGACAATATTATTTCATTCAATCACCTTTAGAATCACAAAACAGGTTTAATCCCCCGCACCACCTTAAATCAGAGCTGAACAGTGCTCTGGTTTTTTAAAAAAAAGTTAAAAAAAAAGGATCACAAAACAAATGCCATAACATAGTGATAAAACTAAAATAATAATAACACACTATTCTTTCACATGACTGCATGAATATTATACTGGGAAAATAAAGTATATATCATTCTGATAACTGTACCTGTTCATCTGACATTTAAGAACTTAACTTTTTTTCTGAACTGCTATTCACCTGCTCATTGGGCTATGTTTGGAGGGTTATTTACAAATAACATGAAAGCAAGCTTAGGTTACCAATTAGAGTGTATAGTGTGATTCTAATAAGTACAAAATAGATTGGCAGAAAGAAAGAATAAAAGATAGACTGAGAGACAATAGGTAGATGCTGACATAGATTGATAGAGGAATGGAGGAAAGAAAGAAGGAAAGACAGGTAGGCAGGAAGAAAAAGAGGAGACATAATATGTGAGTATATTAACAGAGATAGAATTTTTAGGTCATTTTTTCATATTTTTGTTGTTATCTGTATTTACTATACCTTCACTTCAGCAAATTTATATTTCTCTACAAACAGGAAGAAAGAAATATCTTCTAAAGGGTAATTTCTATGTTCTTTCCTCACCTCCACCCTTTTAAGGGTTGGAATGTATGTTAATGTGCTCAAACTCAATGATCCTGAATAACTAGAAAAACTGATCAAAACATTGGAATTCAATATTGAGAAGTATAGGCCAGCAGGCTTTAGAAGAGAAGTCAAACAAAAATAATAGAAAATTATTAGCCTCAGAGAAGTGAATGATTTCCTGTGGTTTGCTCCTTAAATGAAAAATGTTTTTTCATTTCATTGATTGTGATTTTTATTTTAAAGCTAGTTGACTGTGGGGAATCCAAGAAAAAGTTTTTCTGGCATCTGTACTAGGTTGATGAGTGAATGTATGTGTATAATTACAGGTTTAAATACCCAGAATTCAATATAAATACATATTTTTCTTCAAAAGGATATTATTTTTGTAACTGGCATATGGTATATTTCTCTAGATTATTCATTCAAATGCTTTGAATCTCTCATAGTATGATACTAACCATTTAGAAACCTGCCCATTTTCCAGAAGACTGATGTTTATTTTTTTTCTTTTCTTTTTCAGCTCAGATAAAGAAAGAGTAGTACAGGGAAAGGGAAAGACTCTAATGATACAGAGCTTCCCCTGGTGCCATTATTAGCACTCCTGTGTGGTGCCAGCATTCCAGTCTGGGGCATGTACCTGGTAAGGTACATGTTCTACCCAGTGAGCTCTGTATCTGGTTCCTGGCATTTAACATTAACTATTAAGCAAAACATAAATAAAATTCATGAGGGAACAAAAATGATTTACAAAAAATTATGTGTTATTTTTGGGGGGATTGATATTATTCCAAGGTGGCTTTTATTATCATATCTAATAATGAAATTGAAAGAAGAGATATTTCCTTAGCAATAGCACCATTAAGTGGACATTTGATTGTGGCACGGGAGAATTGAAGATTAAGTGAGAATAAAGCTACATATACAATAAAAAGGCATACCCTACCAGGCATCTAGGAACATTTCATTTCTATCACAGAATTCAGTAAAAGAGAACAACTTGAGTAGAAAAGAAAAGAAAAGACAAGGTCATGAGGAGAACTCAGCATGTCTGGCAACAGATGACACAGTAACAAACTTAGCCACAAAGATGCTCAGCGAGGGTGCCAACTCTTCCAGAGAAATACTTTTCTTTCCCAAGACATTTCTCTGCCTTCTCACGAACAAATTTATGGAAGTGTGCTGAGGTGGTTGCCCCACTCAAAAAGGCATCAAAGGTAAAGGTAAAACCTCTGGAGCAGGATCCCAGCTTTTTTTTCTCACAGAAGGAGCTACTCATCTAAAGGCAGCTCACCTCACCCCACAGTAGGAGCTTTTGACCAGAACTCCTGCCTGGGGGCAAGGAGCTTAGTTTAGCGCTAAGAGACAGATAGCAGTACAGTCAGAATTTCTGTGCCATGGTAGTGTGGTAGGCTAGGCAGCTGCAACAAACTATGCTGTGCTTCGTGATTATCTTAAATATCTATAAACCACATGGTTGTGTAAGTGTCTGTGTGTAAGAAGCTATGGAGTGAATTATGTCTTCTTCCAAATTTATGTATCAAACGTCTAGCCCCCAAATAGAATTTTATTTTGTGATAGAGACTTTTAAGAGAATTGAATTTTCAGGGGCTAGGTCATGGCTTACCTAATACACATATTACCAGGCGTGAGGACCCAGGTTCAAGCCTCTGGTTCCCTTCTGGGGGAAGCTTTGTAAGAAATGGAATAGTGCTGCTAGTTTTCCTCTTTCTGCTCCATTTTAAATTCTCTATCTTTATCAGAAAATTAATAATATAAAAGGACACTAGGAATGGTGGATTCATGGTATAGGCATCTAGGCCCAGTAGTAACTCTGATAGCAAAAAAAAAAAAAAAAAAGAATTTTCAGTGATGAATTTCTGGTAGTATATGCAAAATGTCAATTCACATACTGACAGCTTAAATAGGTTATAGTGTAATGTGACTTCAATAAAAGTGATTTAATAATGAAATGGAGCAGTAGTTTAGGTTGAATGATGTCAGAAGGGTGGGCTTCATTCAATGGATTAGTGAGTGACCAAAGAAGAGGAAGAGATATGGAGACCTGCACACACTGAGGAAAAGTTGTGTTGGTTCAAAGCAAGACATTAATTGTCTGTAGAACAAGGAGAGAGACTTCAGAAGAAATCAGACCTGCTAACATCTTCATCTTGATCTTGGAACACTAGCTTCCAGAACTGTGGGAAATTTAACTTCTGTTGTTTAAGCTGGCCGTCTGTGGTATCCTATTATTGGAGCTGTGGGCATTTGCTACATGGAAGCAGGTCTGTGTGAACCTTTTTGTTTGGTATCTCCGTTCCAAGAATTGGAGTCATCTCCTGATAGGCACAGCAGATGGCAGTGGTGTCCTGTGAAGCTTACACAGGCAGCCAGGCTATTAGGTTATGGTTCCAGCTTAAGGAACTAAGGAGCCAGAGATGTAAACTTCCAGGTCCAGACTTTTCATTGAAAAAAATGCGTACCTTTGCATTTATTATATATCTATAATAAATACTAATCAAACTAGCCTCTGGAAAAGCAATGAGATAATGTTTGAAAAGAGAAATAAGGTCATTATATTTTTGGCTGTTGGATAGTCCTGCTATCCCTCTAGTTTAGTGATGATTTGTTGTTATTTTGTTGAATCTTTCATAATGGAACTTAAGCCCACTCTAGAGCTCCAGGAAAGGGTTCTCCCTCTAAACACTTGCTTGTGAGGTCTGACTTATCAAATGTGAGCACATAGCTGACCAGCTTCACATTTTAATTTAAGAAATCCTCAATCTTTCAGGTGCCAAAATTAGGCTCTTATCTCCATAGGCCATTCTCAGCACAGTTATAGAACCCAAATCCTTGTGTTCCTCCCCGACTACTAGGAATGGAAAGTTAATAACATGACAGGTAGCTAGTATAGCCTCCTGCACAGCACCTGTTAGAATATTTCATGCAAATCAATAACATGTAAAAACAGATACACAGAGATCCCTTCCATGCTATGTGCACATGAAACTACAGGGCTGATTTTGTGAGAGAATATTTTTTCTTTCATTTGTCATTTTGTCAAAGTACATTTTGTCAAAAGTACATTTTGTCAAAGTACATTTAAAAGACCAAAATAACATTTTGTTATATAATAATAAAAAAACAAGCAAGAAACTTCAAATTGTTTTTTCACTTGAGTATATCTAGTGACATAGTGCTAGGCAAAGTCTGAAGGTAAACTAGGAGAGACAAGTGGCTCAGCTTAAAGATTATGGATAGAAAACATTAATCCAAAGCAGAGTATTCAACAAAGATCCATATTTGTCCATGTGTGTGAATGACCACAAGTAAATGAACTTAAATGGAAATCACCCAATGCAAACAGAGAACTTCTAAGTTGTTTCATTAATCCCATGAATATCTAAGGTAAACATTAGTATGCTTGCATGTTAAAAAAATCTAAAAGCAGTTTATAACTTTCCCTTTAAGCAAAAGGATTAAAATTATAAAAGTGTTCTATGGAAAATGTTTTGGATTAATAATGGAATTCCAGGACTGTGGTCAAAACACATATAAAAGTATATCCATTATTTTTTTAAGTCTTTTGGAAAATATTTTATCAGGTGTTTGAAAGATTGATCTGATCTTGTAAAAGATATTTGCAAAGTAAAATCTGCTGTTGGGTTTAGAAGGCTTTGACCAAAACTTGCTTTAAACAAATTTCCTTGAGATGATTTTCCTAGAATTCTAATTCTCTGTAATAGCAAGATTTTTAATGACAAAGGTTTAGTGTTGAAATGTGTGCAAGTTATATTATCCATAACTCAGAATTCTGTAAATTGATCTCCTGACATTTAAAAATGAACACTGGCTGCTTCCAAGGAAACCCAGTCTCACCCCAAGCATCTGAAGACGTCAGATAACCTTAAGCCTCACTCTTAAATAGTCACAGTAAATATGAATTTCACAGGGTACCACTTTCAAAATAGTCAGTGGTAAGTCTGCTTACACTTCCTCACCCATTCTTTTCTATGGCAACCACAATAAAGGTGCTCATCCAAACTTTTATTCTCTCTCTCTGCCTCATGAGTCAACCTGGTGCTTTTTCTGATTTGTCTTTTGTGACAAACTGACAGAGTGTTCTCACTGAGGAACTATGAGTATTGTAAAACTCTTTGTGGTTTGGTTTCTCTCCTTGATCTGTTTTTGTCCTCACAATTCCTTACTCAACATAATATGGCTAAAACATACTATGGATTAGGTCAACATGAACATCCTTTCTTTATCTTAGTTATTACAGAATATTAATAAGCAAATGTTTTTTAAATGTATTTTCAATAACAAACTTACTTGCTTTGGAATATTTTTTTTAGTAGTATATCCTATGCCAGCAACCTGTATTTCTGGGATCTCTGGTGGAGTAACTCTGAAGAGATACTGTTTATCTGTTAAGGAGACTTGCTTTATCAGTTTTTCATGAATAAATAATTTTTCTGAAGATATAAATGTGCTGGCATCATTATGAAGTGAAATAAACCATTATATATAGCATAAGAAAACCTTTACTCCCAGTGGGTTTTCCATCAATAGAATTTGACAAAAAGGCGTTAATTGGGAATATCTGAGTGACTTTGCAAAGCTTGTAAAGTCCACATACTGAAAAGTCCAGGTAACTTTTGCTCTTCTTGTTATTTGTACAAATATTTCTTTGTATGAAACAAAGTGCTTAGTAGATGACTTCTCTTTTGTGTTCATAAGACACTTCAAACTCAACTTCTCCAAAGTAAACCAATTAGTGAACTTTCATTCTTCTTCCAGAAAATGACATTTCCATCTACCTACTTACTTGTAGCATCACAAGTTATTTGGGGTACAGAAACCCAGGAATCTGCCAGCATTTTCTTCACTTTACACACTACTACTCATAGAGCACTAATTACTCAATTAGGCAAATATATATATCTTAACCAGAACTGGTTTTTGTTCAGATTTTCACCACTTTATATCTTTTATTTTTATAGTTTCCTGTTAGTCTACCTTTTTAAAATCTTGCACTTTGCAAATCTTTCCTTTATTCTGATATCAAGGTGATTTTTATACAAAAGCACATTTCTATTACTCTGCTTCTATTAATTATTGACAATTCATTTGTGGTTGTGCTGCATAAAATAAACTGTAAATTCATTCCTCTGTTGTAGTCATTTTTCTACTATCTCATTTAAGTCCTAATTTTTATTCTTCTTTAGGTTCATCTCTAACAAAGAATGTAATTTAGTAACATTAATTACATTGTTCTGCCCTTAACACAGGAAGTTGTTACATACTTTGATTTTGTTTGTTTGTCTGTTTTTTTTTTTTTTGTTTGTTTTCTGGTCTGGGATGACCTACTGCTGCCTCAGCTGCCTGACAATTACCTATAGACCTTTCACCTTTAAACATTGAAGTGATATTGTATTATCCATCTTCAAGAACAATCTCAAGTGACCTTCTCTGTGAAACTGTTCTGATCCATTTCCTATTTCCTATAGAGTTATGTTTTTCTCTATTAACTGGTAAGTTTCTAGAGGTAAAAGATTGTGTATATTTATCTGAAAATATGCTGAGAACATGTCAGCTCCTTCTTGTTTACACACTATGTTGTTCTTAAATTCTGTGCTCTGTAACCTATAACCGAATGCCTGCCACCTTCTGATCCAAGTAGAACTCTGCTATGTGCAGTTAGTCATGTCAGAAGTACATTGTCTTCTCTTGCCCTTTTTGCTCCCAGGCTTCAGTGATGGCTAGCTAACATCAGGGTGTGCATAGATGTGGGTTGAAGGACCCCCATAGGCAAAGAGCCTTGCCTGCTGTCCCTGAATAGTGTCTACATCCTTAGGGTGGGGCTGGAAGTTGCAGCATAGAGATGAAGATTGATATAATCATTCAAGCTGGAGACAGCAAGTCCTTTCCTAAAATGTTCATGCTTGAGATGGTTGTTTTGAAACTTTTCCATTAATGTTCAAAAGATTGGGAGTGAGGGTCTTCAGGGCTATAATTGGCTAAATCCCATTGTGTGGGTGGTATGCAAGTAGAACCCCATTGGATTCCTCTCACACTGCTAAGATACTGTTTGAGGTGCATTCAGTTCAGGTTTATGCTGGGATATGCATCTCGGCAAGAATGTAAAGAGTCTAATACTTGATGATGCTTTGAGGAGACTGTGTATTTTGTTGAGCAGAGGGCAATCATCCCCTTTATACATAATATAATACAATCTATGAACAATATTTTATATCAGATATAACTAAGTATTTCTCAGTATGAATCACTTGATACTGTATGATTGGAAAGTGGAAAAAGGCATACACACATTTCTCTTTGGATTTTTTTCCTCAAGTCATCCTATAATATAACAGTGAATCTGTCCTTCTTCCCTACCTGCCATCATTTCAAAATTTCAATAATAAGATTGATTATTTTTGGAGACCAATAAAAATAATTCTAAATTCATTTTTCCCCCAAAGAACAAATGTATTCTATATGAGGAAATCTTTTTATTGCATTCAGGCAACATATCCAATCTTCCTCATGCAATCCTCCTTACTGAAACCTATCTGTCACTTTTAACAGAGCTGAAGCAATGGCGCTATTCAGGCTTACAAGAAGGTATCATGTCTAAAATTTCAACCAAGTGTTTAAACTCAATCCTGAGCATGTGATACCAAATTTTAGTTATTTACACCAAATTACAAGGAAAAAAAGAGAAAATATTAACATTTGGTTTCATTATTACAATTTTTTTTTTGCTTCCAGGGTTATTGCTGGAGCGTGGTGCCTGTACTATGAATGCACTGCTCCTATGGCTATTTATTTATTTAGATAGGGCAAAGAGAAGGGGTTGACAGAGAGGGAGAGAGAAAGATAGACAAATGCAGGCATGCTTCACTGCCTATGAAGTGACCCCTCTGCAGGTGGGGAGCCAGGAGCTCGAACTGGGATCCTTGCAGGTGTCCTTGTACTTCATACTATGTAAGCTCAGTGCGGTGCAACACCTGTGTACCACTGCCTGGTCCCAATATAAACTCTTTATTAATCTGAAACCAATACTTGTGAGAACTTTAGAAAACACTAAAAATTATTTGGATTTGTAATTGTGGACTAAGCTGATTAATTAAGAACACCCAATAAGATTTCTTAAATAAAATCTTCTAAAATCACACCTATCCTTCCTCTACATCTTTTTTTTTGAAAATGAACTCTTTTTAAAAAATTTATTCCCTTTTGTTGCCCTTGTTGTTTATTGCTGTAGTTGTTATTCATGTCATCATTGTTGGATAGGACAGAAAGAAATGGAGAGAAGAGGGTGTCGGGAAATTGTGAGGAGCCTCACAAGGCACCCTGCATTCCTGATACTATGGCCTATCTACATAATCATTGTTTTGCCTTAAAGATCCCCACCCATTCCATTTCTTTGATCTATAGTCTTTCTACCCTCAAGACCCTCCCTACCTGCAGGGTAGTATTAATCCTACCAGTTAAAACCCTAACAACAGTTGCTAAGGAAGTTTCTACCTTCCCAACCCCATTTTGCCTTTCTCTGCCCCTTTCCTAGACATTTCTATTTCTGATTTGCCACTTCAGGTCTGCCTTTTAAAAGCCTTGGCTCTATGATCAATAAAGACATTGCCTTGCATCATGTGTTTGGTTCCTGAGTCATCTTCCTCGTGTTGCTGAGTTAGTAGCAGCCCAGGCTGGCTCTGGTTGCATTCTCTCCAACCCAGAGAGTACACATCCGGGAAGAGACACCCCCATGCTAGCCCAGCAGAAGGGGAAGACAGAGAGAGGGAGAGAAAGACAGATACCTAAAGACCTGCTTCACCACCTGTGAAGCGACTCACCTACAGGGGGGGAGCCGGGCTCAGACCAGGATCCTTAAGCCAGTCGGTCTTTGCACTTTGTGCCACATGTGCTTAACTGGCTGCGTTACTGCCCAACTCCCTTCCTCTACATCTTCTACTATAATCATTACAAATGGGAGACTTTAAAATTCCCTTTCAATGAAAGGAAAGAAAAACTTTTTTTTTTCCAAACTAGGAGCTTCATTTTTCAATATGTAGATACGTTTGTGAAAAATAATTCAGCCTTATGAGGAAAGGCTCATTCCCATTCCTAATGAAGTAGTGGGGCTATTGTCTGAGAAGTCTGAAGGCTAGAAAGGAGGCAGAACAGAAGATGCTTTGAACTTGAAAGAAATAGAATAGAGCTTTAGTACTTACAGCTGTCCTCTTCTTCAGTTATACATTTCACAACATAACAGGCATAGATGAACCCTGCCAGCTGAAACAAAACAAAGATGCTTTAGACATGAAGCAAAGGCAAGGGTACAGGCCTCATGGGGTTGGAAAGATTGCTTTTTCAAAAGCAGGCAGTTTACAAGTAGATGCAGGGGTTCCCGGAAGATGGCGGACAAAGAAGCTGCTAGTGGCTTGAGCTCTGACCACATCTCCTGGAAACGGTAGGATTTTCTGCCTTTAGTAGGCCAGTCAATAAGGGGTCCTAGAGGTGACACCAAGGAGGTGACTATAACTTAATTTGGGTTAAGAAATAGACTAGAAAAAAAGGGAAAATAAATTTTTTTCCTTTTAATTTTTAAGCATACCTCCTCCCCCTTCCCCCCTAACCCCCATAACCAGTCCCTGGGGACTAGATCCTAGCAGGCTCCCCTGCTAGGAACCTCTTTCTTTACCAAATTCCTGTCCCACCAGGGAGTATCATTCATTCTAAGTCTATACCCTTCTGAAACCTCTGGCCTTTTTTCTTTCTAAGTAGCCAACCCCCCCACCTCACCCCGCATAGCTAATTAAATAATTAAAAACAAATAAATTTAAAAAAAAACCCTTTCCTTTCACTGCTCTTTTATGACTGTTCTTTTTCTTATCTTTTTCTTTTTTCTCTCTTTCTTTTTTTTTCTTTTTCTCATTCTTGTCATCCTTTCTTCCTTAATCCTACAGCTTTCAAAGCCACAGGCCCCAGCCCCCACACCACCAAACAGTGTGCTTTTTTGAATTCACTGATACACATTTGGGAATTATTTTGGGGAAGAATTCTGATTCAGTGTGGACTCTCACTGCAAGTGTCTTTGCTCAACTTCCCTTCCTCCTTTAGCCACCCCTAAAATATACAGTGGATAGTAGATTTGCATAACTGTCTATTTCAGCTATCCTTGTCTAGTCCTGAGGTTTTTTTTTTTTTTTTCTCATTCTTAACAATCAGCTGCCTCTGATCACAAGGTTTGAGGTAATCTCGGACAGGGTTTTTATTTTTTATTATTTTTTTTTACCCTGCTCTATTTTACTATTAATATTATATAAAGGCATATATCTTCCCCCCCTTTAGGTTGATCAGAATTAACTCTTAGCATATATTTCAGTGCTAGAGTAGTGGACATCTTATCTATTGTGGGAGGAACTTGTCTCCTTAATCCTACCTCCTCTACAGACTCTCCCCTCCCTCCCCCTCCTAGCTAATCAAAAAAATTAAATTAAATTAAATTAAAAATAAAGTAATAAAAAAACCCTTTCCTTTCACTGCTCTTTAATTACAGCTCTTTTTCTTATCATTTCCCTTTTTTCTCTCTTGTCCCTTCTTTCTTTCTTTTTTTTTTATCTTGTCATACACTTCTTCCTTCTTCTTTGCCTTTCTGAATTTGTGAATTATTTTGGGGAAGAAATTGGACTCTCTATGTGTGTATCTCTGCTCTAGTTCCCTTTACCCTCTTGTTACCCCTAGAATATACAGTGGATAGTAGATTTGCATAACTGTCTATTCTTGCTATCCCTTCTTTCTTTTCTCTTTCTTATTCACTGGGATTTGATTACTATTTTTTCACGGACTGGAGATATTGTTTGGCTAACTGGTAATGATTAAACTGCTTCAATACTTGCTTCAGTTGCTACAGTAACTCCTGAGATTGGTGAGTGCAATTGTCATAAAGGTATTTAGTACAGTGTTGCTTGTACTCAAGACACATCAACTGAGGAACAACAGAGCATATATAAAAAAAAGAAACACATAAATAAAAAAATGGGTAGATCAAAAACAAATAAAACTGCTACTCCAATGAATGAAGACCAGAGCACAGAAAAAACTACAAATCAGCCAGAAGTAACCATAGATAAGAAAAGTATGCAAGCAATAATAAACTTATTAATCACAGAAATGAAAACAGTACTGGAGGAAAGGAATGGCAGTATTAGGGAAACAACAGTTGAGACCCCCAAGGAAAATACTGATTATCTTGAGGCAATTAGAAAACTGAAAGTTGAAATAGCTGTAATGAAGAAAGAAGCTGAGGCAAGGGAAAGCAGACTAATAGAAGCAGAAACCAGAATTAGTCAGACAGAGGATGAGTTAGAGAAAACGAAGAAAGAGGTGAAAGAGCTTAAAAAGAGATTGAGAGACACTGAAAACAACAACAGAGACATATGGGATGATCTCAAAAGAAGTAACATTCATATAATTGGCCTGCCAGAGGAAGAAAGAGAGGAAGGGGAAGCAAACATTCTAGAGGAAATAATAGAAGAAAACTTCCCAGACCTGAATAACAGAAAGGACATCAAGATTCAAGAGGCCCTGAGAGTACCAAACAGAATCAACCCAGACCTGAAAACACCAAGACACATCATAGTCGCAAGGAGAAGAAATAAGGATAAAGAAAGGATCCTAAAGGCTGCAAGAGAGAAACAAAAAGTCACATACAAGGGAAAACCCATAAGATTATCTGCAGACTTCTCCACTCAAACTCTAACAGCAGAAGGGAATGGAAAGGTATCTATCGAGCCCTGAATGAAAAAGGGTTTCAACCAAGGATAATATATCCTGCTAGATTTTCATTCAAACTAGATGGAGGGATCAAAACCTTCTTAGACAAGCAACAGTTAAAGGAGGCAACCATCACCAAGCTGGCCCTGAAAGAGGTTCTAAAAGACCTCTTATAAACAAGAACATCACTATAATACTTGCAATATATCAGAGCAAACAAAAAAAATTTTTTTAAAAACAATGGCACTACAATACATTAAATCCATAATATCAATAAATGTCAATGGCTTAACCTCGCCCATCAAAAGGCACAGAGTGGGGGGATGGATCAGAAAACATAACCCAACCATATGCTGCTTGCAAGAATCCCATCTGTCACAAGATAAACACAGACTTAAAGTGAAAGGATGGAAAACTATCATACAGGCTAACGGACCACAAAAAAGGGGAGGAAGAGCCATTCTCATCTCAGACACGATAGATTTTAAATTAAATAAAGTAATAAAATATAGGCAATGACATTACATAATGATTAGAGGATCAATCAGCCAAGAAGACTTAACAATTATTAACATCTATGCACCCAATGAGGGACCATCTAAATACATTAAGCACCTACTGAAAGAATTTCAAAAATACATCAATAGTAATACAATAATAGTGGGAGACTTCAATACCCCACTCTCACACTTAGATCAACAAAGCAGAGAACAAATAAAGATACAAGAGAACTGAATGAGGAGATTGACAGACTAGACCTCTTGGACAATTTCAGAGTCCTTCACCCCAAAAAACTGGAATACACCTTCTTTTCAAATCCACATAACATATACTCAAGGATAGACCACATGTTAGGCCACAAAGACAGCATCAATAAATTCAAGAGCATTGAAATCATCTCAAGTACCTTCTCAGACCACAGTGGAGTAAAACTAACATTTAACAATAAACAGAAAATTATTAAAAGTCACAGAATTTGGAAACTAAACAACATTCTCCTTAAGAACCACTGGGTCAGAGACTCACTCAAGCAGGAAATTCAAATTTTCCTGGAAACAAATGAAAATGAAAACACAACCTATCAAAATATTTGGGACACAGCTAAAGCAGTACTGAGAAGGAAACTTATAGCCATACAATCACATACTAAACACCAAGAAGAAGCTCAAATGAACGACCTTACTGCACACCTCAAGGACTTAGAGGAAGAGGAACAAAGGAACCCTAAAGCAACCAGAAGGACAGAAATCACTAAAGTTAGAGCAGAAATAAACAACATCAAAAATAAAAGAACTATACATACAAAAGATCAATGAAGCCAAATGTTGGTTCTTTGAAAGATTAAACAAAATTGACAAACCCCCAGCCAGACTCACCAACCAAAAAGA
The DNA here is from genome assembly GCF_950295315.1 of Erinaceus europaeus. Classification (NCBI taxonomy): domain Eukaryota; kingdom Metazoa; phylum Chordata; class Mammalia; order Eulipotyphla; family Erinaceidae; genus Erinaceus; species Erinaceus europaeus. Next base: position 127,120,303 of record NC_080165.1, read on the forward strand.
GAGAAGACTCAATTTAATAGAATTGTAAACGATGGAGGAGATATCACAACTGACACCACAGAAATCCAGAGAATCTTACGAAACTTCTGTAAAGAAATATACGCCACCAAGCTAGAGAATCTGGAAGAAATGGAACAATTCCTAGAAGCATATGCCCATCCAAAACTGAACCAAGAAGAACTACAAAATCTAAATGCACCAATCACAGACAAAGAAATTGAAACCGTTATTAAGAATCTTCCCAACAACAAAAGTTCTGGACCAGATGGCTTCACAAAGGAATTCTACAAAACTTTCAGGAAACAGTTAGTACCCATATTTCTTAAGCTTTTCCTTAAGATTGAAGAAACAGGAATACTCCCTTCTACCTTCTATGAAGCCAACATCAATCCTGATACCAAAAGCTGATAGGGACAGAACAAAAAAGGAAAACTACAGACCAGTATCACTGATGAACATAGTTGCCAAAATATTAAACAAGATCTTGGCCAACCGGATACTGCAACATATCAAAAAGATTGTTCATCATGACCAAGTGGGATTCATCCCAGGAATGCAAGGCTGGTTCAACATCTGTAAGTCAATCAACGTCATTCACCACATCAATAAAAAGCAAAGCCAAAAACCACATGATTATCTCAATAGATGCAGAGAAAGCCTTTGACAAAATCCAACACAAATTCATGCTCAAAACTCTACAAAAAATGGGAATATATGGGAAATTCCTCAAGATAGTGGAGTCTATATATAGCAAAACTACAGCCAACATCATACTCAATGGACAGAAGCTGAAAGCATTCCCCCTTAGATCGGGGACTAGACAGGGCTGTCCACTGTCACCGTTACTCTTCAACATAGTATTGGAAGTTCTTGCCATAGCAATCAGGCAAGAGAAAGAAATCAAAGAAATACAGATTGGAAGGGAAGAAGTCAAGCTCTCACTATTTGCAGATGATATGATAGTATACATAGAAAAACCTAAAGAATCCAGCAGAAAATTACTGGAAGTTATTAGGCAATATAGCAAGGTGTCAGGATAAAAATCAATGTACAAAAATCAGTGGCATTTCTTTATGCAAACAGTAAATCTGAAGAAGACATCCAGAAATCACTGCCCTTTACTGTTTCAGCAAAATCAATCAAATACCTAGGAATAAAGTTGACCAAAGAAGTGAAAGACTTGTATGCTGAAAACTATGAGTCACTTCTCAAGGAAATAGAAACTGATTCCAAGAAATGGAAAGATATCCCATGCTCATGGGTTGGAAGAATAAATATCGTCAAAATGAATATTCTCCCCAGAGCCATATACAAATTTAATGCAATACCCATCAAAGTTCCACCAAGCTTCTTTAAGAGAATAGAACAAACACTACAATTATTTATTTGGAACCTGAAAACACCTAGAATTGCCAAAACCATCTTGAGGAAAAGAAACAGAAATGGAGGCATCACACGCCCAGACCTTAAACTATATTATAAAGCCATCATCATCAAAACAGCATGGTACTGGAACAAAAATAGGCACACAGACCAGTGGAACAGAATTGAAAGCCCAGAAATAAATACCCACACCTATGGACATCTAATCTTTGATAAGGGGGCCCAAAGCATTAAATGGAAAAAGGAGTCTCTCTTCAATAAACGGTGCTGGGAAAACTGGGTTGAAACACGCAGAAGAATGAAATTGAACCACTTTCTCTCACCAGAAACAAAAATCAACTCCAAATGGATCTAAGACCTAGATGTCTGACCAGAAACAATCAAATACTTAGCGGAAAACATTGGTATAACACTTTCCCACCTACACCTCAAGGACATCTTTGATGAATCAAACCCAATTGCAAGGAAGACTAAAGCAGAAACAAAGCAATGGGACTACACCAAATTGAAAAGCTTCTGCACTGCCAAAGAAACTATTAAACAAACAGAGAGACCCCTCACAGAATGGGAGAAGATCTTCACATGCCATACATCAGACAAGAAACTAATCACCAAAATATATAAAGAGCGCAGCAAACTTAGCCGCAAAAAAGCAAATGACCCCATCCAAAAATGGGCAGAGGATATGAACAAAACATTCATCTCAGAGGAGATCCAAAAGGCTAACAAATATATGAAAAACTGCTCTAGGTCACTGATTTTCAGAGAAATGCAAATTAAGACAACAGTAAGATACCACCTCACTCCTGTAAGTATGGCATAAATCAAAAAGGACAGCAGCAACAAATGCTGGAGAGGTTGTGGGGACAGAGGGACCCTTTTACATTGCTGGTGGGAATTTAAATTGGTACAGCCTCTGTGGAGAGCAGTCTGGAAAACTCTCACAAGGCTAGACATGGACCTTCCATATGATCCAGTAATTCCTCTCCTGGGGTTATACCCCAAGGACTCCATAACACCCAACCAAAAAGAGGTGTGTACTCCTATGTTCATAGCAGCACAATTCATAATAGCTAAAACCTGGAAGCAACCCAGGTGCCCAACACCAGATGAGTGGCTGAGAAAGCTGTGGTATATATACTCAATGGAATACTATGCAGCTATCAAGAACAATGAACCCACCTTCGCTGACCCATCTTGGACAGAGCTAGATGGAATTATATTAAGTGAGCTAAGTCAGAAAGATAAAGATGAGTATGGGATGATCCCACTCATCAACAGAAGCTGACTAAGAAGATCTGAAAGGGAAACTAAAAGCAGGAACTGATCAAACTGTAAGTAGGGCACCAAAATAAAAACCCTGTGGTGATGTGTAGACATGCAGCTTCCTGGGCCAGTGGGGTGTAGGAGTGGGTGAAAGGGATGGGTCACAGTCTTTTGGTGGTAGGAATGGTGTTTATGTACATTCCTAGCAAAATGTAGACATATAAATCACTAGTTAATTAATATGAGAGGGGGAAAATCAATTATCTATCTCAAAGTTTTTCAAAACACAAACTGAATCTTTTTAATATATAGGCTGTGTATTTGATATGCAGACTCTCTCAAAAGCCTAGACCAAGTAGATCAGAAGCATTCAATAGCACAGCTATATACAAGATACTGGGTACTGTACAGCAAACCATAACAAAAGGACTTTTCAAAGTTAACCCAATTACCAAATATGTGATGTTAACATTAACTATCGATTGTCTTTTTGAACCCTAAGACAGCAGGAACCTCACATCTCCACTATAGAGCCTCTACTTCCCCAGTCCTGGAACCCCTGGATAGGGCCCACTTTCCCGTATGCCTCTCCCAATCCATACCAAATAATATTGCATCCGCCCATCACAACCTAACCAACGCAACGATTGCCACCTCAACATGCTTCACCTCAGACTGTGTCCAGAGACTTCACATGTGGAATGACAACTCTTCAGCTTCATTACTCAGGTGAGACCTTTCCTTTCATAGTATACTCTAATTTCATCTCAGGTGGTTCACTTTCTAACAAAGTCCCAAAACCTAGATATACACCAGTTTCTGTGAGAGAGAGCTTATGTTCACACGTATCCGTAAACTACTGCAAAATATATACCTGAAAGCAGAAGTACACTAGAGTTTGCAGTGAGTACCTCCCTAACACTTCCTCTCCACTATTCCAAGTTTTGGGTCCATGATTGCTCAACAATTTGTTTGGCTTCGTAAGTTAACTCTCTTTTCAGTCATCAGGTTCTAGATGCCATCAGGATGCTGGCCAGGCTTCCCTGGATTGAAGACCCCACCAATGTGTCCTGGAGCTCAGCTTCCCCAGAGACACACCCTACTAGGGAAAGAGAGAGGCAGACTGGGGGTATGGACCGACCAGTCAACTCCCATGTTCAGCGGGGAAGCAATTACAGAAGCCAGACCTTCTATCTTCTGCAACCCACAATGACCCTGGGTCCATGCTCCCAGAGGGATAGAGAATGGGAAAGCTATCAGGGGAGGGGGTGCGATATGGAGATTGGGTGGTGGGAATCGTGTGGAGTTGTACCCCTCCTACCCTATGGTTTTGATAATTAATCTTTTCTTAAATAAAAATAAAACAAACAAACAAACAAAATAAAACAAACAAACAAACAAACAAAAAATACAAGTAGATGTTCCAATAGGATAGATCTTGACTTTAGTGTGGGTCCCTGACTTGAATAATACCTATCTCCCTTAAGTATGAATGTGTTGTCTGGTTTTTCTTGACTTTCTCTTTTGAATAAAATGTGCTAACTGCTGGACAATGTAAGACAAGCTGTTTTGGGTATAGAAAAAAGAGGATTTTGGCCTTTCATTCATTAATGGATGTATGCCACTTGCATGTGCACCAGGCAACTTGTAGTTTATTTTCCATTAACTCAAAGTCCAACATTCGAAAACTGAGCTTTTACTATAAGCATTGCATTTTGAGGCCTGACAGAGAGTTTGGTGGTAGAGCACTGGTTTATATACCTCAGGTACCAGGTTTGATCACAGGTCAACATACTGCAGAGTTCTTGTGCAATGCCCTCTCAAAATTAGCAAATGAATAAATCTTAAAAAAGAACTCTCTCTTCCTCCTCCCCATCCTCCTCTTCTTCCTTCTTTCTCCAAACCAAGGGCCATCTCTGGCTTATGGTGGTGCAGAGAATTGAATTTAGGATCTAGGAATCTCAGACATGAGAGTCTGTTTACATAGCCATTATGCTATCTTCCCCCATACTGAACCCCATCTCTTTAAGAAGGAAAAAAAAATCAAAGAAATTTCACAGTGTGGTACATGAGCACAATTTTTCTTTTCTAGGTGGTTCTGGAGATTGAACTCAGAATCTTAAACACATGCTCTCCCATGAGCCCTCTCTACCACTGATGGAGTCTGTAAGTAAGAAAAAGTTCTTTCTTACATCTGAAATGATAACCCAAGTCTAGCACTAGTTAGAATAACATATTACAGAGAAGCAACTAAGTGGGACTCTGAAAACAAGTGTCACAGTGTATTAGGGCTGTACACATTACATTCATCATCCTTTTGGAAATGTATCAGAAGAAAATCATGTGATCAGGAAAAACACCTCCCTTGAGACTGTTACTTGTAAAAAAACACAGCAAAGTCCTTGATGTCTATTCTCCCCGACTGAATGATGTGGTATCCCTTCATAACTATATAAAATCTATTTGTCAAAACTACAAGTGCTGGTGGAAAGAAACAAATACATTTTTCTTTTTGGCAATTTTTTAAGCCAAAATAATCTAGTTCTGGGGAATCCTTGAAGGCATAACCTGAGAGGAGTGATAAGATTATTCACAATGACATCTCAGTCATGCATTGATTTGGCTGAGTATTGACCCTACATGATAACATTTAGCACAGGAAAGGAAACATTAAGAAAGGTTGCAGTCTTTAGTCACAAAGTTAAGGCACTGTGCACAAAAAGAGCTCCTGTTATAATCCTAATGAAGCTGTTTTTCTTTAATGACAGTGATCTTTATGAAAGACAAGAGTGAGACATTTTAAAGCATAGAGTATACTGGTGGCTATTTAATGATCACAGAAATATTTGGAGACAAAGTGGGAATCCAGGTAAAATCTTAGGAAGTCTCTAAATTGGGTTTGAGGGAGGAAACATGTTTTGGGAGATTGTAGCTATCTACTAAGGAGAAGGGGCATGGAATAAAATAGTGAGGAATAAAATAATGATTATCTTATCACAGAATTAGTCACCAGGCTCATGAAACCAAGGTCCCAAAAGAACAGGGTTTATATAATCATGGGAGAGAGGAAGTGACCTGAGGTTGATAAATTGGGCTGAAGGCAGTTGGTGACTATGCTTTGCCAGCAGCTAATATGTTAAAATTCAGTTTGGAAAACAAAAGGACAAGGAGTAGGGATTCACATCCTCCCCTCCCTCTTCATTCCTGCTCCTTTGACCTTTAGAAATAATAAACAGTATTTTAAGACCTATTAGGATTTGTCGAGGACAAAGTCCAAAAGAGTCCATCAAAATCCAGGAGGCCATGATCCAGGAGGCAGAGTAATATTAAACCTTGAGGTTCTTTTTGTTCAGTTGTAAATCCAGTTCCTGGTTGTCCAGAGCCTCCCTTCCCACTCTTCTACCAGTAAAAAAGCTTCCTGAAAAAGGAGAGGGGGACAAGTTTGGTTTGGGTATATCTTCAACTTCCATTGCAATTTCCAGGAATAAATGAGCACCCTGTTTTCATGCAAAGTTGATGTGGAAGAAGCTTTCTCATCACTGGGTAGTGGGCCCACACTGATCTTCACTCAGAGGAACCAGGGGTGGGGAGGGAAACTTGTGCAATAACTACTCCACATCATGGGGAGATAAATGACAATACCACTGGCACAGAATTGACTTTTTGTCATTACTTCAATATACCTTAAATAAGTTATCAAGTCAGCTTTTTTGGTCTTTTTTCCTCATTTTATTGTCAGGGGTGGGGGGGAGCCAGAGGAGTTACTGAGTTACAGTGCAGTCTCTGACAATTTTATTATGCACCAGGACTTCAAAATTCTCTTCCACCTCTCCCTCTCCCTTCTTCCCCAGAGTCCTTTGCTTTGATGCAATATATCATGTTCATTTCTGATTTCACTGCATCTTCTCCTCCCCTGCCCCTATTTATTTGTTTATTTATTTTTATTAAGAGGGTTAATGCATACAATTTCACTATGTATCAGGCCCCAAAAGTTTTCTTCCTCTCCTCACTCTCTCTCCCTGCCCAGAGTCCTTTGCTTTGGTGCAATACACCATGTCTAGTCCACATTTCACTTTGTGCTCTTCCTCCCTGTCTCTACTTTATTTAGTTCCAGAAATGAATGAGGTCATTTCATATTTGTCCTTCTCTTTTTGGCTTATCTCACTCAAGATGATGTTATTGAGTCTCATCCAAGAGGATGCAAAGAAGACAAAGTCATCATTTTTTAACAGCTGAGTAATATATATATATCACAATGTTTTAGCCACTCATCTGTTGTTGGATAGCTGGGTGACTTCCAGGTTCTGATGATTAAAAATTGTGCTGCTATGAACATAGGTACATACAGATCTTTCCTGATAGATGTTTCTGTTTCCTTAAATCCCCAGAAGAGGAATTGCTGGGTTGTAGGATAAATCCATTCCTAGTGTCCTAATAAGTCTCCAGTTTTGCTCTCTAACTAGCAATGAAGAAGTGTCCTTTTTCTCCACATCTCCAACTTTTGCCATTTCTGCTTTTTCTCATGAATGCTATTCTCATAATTATAGTGTCTCATTGTTGTCCTTTTATACATGTTTTGTTATTATCTATATTTATTTATTGAATAGAAATAGCCAGAAATCAAGAGGACAGGGGGTGATAGAGAGGGAGAGGGACAGAGACACCTGCATCACTGCTTCACCTCTTGCAAAGCTTTTCCCTTCAGGCAGGGACTGAGGGCTTGAACCCTGATCCTTGAGCATTGTAATATGTTCACTCAACCAGGTGCACCACTACTGAGCCCTCTCATTGTTGTCTTTATTTGCATTTCTCTGATGATCAGTGACTTTGAACACCTTTTTAGATATTTGTTGGCCTCTGGATCTCTTCCTCAGTTAAGTTTCTGTCTATGTCCTGGCACCATTTTCTAATTGGGTGTGTGTGTGTGTGTGTGTGTGTGTGTGTGTGTGTGTGTGTGTTGAGTTTAATGAGTTCTTTATTATTTAGGTTATTATTCCTTTGTCTACTGTGTGTTGTGTAAAGATCTCCTCCCACGCCATCGGGTGTCTTTCTGTTCTGGTGGTGGTACCTTTTGTTGTGCAGAAGCTCTTTAGTTTAATGTAGTCCCATTGGTTAGCTTTTTTTTCTCTTTAAGTTATGTGTTGCCACTAGCTATAAAATTCTAAGATAATAAAATCATCAGTATTAGAGTTCTTATGGGTCTTATTTTTAGGCTACAGGGTACTATGAAAAATCTGACTCATTCTTGGCTTTAGCAAAGATTAATCTTTGGCAAAAGTTCAAAGTGATTTTAGCAGTTTCATGAGCACTTAAAAATAGAGTACACTAATATTTATTCTTATATTCACTCAAAACTATGAAAAGTAATCACCAAATGGTCCAGTCCATTTCCTACTTTTTGGATACACCTCAGTATATAACAGAGCACCATGGGTGAAATTTCTTTAGGGTGGCATAGTGGATACAACATTAGATTCACAAGCATGAGATCCTGAGTTTGATTCCCAGCCATTGCTTGTACCAGAGTGAAGTGCTGCTCTACTCTCTGTCTCTCTCACACACAAAAAAAATACAAATAAATCTTAAAAAATACATTCAAATGATGTTCTTTCTTTGTTATGCACCTTAACTCTACTTGATAAGGAAAAAAAAAATCCTGGTGAGGAACTAGTGGATGGTAAGGCACTGGTTTATTCCTCTGGTCTTTATTTATTTATTTTATTCCTTTGGTCACCTTCTTTTATCAAGAGGAAGAACAAAGAAAACATTGGTAGAGGCAGGAATCCAGGTTATTAGATCTCCAATCTCACTTTTTTGGGGACTGTTAGGGAAGTGGCTATGAGGCAGAAGAAGGGGAGGCTCCTGTTCTCTGTTTTGTACAGCACTGCAAAATAAAGCTTCTTCCTTTGCACTAAGGACAAAAGTTAAGAGATTTGTTATTACTCTGAGGCTCTGGACTTCCCTCCTCTGTTTTAGCTACAAAAAGGGATCTAGGTCTGGTTGATTGCCCCTGGTACTTTCTATAGCATCTCCCCTCTGTCCATACAAAGTCCTTACCAGCTGTGGCTAAATGCTTTATAGATTTATCCATTGTTCATGCCTTTCTCTCTCTTTTTTTCCTGTGTTATGTGCTTGCCACTTGAATTATCTTTGAAGCAACATTTTCCTAATCACAATTTTTTCCTTCTGATCCTCTCTTATCACTTCATTGTTTGGAAGCAAAAATAGAGGTAAGGAACTTTGATTAAAAAAAAAAGAGAGAGAGAGAGAGATTCAGGGCCAATCAATTTAAACCTCTCATTAAAGTGCCACTAGATTCTGGATTATTAACTATATACTGCTTTCCCAGAATGCCGCCCAGGCATTGTATTCTGCTTACCTGTGATCTTGTAATTGCATTTGGCTATATTCATTATCAGGGGAGTCTCTTTGATACAAAAGTAAATCCTGTTGAATTTCATTAAAAAGCTTGCTGATTAAGAGAACTTAAGCTTTTAAGTTGGTCATCGCTAAATACAAATGGAATTCTGCAATCTGTTTCCCCATATTATTTAAGATTCATAAACCTCTGATATCTTCCAGTTTCTGTATGCCATAAAACTTTCTAATTTAATTTTTACTCTATCACTGTAAATTTATAAAATCTACTTACAGACAATTGGCTTCAAATTATTTCTAACAGCTTTGAATGCCTCCTATAATGTGCAACTCTACTAATCGCTACCTGGGTTACTAAGATGGACTAACTTAGCGTTTTATTTATTTTTCCTATGCTCTGGACAACTGGCATTTTGGATTGAGCAATTTTATTTATTCATTTTTTTTAGCTGCACTTTTTTTCCCTTTATTGGAGGATTAATGTTTTACATTCACAGTAAATACAATAGTTTGTACATGCATAACATTTCTCAGTTTTCCACATAACAGTACAACCCCCACTAGGTCCTCTGTCATCCTTTTTGGACCTGTATTCTCTGCAGCCACTTCCCCCACCCCAGAGTCTTTTACTATGGTGCAATACGTCAACTCCAGTCCAGGTTCTACTTGTGTTTTCTCTTCTGATCTTGTTTTTCAGCTTCTGCCTGTGAGTGAGATCATCCCATATTCATCCTTCTGTTTCTGACTTATTTCACTTAACATGATTAACTGAAAAAGTCAGCTCATAGCAGTGAAGCCCTGGCAAGATTAACAAAACAGCAAGGTCTACCTTACCACTACTCTGTAAAAGTAGGTAGAATATTTTTGAAAGGTTGTTATGAAGATTATTAATGATCTAATTCTTGATGCACCCAGTTTACTGTTTGTCACTTAGTGGGCATTCTTCCTTCTTCCTGACATTTTTTTAAATCATACTCATTTGCATAACCCTGTTACTTCTATAAATATAGGACTGTGTGGAAAATATTATTTCTAGAACTGAGAATTTTTTAAAAGAAAATGTGTAAAATATTTGTATACTCTTAATTATTTAGCATTCCTATAATGATTCTGAAATATCACTAAATATCTTATAATGTACAAAAGATTTCACATTAAAGTTGCTCAATCTGCTGTAGGGACAAAGGAACCCTCCTTTACTGCTGGTGGGAATGTAAATTGGTCCAACCCCTGTGGAGAGATGTCTGGAGAATTCTCAGAAGGCTAGAAATGGACCTACCTTATGATCCTGCAATTCCTCTCCTGGGGATATACGCTAAGGAACCCAACACACCCATCCCAAAAGATTTGTGTATACCTATGTTCATAGCAGCACAATTTGTAATATCTAAAGCCTGGAAGCAACCCAGGTGTCCAACAACAGATGAATGGCTGAGCAAGTTGTGGTCTATATACACAATGGAATACTACTCAGCTATTAAAAATAGTGATTTCACTGTTTTCAGCCCATCTTTGATGGAGCTTATAGGAATGCTAAATAATTAAGAGTATACAAATATTTTACACATTTTCTTTTAAAAAATTCTCGGTTCTAGAAATAATATTTTCCACACTAGTTCACATTCTTCCCCCCTTTTATAGTTAGAGGGAGATAAACTGAGAGAGGAAGTGACAGAGACATAGAAACAGGAAGAGAGCCTACAGCACTGAGTCTTTTTTGTTTGTTTCCAGTGCAGGAGTCGGGGGCAGGGGGAAGAATGTGAACCAGTACCATAATCAGGATAAAGTGGACACACTATGCAGGTGAGCTATCTTGCTGGTCTGGGCATTGTTATTTTAAAGTGAGTTCATAAAGAAGGAAAAGTTTAAGTTGTACACAGGGAATTTCTACTTCTCTCTAATAATAATATGGGTAACTTAAGGGCCTCCAGGGGTAGCCTGGCCTGAGCCATGATAACCTTGCCAACGTCACACAGCCATAGATGCCACTACTAGAGGCACACTTGATCACTGTCTAACTAGCACTAGTCATATGTCAAGAGCAGGAAGTTGATAATAGGGAAGTTATGGACCAAGACAACCTCTGGTAGAAAACACCATATGCAACACAATGACTTTGACATCCTGATGAGCTCCTCAAAGTAATGGTTGGAAGACTGCTCTCCAAAATGAGAATACTAACAGAACAGGACTGCAATAGAGTTGCAGAAGAGATGAAGAAACAAACAAACAAACAACAACAACAACAACAACAAAACCCTCATAACAGTGCATTTTGGAAGGAACAGAGTGAAATAAGTAAGAAAACAAACAATCAAACAAGGCGTTGATACACTGTAGTAAATTGTGGGTGGTTTCCCTACTAAGTTCTTTAATTCATTAACCCAATTTGCTAACACAACACGGGAATGCCCTAGACCTCCTGTCTTCTGTCCCTGCTCACTTCTGATGATTAAGTCATCTTTTAAGATTGAATTAAGGTATTGCCTTTGCAGCTCCCATAAACTGAAACTAGGAATCCATTACCAGGGTAGGCTATAGAACAGAACTCTAGAGATAAGATTTTTGAATGATGGGAGACCTTTGAAAAGAAATTAACGAAAAGGAATGAAGGAACTTTACATAAATACTCAGTCTACACTTCAGTCCTTAAACTTTACTCTTTAACATTAATTCTCTGGGTAGCTTAATATACATGACACAATGTTTGATATCCTCATATTTTTGAATATGGCATCCCTAAATTCAACAAAATGCCATACAGTGGGTGCATACACATATCACAAGCAACTTTAAAAGACTGTTCAGAGAACTATTTCCTCAATGACATAAGCCATTGATATTCTTAGCTTTGTGCTCATGTAACATTCTGTTAAATGTGTCATGCAACTTAAATGATATTGAAGTAGTTAGATTATGGCATATTAATTCTTAAGCTGGTGTGTGAATATTTTAAAGACTATGAATGTTTCTACTATCCCCAAATCTTCTTTCTCAATACTTCCTTGTCACTATTACACTCATTTCCACAACACCAACTGGGTAATGCTCTGATTTTACTAACAATACCATGAGTTTTCTGGCTCTTGAATTTCACACAAATAGAATCATACCTCTTTGTGTTTGGAAACTTTTATTGTACACATAGTTTTTGAGATTATCCTGAGACACTTGCATGTATTAGCATTTTTATACTTTATTTTGAAAGGAAGTAAATGAAAGGAATTGGAGAACTTCACCTAAATACAATTCAGGGAAATGTAGGAAAATTTGGATTATGTTCATTGAAGAGTTTGGTAATATAAAAAGGATTAAGTGTGCCCAAAGAAGAGAGCATTGTCATAATAGTCCCCAGGACATAAAATTCAAATAAAATTAGTTTCTTTTGTTCTTTGATTAAATGTGATTATAATATAATGAAAAGTCTTGTATACTAGGCAAATAGATAGTTATCCATGTGTAAAAAAGAACCCAAAATATTGATGTTGATTTAGCTTTTGTCATTCAAAATAGAGCTATACTTAAATATTTATTTTTTTCTATTCTTTTTATCACATTGCTATATCTATTATGATTTTTTTTACTTCTAATTTACTTATTAAGAAACTGCACATCATCTTGATATCTTCTTGGCTGAAAATAAATGACACTTTCACTATGAGATGATATTGAAATTCTATTTTTTTGCATCTACACAAACCAGATTATGATTGCATGCATGAGAAATGCACTTAGAAACAAATAGATAAAAGAAATCAAAGTCTTTGGGTGTTTAAAAAGATTCAATTACAATGTAAAACATGTCAACCTTGGTATTTAAAATACTCCACCTTGGAGATCTGTTCTGAGGAAGCTGCAATAGCTATCTATTCTTTTGCTTTACCCTCCTGCTGAGTACAACTAAAAACACTTTATGTACAGAAAACTTAAGAAGACACTGAAGGGTGAAAGAGGAGAATCTGAGTAGTTGGCAACTATGATCCTTGGGCTGTAAAAAAGGAGACAAGAGTGCGGGAGTGTTCCATCTACATGCATATAGCATGTATATAGTTATATACATACCAGGGTTACTGTTGTATAAACCTGTAATTCAGAATTACCAATGCATAAGATTAAAAAAATCTTCAGCAGAAGACTACTTTTTCCAGTCAATGATTCAAAACAAGGACAGCATAGCAAGACTGCCTGTGAAGTGTTGCAGCAGGAAGTGTGCCTGACTTGCAGGCAAAGATCCTGAGATCAATACCCAGCATCACACATGCCAGCACAATGCCCTGTCTCTCTTATGAAAAACAAACAAAAAACAAGTAAGCAAACAAGCATATCTTTAAAAAATTAAGTCAATAATAGCTTTTTTTTTTCCTTGACACCATAATAAAAACTACTCACAGTCCCAAACCACAAAAGCAACAAGTAGGATTCGTGAGTCTTTACTTGACAGATTGTGATGTCTGAGAAGTCAGGCAGGCACTATGAACTTTCATTCCTGACAAGATGGTGGAGGACTCCTTCCCCAATGTAAGTAGAACCAAGATGGGTTAAGTAAGATGTCTAATCTCACTTTGTAGTGAGGAAGCACTCATTCCCTCCCAACTGGGTGGTAAGAGAGGAGACCTAGAGAAATATCAGGACTTTTCACCAACAATCATTCTTGCCACCATGGTATCAAAAAAAAATTCAACTGGGAGCACTAAAAAAACAACAGTCATGAAAGTAGCACTGAAGTCTACTTGAGAAGCAAGAACTTTCACTGCTTCTCAGCTTTAATGAAAATCCCTTCCCTCCTGAAGTTTCAGTAGAGGTTGAGTGGAAAACCTGGATTGGTACTCCCACCTGGTAATGACTCAGTTTTCCTTCTTCTCTTGCTAACGTGGTACAGTAGAAAGCCAGAGAAACAGAAGCACAAGAATTTCTTAGCTTAATGCCCCCAAACATCCATACTTCAGTTGAAGAGTTCTTGTCATAGCAGTATAGTATAATAGAGAACTGAGTGAAAAAAAAACAATGTGGCTTATTATTGAGCTGGAACACAGATATGTAGAAATTATCTGACCAATATTTTAAAGGAGCTATCAAAATATTAAATAAACTGAAAAAAAGGTCTTTGAAGGTTGGTAAATCTATAAAAGTTTGTCAATTGTGTGATGTAGACTGGAAACTAGCTTTTTGATAATGAATACAATGTAGCACATCTATCTATCTATCTATCTATCTATCTATTGATTATAATGATGTACAACTCAAGCCTACAGAATGTTATACAACAAAGCTACTTCGGTGCAAAATTTTAAAAAAAGGCTAGCAAAGAAATAAACCATGCAAAAAGAACCAAATTGAAAAATTTAGAATTTAAACTAAAAAAATCAGTTCCATTCAACCAATACAAAAACTCAACTGCTGAAGGGAGAGATGGATGAAATAATCAGTGAACTTGAAGACAGAATGGTAGAAAATTACCTAATCCCAGTATGGACTAGAGAGAAAGAGAGTAGACTGAAAATAATGAATAGGGGGCCAGGTGGTGGTGCAACTGATTGCACACACTAGAGTGTACAAGTACCCAGGTTCAGGCCTCTGGTCCCACCTGCAGGTGGAAAGCTTCAGGAGTGGTGAAGTAGAGCTGCAGGTGTCTCTCTTTTTCTCTCCTTCTCTACCTCCCCCATCCCTCTCAATTTCTCTCTGTCTCTATACAATAATAAATAAATCAAATAAAAATTAAAAAAAATAATGAATAGGATCTCAGGGACCCAAGGGGCTAAAATAAACAGATAAATCATTAACGTTCAAATCCAGAAAGGAAACAAGAGCAGTGCTAAAAAATACTCAAGAGAATTTGTTACTGCAAACTTCCTATACCTGACTGAAGAGCTAAACTGACAGAATCAAGAGGCTGAACAAAGCCCAAAGAGAATAAATTCACAGACATTCACACGAAGGTATGTCAATAGGTAAGTTAAGACTGAGAAAACCAAAGCCAAAAATCTTAAAATCAGAGAATGTTTAAGTGTTTAAGTGTTTAAATGTTTAAAATGTTAAATGTTTAAATGTTTAAGTTTAGTCTCTCTGGAAAACAGTTTGGAGGTCTTTTATCTCTCCCTCCCTCCTTTCCTCTCTCTCTTCTCTTTCCAAAAAGAAACTAAACATGAATCTGCAACATGACCCAGAAATTATAGTACTGGGAATTTATCTCAAAGAATTGAAGATATGGTTGTGTTTACACAGGGCTCGAATGTGCATGCACACACACACACACACACACACACACATACACACATATGCACACACAATTAATTGTACACTATTGTTTATAGTAGCCTCAAACTGGGAACAATTTATATATCTATCAGTGGGTCATTAAAAAAGCAGTGGCATACAGTACCATAGCAGTATTATTTAGCTGTAAAAGTAAGGGGTTAATGGTACATGCAATACTCAATATCAATTTCCATAGGATTGTATTAAGTGAAAAAAACCAACTTTCAAAAGGTTAGATATGATATTATTCCAATTATATAACATTTTTGACACAGCAAAACTATAAAAATGGATAACAGGTTGGTGGGTGCCAGGCAGAAAGAACATTATAGATTATAACTAAAGTAAATATCAGGAATCCTTATGAAAATTGAATCATCAATATTTGGCTCCATTAATGCCAATACCCAGTTAGTGATACTGTGATATAGATTTTTTAAAAACTTACTTGTTTTGGAAAAGTAAATGGAAAGCCAATTCATGTAAACTCTGACATCACAAAGTGGAGGGAAAATGGGGAGAGAGAAGGAAACACAAACCCACAAATTCTGCCATACTGTCTCACCAAATAAGACCATAACGCTTTGTCCCATAAAATAAAAGACATTCTCATCTGAAAGATACATTGTTCCTCTTTGAGATGTTAAGGAAAAGGAGTCAGAGGTTAGTGTAAGAGGTTTTACTGTTTTGGTACATCTCCTCAGTCATTAACAGTTGTTGCACCGTTAATTTAAATAATAAGCCTCTCTGTAAAAGCATTAAAAAAAAATTCCACGGGTGAGATGTCTGAGATTTCAGTTCAAGTATCTCCAAATGCATTGTCAGTCATACCCTGACCATTCCACATGTTGACAGTTTTCAGGATCAATGCCTTTCTCTGTTTGTGAGCTCCTGTGCTGTTATATGTTTTTTCTTCCCCATCAGAATTATTGATGAGTTCTGGTGCCCACAAAATGAATCCCTTGCTTCTGGAGGCTGATTTCCCCCTTAAAAAAAAAAATATATATATATATATATATATATATATATATATATATATATATATAAAGAGAGAAATTGAGAAGGAAGTGGAAGATAGAGAGGGAGAGAGAAAGAGAGACACCTGCAACATTATCTTACTACTTGTGAAGTATTCTCCCTGCAGGTGGTGACTAGGGACTTGAACCAGGGTCCTTTTGAATGGTAACATATGCACAACCAAATGTACCTCCACCTGGTTCTGTGCAAGCTTTTCTTGTAAGACTGAATTTCTTCAAAACCAAATTCTGGGGTGCATATTCTGGGAGTGCTGATGCTCTAGACACAGCTGCCCATCTTTTACATTCAAGGTGCTAGACTTGCAATGCTGAGCAAGTTGGTAGGCTGCTGTCACCATACTCTTCATAAAATTGTCAGCTATCTATGGCCACAGCTCATCCACTTCATCATCCAGTTGCTCATCTGGATCAACTTTTCTTACTAGGTCTTCTAATTTCTTCTTTCTTACTACTTGATTGTTTTCAAGGCTGAGTTTTCCCTGAGTCATACCTGAGGAAAAGATACCTTAACCACTATAGTGGTATTAGCCATGGAGTGCTGGCTGATTCTAGCTTTCTGGATGAGAAAATAGAGAGATGGACTAGGGTTGAGGGAGGAGACTGTTCATGAACTGATACTTGGGATCATTCCAAGAAAAAAAAATATCCACAGGGCACAGCAGACTTTGGCAGTCCTAAGTGAGAGACCCTGCATGTAAGAGGATGTTCTTGCCTATTGGAATAGAAAGAATCACAAGACAGGGCTGGGATAGAGAACAGGTCTGTTTCTACACTCCAAGAAGCAAAATGTTTCCAAGTGGCCACTGAAAATGAAGGAGGGCTTTCCGATATTCCTGGCATTCTGCCTTTCTCAGAATGCTATCATTGGGGGTTGGAGAGGGAACTGGTTAAAGAGTACTCAGTATTACTACTTTTTAAACTTTATTATTATTTTATTACTATTCTGATAAGTAAACAAGATGTAGCTACAAACAAAAAGTGTGAGGGAGCACAAAGCACTGAAAACACTATTTCAAACCCATCAAGGTCTACTCAATTATTTTATTTGTTACTTGTTTTCTCTCTCTCTGTTGCTCTCATGTGGTACAGAACCTCATTTTTAGCAATGCAGAAACTTCACCAACTTACCTACTTCTCCTGTCCTGTATTACTATTACATGGGATCTGTCATTACTTCACACAAAAAAGTATAATAAAAAATTATACATTTATTTTCTTAATGTTAAAATTTTTGACTTATATCTGAAAACTTGCAAAGTACCATTCAAATGGATTTTAAAATGTACAATATATATATATATATATATATATATATATATATATATATATATGTGTGTGTGTGTATTTAAAAGTGTACTTTTAAGAAAAGTTCAAAGGCATTGTAATGCTGAGCCTTTAGGTTCACATAGAAGTCCACCATAATTTTTTTTTGTTGTTGAAAAATAAAGAATCTTTATTGAACACTCTTTTTTGACTGTGGATGGAGCTAAGTGACAGCAAACACTATTCTTCTATCTGCCATTATATCATTCTCATATAAATTTCTTTTATGTTTTATTTAAATTAAGCTATTTTTGTTTCAGATCCATAATTCAGATGCCATAAGCCCATACTTTTTGTAATATGAATGTGAGCAGGGTATTATAGCCTCAAAATATACTTCTAAGTTGCAAATGATTTTGCTTGCTCTTTTGCATCTCATTCTATATACATAATTCAAAATTGCTTCAGCAAATAATTCTAATATGATTGTATCAGTGTTATTAATGAAGGCCTTTAATATTAAATTTTTCTATTGTTGATATATCACCTCTTTTGTCCACTAGATGATTCTTATCCCACACTATTCCACGTGTGGGCCTATTAGGGATCATATTGCAAATATTCTTTGCAATAAATAATCGAGGTGCAGTTTTGAACTTACAATAACTCATGGAGGATTGCCTTTAGGTCTATTGTGAATGTTCACAGCCTACTGAGTCAGAAAAGCTTTAAGAGACTCAGAAACATATCTTAATACCAGCCTTTAGGTATCGTGCTGCATCATCAAGCATGTCTGTATTAAACACTTTTGAGAAGATTAAATGAAAGTAAACGTACATGCAAACTTGTATTATCTACTTAAGGCTGGGAAATGGACTGAGCCAAATGCCAACACTGGCTTAACCAATAATCCCCATTATAAATTGGTCTCTGTAGAGTGGTAGATTTCCTTAGGCCAAATTTATCAGAAAAGTTACCCCAAATCAAATGAGCCTAATACATTAGTGGAGTTGGCAGAGCAGAAGATAGATTCTATGAAAAAAAGCTTAATAAAATTCAAATACTATTATGGCTTATACTTTTCTCAGAGCTTAAATATCAGATTGATATAAAAATTATATTGAGAGAAGTAATGTAGCCATTCTGGACATATACCAGTGAGGAGACAATAGAAAAGATGGCTGACTTAGAACAACAGAACAGCATATAATGCCTTCAGCCTCTGAAGTAGAAACCATATTGGTAGTCCTAAAGTGAAACTATCCATATAACTAATTGGTATTATGCCTTACACCTCATAGTAATACAATGTTATATACTAATTATATCTCAACAAATCCAAAGAAAATGATTGTGGACTATATGAAGCAACCTTTCAACAACACTCTAATTCCCATAGTAAAAATATGTTTATGATTGTATATATGTCATATATGACAGGGATGTTGATTTAGATATAATGCAGAATTTCAAAAGCTGTACAATTTTTTAAGATTTGCTGTAAAATGTAAATAATTGATATTATCCAGCAGACATTTTGAACAGAATAAATACATAGTACCTTTGTGAGAAAATGTTATGCTTTGTTTGGAGATGATAGGAAAACTCAAAATTTATCATAAAAAATAAGACACATGCAAAAATAATTCATCCATCTTTAGTATGTCAAGTTTAATGGACAGATGCTCAGTAATTTCATTGGAAGGACTGTCTTAGGGATGGTAACTGGAATAAAAAGTCCTGATTCATCTGAAGAAATTTGGAGACTTCTGGATACTGTTGTTAAAATAACCTGAAAATAGATGGCAAACCTTTTTTTTCTCTCCAAGGTGTTAGATTAGAAGCTAAGAAAAATGCAGGCTACATAACTCAACTAGTACTATAGCACATAGTATAACAGCATACTTCAAGAAAATATAAATAAAATGACATTATGAGATTATAATATAGAAACTTTACAATGGCTCTGCATTGTTTAAAGAACTGGATGTTGTAAAGAAATGATGAAAAAGCCAGTTTAGTCTCGCAGGAAGTTTCGATGATCATACTTTAAAAGATTATTTTGTTATTTATTTCATAGAGACAGAAAGAAATTGAGAGGAAAGGGGAAGCTAGAGAGGGAGAGAGAAATTGAGACACCTGCAGCACTACTTCACCGCTTGTGAAGCTTCCCTCCCTACAGGTGGAAGGCTAGGGGCTTGAACTTCCATTCTTGTGCATTGTAATATACACGCCCAACCAGGTGCACCACCTCCTGACCCCCTCAATGTTTATACTTTAGAGTCTCACATTAAGCCTTTTTTTAAAATAAAAGTCAGAAATTCTTAGAACAGAAGCAATGATATAGATTATATATATTATAGCTGCTTAATAGTTTATAACTATATAGAAGATACTTAAGGAGGTGAAGGGATTCTCATTTATCTGAGAATAGCTCCTGTACTGAAACAAGATAAGTGAACAAACTCACTTATTAGGCAATAGCTGCAGAAATATGTTCAATGCTGATACCATAGTTAATGAGACACATAATAGAATTGTATACATAATTTACAATGAGAAGCAACATAGAAGAATGTAGGATTATAAGGTCCTAGGTTAAAGAAGAAGAAGGAGGAGGAGAAAGAAGAGAAGGAGGAGGAGAAGGAGGAAGAGGAAGAAAAGGAGGAAAGTGGGGGGAGAAGGGAAGGGAGAATTCCTCATGCATACTGAAGGCTGATTATTTCTTAGGAACCTGCAAACCTCTGATTGCAGAACCTCAGATATTTTTTTAAAAGAAATGAGTAACTTATGGCCTAGAAATGAAAATTTGGAAATCACAAGTCTATTAGATGCTTTCTGTATAAATAATCTGCTCAATTAACGTGCACTTGAAGGACCTTGTAGACTCAATCTGCAATAGTGGAGAAGGACCTAAATTGGTGATGAGATTTCTGTGCAAATACTTTTAACAGAAGAATAAGAAATTGTACCAGTTGTACAACAACTATTTTGTAAATCATTGTTTCCCCAATAAAACATAAAATTCAGCACTTATCAAAGGAAAATGTGAACATTTCTCCTGCTAGCTTAGTAAATATTTTGTATTCTTCCAGACTAACTGTGGGCATTTACTGATTTAGGCACAATAAATAAAATATTTTCTTCTGCCTTTATGTTTCTGTCTTGCTCACACTTTTAGGGAAATTTTGGGGAATTCTAAGATGCATAGAATAATATGCTTAGGTAGCAGTTATTTCCAGTCTTATCTGAGTGTCCTCAGTTGACCAATTCTTTTTCTCCCAAAGACATCTGAAATTTACCAGCTATCATTTTCTGGACTAGAATTTGACTTTAAGTTTAATTAGTTTTTGTTTGTTTGTTTGTTTACAGAGTCTAGGACTTCTTCAAGAAGTAGAATTGAGAAACCTACATTTCAACTATCAACTGACCTCAATGTCTTGCTTTTTTAATGATTGTTATGGCATAACCAACTAACATGTCTCCATGATTTAGAAGTATATGTTATTTTCTCCCAGTCTAGTCTTTGACCCAGACTGATGGGACACATTTGGGTATAAGAAAGAGTTAATATTACTTAACTTTTATAATTTTTAACTTTTTAGAAGATATTAATGTTATATTTAATAAAAAATCCATCATAATAAAAATAATGTATTGATAGCATTACATAAAAATGATGTCATGGCTCTGGAGGTGGCACAGTGGATAAGGCGTTAGACTCTCAGATAGGAAGCTCTAGTTTGATCTCTAGTATTGCATGTACCAGATTGATTTTCTTTTCTTTTTTTTTTTTTTTTTTTACCAGATTGGTTTTCTATTTCCCTCTATCTCTCTCTGTCTCTCTCTTTCATTACTTCTCTCTCTCCTCTCTTACTAATTAATAAAATCCCAAGAAAATGATGTAAAAGGTAGTAGCAGTGTCACTATCCTAAAAAAGACAAAAAACAACTAAATAAAATGGAGTACCAGGACATACCAGCTAGAGAAAAAAGTAGTTTCAAAATGTTGCAGTAAACTTAGATGTATTTTTAAGGTTTTGAAAATATAGTTAAATAGGAAATTTAGAGCAGTTGGTCTTATTACCATGACATTCATGGGACTAAGTTTTATGTTCTATGAAAAGGTATTTTAATGTAACAACCAATGAAGCCTGCTTCTGAAACCAAGTACTTAGGTGGCAAAGGAAGATGAATGGGAGTGAAAGGAGTAACAGAAAAAAAGAAGCCCCAAGGGGAATAAGATGCGGATTGAGGAAGACACAAATTGGAAGACCAGTTTCTTTTTTCCCAAAACAATTTTAAAAGGCACAAAACTGAATCAAAGTGTCACTAAAAGGGCCCATCAGCTTTATCCATGCTAGCAGTATAATCTAGATGGATTGACTAACTGGAGTTAAAACTAGACTCTGAATAGTATTTTCACTCATCCTTTCTTCGATTCTATACCAGTGATTATCTTTTCAATGGAAATCCTTAATTATTTTATTTCTACAAAGTTCAAAGGCAAGGTTAAGGATGAATGATACTTTGTCAACTATCAAAGAAAGAAAGAATTTCATTCATTAATGGTAATTACCATCTAGGAAACATACATTATCACCGTATGTATGAAATAAAATGTTATGGAGGACAGGCAGGCAGTTCTGCTGTCCCTGCATTTCAGTAAACCTAAGGGACTAGAAATGTAACCAATCAGGATGAATATTTTTGCTAACTAAATAGAATGCACTTGTATTTTGGCAGTCTGGACTGGGTGTGGAAAGTGACCAATCCACCTCATCCTTTGTTTTACCTGATTTGGTGTACCTTGTAACACCTTGTAACTAATTGAAATGTATTTTATCTGAAACTGCCCTGTAACCAATTAAGCACAAGCCCAGCTTGAAGGATATACAAGCCGCTTTCTAAATCTGGCGAGAGATCTGGTGTGGCATGAGTCCGCTGGTGTAATAAAGAATCTCCCTGCCCTACAGGCAGTTTTGGTCTTAGACTCATTCTTCAGATCTGCTTCACCGTGAGCTGTAACACCTGAAGCTGTATCACTCTTGAGTAGTAACACTCAGAGTTGTTATACTTGCAGCCATGGATATATTTTTTCTGTAACATATAAACTATCATGATACATAAACTAGGAAAGACTGCTACCGTGTTTGCATTACCTTATTCATTTTTCAGTTGTTAGATCTCAAAATAAGCAATCATCTTTCATTTTAGTACTGGTTCATTTATAGGAAAAGAAATGCTGATGGATATTATTCAAAGTAATAATTTGAATTGTTGCCATGCTCACTATGTTCTGGATATGTGATAACATGTTTATATTTATTTTTCTTTCTCGTTTTTCCAGAACTAAGGAGATTTTCTAACTCTTGATTTATTTTTTTAAAGGAAAAAATAAAAAAAGCTCAGAGAAGTTGATATTCTAAGATTATAAACTGATAAAGAGAGGAATTGATCCACATCTAAAAATGTGAAATCCTATATTGCTTACCCAACAGACAAAACTGACAGTTAAAGAGAACATAAGATTCCAAAAATTAGAGTGAATTCATACTTGGAAAAATTTCTAAATTAAATACACCTAATTTTCTAAATTGGAAATTTGGATTAAACCCCTAATCTCATCTGCTCTAATCCTACTTTTTGGTTCCTGTTCATTAACCATTTTGTCTCAATTTAGGTCATACCACCATACAGACACCAAGTTGCAGATTTTACCATGACATCCCAACTTCTCTGGGCAGAACAACTCACTAATGTTCCCTGGATTCTCATATCTCCAGAGCTCTGGTCCACTAGGGAAAGATAAGAACAGGCTATGGTACACCTATGGACATTTAATCTTTGATAAGGGGGCCCAAAGTATTAAATGGAGGAAGGAGGCTGTCTTCAATAAATGGTGCTGGGAAAACTGGGTTGAAACATGCAGAAGAATGAAACTGAACCACCTTATCACACCAGAAACAAAAATGAACTCCAAATGGATCAAGGACCTGGATGTTAGACCAGAAACTATCAAATACTTAGAGGAAAACATTGGTAGAACACTTTCCCACCTAAACCTCAAGGACATCTTTGATGATACAAACCCAATTGCAAGGAAGACTAAAGTAGAAACAAACCAATGGTACTACATCAAATTGAAAAGCTTCTGCACAGCCAAAGAAACTATCACACAAAGAGACCCCTCACAGAATGGGAGAAGATCTTCACATGCCATAAATCAGACAAGAGACTAATCACCAAAATCTACAAAGAGCTCAACAAACTTAGCAACAAAAAAGCAAATGAGCCCATCCAAAAATGGTCAGAGGATATGAACAAAACACTCACTTCAGAAGAGATCCAAAAGGCTAACAAACATATGAAAAACTGCTCCAGGTCCAGATTGTCAGAGAAATGCAAATTAAGACAACACTGAGATACCACCTCACTCCTGTGAGAATGGCATACATCAAAAAGGACAGCATCAACAAATGCTGGAGAGGCTGTGGGGACAGAGGAACCCTTTTGCACTGCTGGTGGGAATGTAAATTGGTCCAGCCTCTGTGGAGAGCAGTCTGGAAAACTCTCACAAGGGTAGACATGGGCCTTCCATATGATCCAGTAATTCCTCTCCTGGGGTTATACCCCAAGGACTCCATAACACCTAACCAAAAAGAGGTGTGTACTCCTATGTTCATAGCAGCACAATTCATAATAGCTAAAACCTGGAAGCAACCCAGGTTCCCAACAACAGATGAGTGGCTGAGAAAGCTGTGGTATATATACACAATGGAATACTATGCAGCTATTAAGAACACTGAACCCACCTTCTCTGACCCATCTTGGATGGAGCTAGAAGGAATCATGTTAAGTGAACTAAGTCAGAAAGATAAAAATGAGTATGAGATGACCCCACTCATCAACAGAAGTTGAGAAAGAAGAACAGAAAGGGAAACTAAAAGCAGGAACTGACAAAATCAAGAGTAGGGCACCAAAGTAAAAACCCTGTGGTGAGGGGGAGGGTGGACATTTGGCTTTAGTCTCCCTTGCAATTGGGTTTGTTATCATCAAAGATGTCCTTGAGGTTTAGGTGGGAAAGTGTTCCATCAATGTTTTCCTCTAAGTATTTGATAATTTCTGGTCTAACATCCTTGTCCTTGGTCTGCTAATTGGCCTTTTAGGTCAGCTATTTCAACTTTCATTTCTTTAATTAGCTCGAGGTAGCTGGTATTTTCTTTGAGGCTCTCCTCTTCTGTTTCTCTAATTCTCATGGCCCTTTCCTCCATAGTAGTCTTCATGTCTGTGGTTATTAGTTTTATTATTGCTTGCATACTTTTCTTATCTATGGTTACTCCTGTTTGATTTGGAGTTTCTTCTGGGATCCTGTCCTGATTCATTTAGGTAGCAGTTTTATTTGCTCTTGATTTAACCATTTTCTTTTTTTATTGATGTGGTTTTTATTTTTCTGTTCTGTCATTCTTCAGTTGTGTTTTGAGTACAAGCCACGCTATACTAAAGACCTTTATAAGTGCAGTCACTAACCTCAAAGATTACAACAACAGTAACTGAAGCAAGGATTGATTTAGTTCAACCAATACCATTTAGCCAAACAACATGTCCAATCCAAGAAAAAACAGCAACCAAACAAAAGGAAAAGAAAGAGACAGTAAAAAAGGGAATGCAATAATAGACAATTATGCAAATCTGTTGTCCACTATAAATTCTAGGGATAGAAAGGGGAGAAATGAGAAAGGGAAGTAGAGAAGACACACACACATAGAATCCACTCTGAGTCAGATTTCTTCCCCAAAATAATTCACAAGCGAGTATCAGTGAATACAGAAAACAAAAGAAGGAGGAAGAAAAGAATAAAAAAAAAAAAGAAAGAAAGAGAGAACAAAAAAAGGAAGAGCAGTGAAAGGAAAGAAGCTTTTTTTTTTTTTTTTTTTAATTAGCTAGGAGGAGGGAGAAAGGAGAGTGGAGAGAAGAGGTAGAGAGAAACAAGTTCCCCTTACAATGGATAGGACACCCAGTAACCTAGCAATGGAAAAAACAACAATGGTTAATTTTGGTCAATCCAAAGAAGGTGATGGAAAAGGGACACGCGTATATAATAATAGTAGTAATAAAATATAGTAGAAAACCGCTAACATTCAGTCTGCAACTTGGACCACTCAATTAGCTTCAGGCAGCCTGATCAAAGACAGCCAATTGTAAGAAGTATCCAAACAAACAAACAAAAACCTTCCAGGTAGTCTTTCCCAGGCAGGGATGAAGCTCTGATTGGTCAGGTATTTTGTCACTCAAATAGAGCTCCAGCCCCTTAAAAAAAAAAAAAGAGAAGTTAAAGGAAGAGGCTTGGAATGACACCTTCGGTGAGCCAGGATTCTTGGTAAAGAAAATAGCTCAGCGGGGAGCCTGCTAGGAGCTGCTTAGCTGCCCCTGGGGGTTGGTACTGGGGTGGGGGGTGGGGTGAGCTCAGAAATAATCAAAGGATTTTCCTTTGTCTCCCTGATCTCCATTTCACAGCCCAAGAGAGAGTTACGGGACTGTATTTTGGCATCACTCTGACCAGCCCATGTTCACCCTCCTACAGACAGCCCAGTATTCTACCCTATCCAGCAGATCCCAGGTTGCAAGCTGCTGCCTCTTGGAGCTCATGGCAGCTGCGGCTCCAAAGTTGCCATCTTTGGCATATTAATTCTTAAGCTGGTGTATGAATATTTTACAGACTATGAATATTTCTATTATTCTCAAAACTTCTTTCTCAATACTTCCCTGTCTCTATTAAACCCATTTCCACAACACCAACTGGGTAATGCTCTGATTTTAATAACAATACCATGAGTTTTCTAGGTCTTGAATTTCACACAAATAAAATCATACCTCTTTGTGTTTGGAAACTTTTATTGAACACACAGTTTTTGAGGTTATCCTAAGGCATTGCCTGTATTAATAATTTTTATGTTTTATTTACAAGTGGCATTTCATTGCATAAAGATTTACTGAACCTCTTTTTATTGTTTAAATATTTTATTTATTTATTGCATACAGACAGAGAGAAATTGAGAAGGAAGGGGGAAGGCAGAAAGGGAGATATAAAGAGAGATACCTGTAGCACTGACTGCTGTACTGCTTAGTAGTTTTCCTTTTTGCAGGTGGTGACCATCAGCTTTAACTGGCATGCTTGAACTGGTTGAAACGTGTGCTTAACTGGGAGAACCACCAGATGACCCCCCCACTAGTTTTCTTATATAAAGGAGTAATTGTATATTAAGCTACCAAAGATATTAATTGTAATGGTTATGTAATGTATTCTTTAATTGTAAATATCAAAAAGAAGTGAAAATGCCAATAAAGAAGAAAATTCATATATCAGTTAAATTTAACAAACCATCCCCAAATTTAAGTGTGAAAACAACAAATATCCTTTTTATTTTCACTGTTCTGTGAAGTATGAGGCCTAATTCAAGTGCTCAAGTATTGTTCAAGTTAGTTCTCATCTTTCACCTTATATTTATTCATCTACAAATTGTGCTTCAGGGTTTGATGAGTAAATAGCAACAGGAAGATATATCACTTTAGTATACTGGCCAATATGAAGATAAATGAAAACTTAACTGTGATTATTCTTTGAGTCCTACAAAATAATCCTCTTCTTCCTCTTCTTCTGTAAATGTTCACTAGGGTTATTTATTTATTTATTTATTTGCCTCCAGGGTTATTGCTGGGGCTCAGTGCCTGCACTATAAATCTACTGCTCCTGGCGGCCATCTTTTCCATTTTTGTTGTTGTTATTGTTGTTGGATATGACAGAAAGAAATTGAGAAAGGAGGGAAGATGGGGGGGAAGATAAACACCTGCAGACCTGTTCTGCCACCTGTGAAGTGACCCCCCTGCAGTGGGGAGCTAGAGGATCCAACCAGGATCCCTACTCTATTTTCCACACTTTGCACACTTCACAGTATGTACGCTTAACCCTGTGCACCACTACCCTGTCCCCTAGACTTATTTTTTAATTTTTTTTTTTGTCACTGCAACTCACACTCCAATCCGACATTCTATAGATAGAAAGAGACAGAGACAAATACACCGAAGGAAATAGGGAAAGATATTACAGAACTGGACTGGACTTGTTCCTGTGTTGTGCACATGTTAAGGCAGGAGCACTATACAGTGAGTTACTTTACTGTCATTAGGCTTAGGTTTCAATCAGCCCACAGAAAAGCAGGTTTTTTTTTAAATCTTTTCATTTTATTTTTATTATTGAAATGAGGCAGAGAGAAATTGAGTGGGGAGTGGGAAGAGGGGGAAAGAGACACCTGCAGCTCTACTTGACTATTCCTGGAGCTTTCTCTCTGCAGGTGGGGACCAGGGGCTTGAACCTGGGTCCTTGTGCACTTTAATGTGTGCGCTTAACCAGGTGTGCCACAGCCTGGCCCCTGAGAAGCAGGTTTTTATTTCTTTTTGTCTCCAGCATGCATTGATGAGTTCTAGTGTTTTTTGTCTCATCTTACAGTTTTTTCCAAGGTATAGAGTTAAGCAAGCCAGACTGTCTACAGAAATGCCTTCTAAAACTGAAGTTTAACAGGCCTTAAAATTGTTTCTCTCACATCCCAAAATTGAAGAAACCTTCAAAGTATACTTGCTTATTTTTTTAATATTCACATTTCTGAACAGCCACTTTCTAAGCATGTTAAGTCTATTTAGATTACCAGTTCTTAGTTCCTCCCTCTAATTATGATAGCATTAAATTTCATTAAACACTTGTAAAAAATTATAAAGGAGAGTAAAACATTGATGACTTCATTAAAGAAACAAGAAAAATAGAGAAACAAAAAATTAAGAGATAATTTTTAAATACATGGAAACATATTGTTGAGAATGTTCTTTTTTTTCTGCACATAAATTTTCTTTTCCATTATTTTAAAATTATGATCTAGGTACCATAGAAAATAAGTTCTCAATTCCTTTAACTCACACATTAGTTTTTATTCTGATGTGTAGTTTCTCTCCTAGGTCTCAGAAAACATGTTTTGGATTTTGTTGTATCTTCAACATATTTGATAAGACATAAAGGAGTATGCACTTGGCAGTCATAACATCAGAACTTTGAGGGAGTGAAAAGCATCTGATCTTTTACTTTGTTAAAGATGCTGTCATTATAAGGCAGCTTTTCCAGAAAAAATAAGATTTGATGACAACCTATTCCTCCACTTTACCTTAATGACTTCAAAATTGGTGAAATCTCATTACTGAATGTCATCACTTCGTATATGAGTCTTATATGAACATGAAATACTAAGGAAGAGATAGGATTCTGTTGATTTTCATGGTCTTTTAAGAAGATTGACTGAATTCTTCTAAAATTGATTGTCAGCCTCTGAAGATGAATTTTCTAAGATTAAGACAGTTTAAGAGATATTTTTATACATTTGATTTTCCTTCTCTACTTCAGAAACTCCTATCTAAAAATTGTTCATGACTAAATGTGGTTTCTTTTAGATCTTTATTCCAATAACTGATTCTAAACTACTTGAAACTTTACTCTCCTCATATACCATAATCCACCTTTACCTCATTATGAAAAGCAGGTAAAATTTGCTTTTCTCCATCTCTGATGGAACATATTCAATCTGTGACTGTTAGTGGATGATATTAGCATCTGTTTAGTTTTTTTAATTTTATTATCTTTACTTACTGGATAGAGATAGCCAGAAATCAAGAGGAAGGGGGAGATAGAGAGGAAGAGATACAGAGAGACACTTACAGCATTGCTTCACCAACCCCTGCTCCCTGCAGATGGGAACCCCGGGGTTCTTGCACATTGTAGCATGTGCTCTAAACCAGGTGCACCACCACCTCGCCCTGAATCTATTTAGTTTTTACTCTATGCCAGGCACCATTCATACAAAGACTCTGTGACAATCGCTTTATGAGGTGGCTCATGTATTATATACTGTCTTTATACATAAGGAATTTGGGGCATAGAGAAGTTATATGACTGCTTCATAGTCACTTGCTAGCAAGCAGTAGAACTGTGCCTGTAATATGTATACAGAATGGAGTACTACTCACCTGATAAGAATGATAAAGTCATCTCTTTCACCTCATCTCGGATGGAGCTTGAAGGAAGTTAAGTGAGACAAGCCAAAAATGGAAAGATGAATACTAGATGATTTCACTCAGATAGAACTTAAGTAACAAGAACAAAAAGGGAATATGCAAAGTAAAAACTTGGACTGGGTTTAGTATATTGCACAAAAGCAAAGGACTCTGAGGAGGCGAGGAGGAGGGTAGGTCTGGATGGGATTCGAAGTCATAGTACATAATGGTGGAAATGGACCTAAGTTGGGGCCAAGAGTGATTTGCATACATGCATCAAGGGGAGATGAGAAATTGCACTCATGTGCCAACAACTGTGCTGTGAACCATTAAGCCCCCCAAGAACTCATGGTCTTTATCACTACACTATGCTGACAACCTAACTCAAGACTCCAAGGACAGAATTCTCCATTGTTCTTTGGGTCCTAAGATATCCATTTTATGAAATAAAAATCCCTCCTTGAGTTGCATCTGCTTATTCCAGTAAACATAAATACCAAAAATAAAAATCACATTCTGGATTTTAGACTTATTTAAACACATTCTGGATTTTAGACTTATTTAAAAACAATATTCTACATGAGAATCCTTAGGCACTTAAAAGACGCTGACAATATGACTGTATATTTCCTTGATTATATTTATTCTGCAGAAGTAAATACTTATGTTCACATCAACAACTTTTACTTCCTTTAAATTTTACTTTTATTTTTTATTGCCACAAGGGTTATTTCTGGAGTTTGATACCAGTACTATGCATCTTTTTTTTTTTTTTTTTTTTTTTTTTTGCCACAAGGGTTATTTCGGGAGCTTGATACTGGCACTATGAATCCACTGCTTCCAGCAGCCAATTTTTTTCTTTCTTTTTCATTTTTATTATATAGGACAGAGAGAAATTGAGAGAGGGGAGATAGAGAGAGGGAGAGAAAGGTAGACATCTGCAGAACTGCTTCACTAGTCATGAAATGCCCGCCCCCCTGCAGGTAGGGAGTGGGGTTTGAATCCTGATCTTTGTGTTTGGTAATGTACATTTAACCTGGTGTGTCATGACCTGGTCCCTTATTTGTACTTCTTAGTGAAAAATAAGGAGTACCTGAATCTTTTTCTCTAAATTGTTTATTTATGTATGTAATGAAATAGAGTGATGTAATAGATGAAATGTAAACATGTGGATGGCCAGAATGTGGCTCAGCTGGTAGAGAGCTTATGTTTCCATGCATAAGGATCTACCTGGGTTTGAGCCCAGGTCATCACATGGAGCACCTGCATGGAAAGATTTATGAGCAACGGAGCAGAGCTACCGTGTCTTTCTCTTTGGGTCTTCCTCTCTCACACTCTCTCTCTCATTCTCTATTTAGAGTAATAATAATAATAATAATAAGAAGAAGAAATGCCTAGGAGCAGTGGAGTTGTGCAGGCACTGATCTCCAGAGATAACTAACTGGTGGAAAAAGAAGAAAAAACTGAAAGAAATATAGACATGTAACAACATAAAAGTGGAACTGTTAATGTTTCTAAAGATTAAGAAACAAAGCAAAGCAAAACTCCCTGCAAAAAAAATATATGTTGAATAATTTTCAACCTAAATTACCTAAAATTGGAAGATTGGTGCTTTATCTAGTAGAAAAATTTAAAAAGGAAATCCTAATCTCTTTTAAAAATACATCAGAATAGGAACATATCATAAAAACAAAGCTATATGATTAAATAACTCAAGTTATATTAAAGTAGAAGACTATAATAGAAATAAAAAATCATAGCTCCCCAGCAGGACAGGCAGCATAATGGCTATGCAAAAAGATTTTCATGCCTAAGACTTCCAGGTCTTAGGTTCAGTCTTCAGTACTACCATAAGCCAGAGCTGTGCAGTACACTGGCCTCCTCACTATGCCTGTCTCTCTCTTTCTCTCTCTTTTTCCCTCTATATCTCTCTCATTAAAATAAAATGTCTAAAAAGTATAGCCCTGAGTGTATGCTGTTTGAGGGGCAAAGGCAACACACACATGCACATATAGAAATACACATACAAATATGTACATATCACAGATGATTTGAATCATTTGAAATAAAGAAGTGGCATGTTGCATTTTCTCTGACTAGGATCACTTTTCCTACTGTAAGGGGGTAATTAAAAGGTGGATGTAAAGTATCAGTGGAATAATTCACTTTCTGTTCTAAGTTCTCACTTATTATTTTTTCTTTTTTTAAAATACAATGTCAATTTCAAGCATGATTTTTACTAGTAAAATGGAATGTACAAAACAATAAACCTCAAAGCACTACCATTACCAGAGAAAACACTGTGCTTTCTAAAATGACTTCTATAAGTATTAAAAATGTAGGTGAGGGCTTACCTGACAACCAAGGTGAATTGAATTTAATTATTTTTCAGAAGGATGGACTGAGTGTGAACAGATATCTTGTTTTAGAATAAAAATTTCCAAAACCAAGTACCAAAAGGGGTCAGGAGGGTAAGGTTTGATTTTCTTCTTTGTTGGAGATGCAGCCTGAGTCAAAAGGAGCAGAATACTGAAATTGGCACTGTAAGTAGGGGCACTTTCACATCACAGAATCTTCCCAAGCTAGACCACTTCAAATTTCTTCTTTGGTCCCCTTGGTCGTGACTCTTTGGATACTGTCAGCACTTCAGCAGTTTGACCTCTCTAAGAGAACCAAAATGTTCAGGATAGTAAACGGAAAAAAAAAAAATACTCATTTCAATTAAACTAGTGTCAAGAGGGTTTTGGAGCTGCCCAGTGCAATAACCCTGACTGATACAGTTTAGTCTTTTGCAGTGTTATCATAGCTAAGATGGCAGGGTCACTGCTCAAGTTGAATGACAATTTGAAAGTATGGACCTGTTTTTTTTTTCCACTTCAGAGACAATGCTCTCTTTGTGTTCATGTGGAATTTGAATTTTTTTCCTCAGGATAAAATGCAAAATATCACTTGTCTATAGTTGCATTCTACTGAAATAGCTCCTGTGTAGGAGATTACACAGGCTTATATAAACATAAACAATTTAAAGTTCTCTGTGTGGTCAAAATTGCCTAAATACTGTAGGAATTGAATGCATTGCTTGGTGATGAACTCAATTTATAATGTAGGTCTTAAATTTTGTACCATCTTCATAGGTGAAACCATTATTCCAATGGTTTAAAATAATTTATTTGAGGAGGTTGAAACTTGCAAAAATAATTTAAGATGCCTTCAACATTAATTGTAAGAATGGCAGATGCAGGACTATGTTTTGTTTCATTTCTATCTGTCTCAGATTTCATCTGAAACTTGCTCTTGCTTTAACCACTCAAACCACTTATTACCTAATATCCCAAAGATCTGTAGAGGAGATTAAATGTTTCCCTTAGTGGAGACAAAGAATGCTCCGAATTACTTGATTATCCAGTAATGATCAAGCCTCTCCCACAGGCTGTGTTCAAGTGCAGAGAAGTACAAAGAATTGAGGGGTCAAAAAACAAATCCTCTCTCTTCTGTTCTCTGTAGAATCAGTACATTTATTGAAAAAAAAATCAGCTTCCTTGACAGTATTCTAAATCGTAATATTTAAATCTGCAACTGTCCACCAGCATTTTATAGTAGTTATCCAAAAGAGCCATGCCCCCCCCCCCCAACTAAACCCTTGCTGTTTTGCTATTCAGTTTTTCTCTTTCTTTCTTCTTTTTTTGTCTTTCTTTGTTTTGCCTCCAGGGTTATCACTGGGGCTCAGTGCATGCACTATGAATCCACTGCTCCTGGAGGCCATTTTACCCATTTTGTTGCCCTTGTTATTGCTGTTGTTGTTGTTGGATAGGATAGAGAGAAGTCAAGATAGGTGGGGAAAGACAAAGACGGGGAGAGAAGGATTGACGCCTACATACCTGCTTCACTACTTGTGATGGAGAACACCTGCATATGGTGAGCCAGGGGGCTCAAACCTGGATCCTTATGCCAGTCCTTGAGCTTCGCACCATGTGCTCTTAACCCGCTGCGCTACAGCCGCCCCCTGCCCTTGCTGTTTTTCTTAATACTTGGATATACTCATAACTAGTGTGTTTCAGAGGATGATAGTACTGTTCTCCCAGATGTGAAATGCCAAAATTGTGGAATCATATGGACTAATCTCTCACAGCATCATTCTTTTCAAAAGTATTGCAGAATTTGTTTTCAAACTATATTTAGAATCAGACCACTGTTAACCATTATTGTCTCCCACATACAAGGGACAAGTTGCTATTGCTTCCCCTGAGTTGCTGCAATAGCCTTATAATGCATATCCCCACTTCCATTTGTCTTCTAACCAGAGCCCACTTGCAGTACAGCCACAAGCAAGTTTATTTAAGATTGCAGTCACATCATGTCCTTACTTTGTTCAAAACTCTCTATTGTCCAATTTACTCAGCAAATGCCAAAGTCATTATAATGTTTCCCCAAATGACAAAATATGGTCCCTACAACCTTTCTGATGTGATTCTTCCATTTATTCCCCTTGAGTACCCTTCTCTAACCAACATGAGCTTGCTTTCTATGATTGAACACAGACAGAAATCCATGGCAGCCTTTTGGCATTAGATGTCCTCTCCGTACTGCTTTCAAGGTTTGTTCAAGTATTTCTTCTTTCAGTGAGGTTTATCTCAACATCCCTCGTTTGTTATTATTATTTTTTACTATATTTATTTATTGGTTAGAGACAGTCAGAAACTGCGAAGGGAGGGAGGGATAGAGAGGGTGAGAGACAGAGCGACACATGCAGCACTGCTTCACCACTTGTGAAGTCTTGTCCCTGCAGGTAGGGACTGGGGGCTTGAACCTGGGTCCTTGCGCATTGTAGCATGTGTGCTCAACAAGGTGCACCACCACCAGGCCCCTTTTAGAAATAAATTTTTTAAAATTATCTTTATTTATTTATTGGATAGAGACAGAAACTGAGAGGGAAGGGAGGGATAGAGAGGGTCAACAATTCTAGTTTAAACTGACTTTCCTTGGCCTTTTTCCCCCCGCCCCATAGTGCTCTAACTTTCCTTCTCTCTCTCTCTCCCCCTCATGCCTCCAGGGTTATTGCTGAGGTTTGGTGCCAGCATTATGAATCCACTGCTCCTGGTGGCCTTCTTTTTTTTTTTTTTCTATTTTCCATTTTTTTATTGCCTAGGACAGAGAGAGATTGAGAGGGGAGATAGAGAGGGAGAGAGAGAGACCTGCTTGGATACTTGTGAAGCATCTTCCCTGCAGGTGGGGGAGCAAAAGCTTGAACTTGCATCCTTTCACAGGTCCTTGTACTTAGTACTATGTGCACTTAACTAGGTGTGCCACCATCCAGCCCCACCTACGATATTTCTATACTAATCTGTCAGATACATAAGCAAATCCACTTTAAGTAATTTCTAAAAGTAACTGTACAGTTGAAATGAGCTATGTGGGGCCAGGTGGTGGCTCACTTGGTTGAGCGCACATGTTATAGCGTGCAAGGACCCCAGCTCGAACCCTACCCCCCCCCCCAGTCCCTACCTTGTGAGTGGTGAAGCAGGGCAGCAGGTGTCTCTCTGGCTTTCTCCCTATCTATCACCCCCTTCCCTCTTGATTTCTGACTTTCTCTATCAAATAAGTAAAAATAATAAGAAAAAAAATAAAATGAGCTATGTGAGTAGAGATCGCCAAATCTGAATACGCAGGAAATCTGAATATAAATTGCAACTTAGTCCTGATATCTTATTTACAAAGGCCTCTTCCACTTCCATTTTTCTCTTGCACATTTGAACTTAGCTCTCTTCATACCCATTGTAAAATCCTATGCTCTGTTTCCAAGGAAGTCTGTATCCTCTGAGCTATAATTGATTCATCAGTAATGATTTAGAGGTTTCATCCTACTTTCTTTCTTTATCAATTACCTTTATCAATGCTCTTCAGTGTTACAAATCTATTTTCCCTTTTATAACTGAAAAAAAATTCTTAGAAAGTTTTTTTTATTGTTTCTTTCAATTCCACTCATTTGCAGTTCAGCTTTTTGAACGTTTATTCTGTATTTTATTTTGTGTCGTTCATTCTGCAACCAGAGTAATCAAGCTTCTACATTTTTCTTCACTTAAAATATTCAAATGGGGGGCCAGGTGGTAGTGCAGCGGGTTAAGTGCACATGACACGAAGCACAAGGACCTGCACAAGGATCCCAGTTCAAACCCCTGGATCCCCACCTGCAGGGGGGTCGCTTCACAAGCAGTGAAGCAGGTTTACAGGTGTCTTTCTCTACTCCTCTTTGTCTTCCCCTCCTCTCTTGATTTCATTCTGTCCTATCCAACAACAACAACAATAATAACAACAATGATAAGCAACAAGTGCAACAAAAGGGAAAAAACAGCCTCCAGAAGCAGTGGATTCATAGTGTAGGCACCGTGCACACCCTCAGCAATAACCCTGGAGGCAAAAAAAAAATTCAAATTTGGTGACCCAGTTGAGTGCATACATTACCATGCTCAAGGAGCTAGGTTGGAGCCCCTGCTCCCTACCTGCAAGGGGCAAGCTTTAGGAATGGCAAAGCAGTTCTGCAGGTGTCTTTCTCTCCCCTTCTCTAGTTCCCCATCCCCCTCTCAGTATCTCTCTGTCTTATCAAATTAAACTGAAAAGAATAAAACAAAACAAACAAACTAACAAAAAAAGAAAAAGGGCTGCTCAGAGTGATGGATTCATAGTGCTGGAACCAAGCCCCATCAATAACCCTGGTGGCATAAAAGAAAAAAAAATTCAAATACTGTGATAGTTAATGACTATCAGGTGCTAAGATCTTATTTTATTTGTTCTGGTTTCAGTTCCAGTATCACTATATCTCTTCAGCTTCTCTACACCCATGTTTTGAAAGTCTTACATTTGATTAGTCTAAGTGACAATTGTCTTTTCTCATTTTGATTCCATCTACTAACAAACTCCAGTGTTCTTTCTGAGGCCCTTTATTTTAACAGGAAAATTTATTTTCTTCTTGCTTCTCTTTGCTCTCACACTACATGTTTCTTTTGTCATGCTCACAATCTACATTGCTTAGCATCCTGAAGATCACTGGCTATAATATTGATATAATGAGAACCAGTATCTTATAGGCAAGAATATGGAAGCCTGATTTCTCTAGCATGTGGAGTGAAAATCATATGACCAAAAATAGAATAATTCCTCAAAAACCTATCTGTAAATGAGAAAAGTGTTTCAAACTCTTATCTGCCTCACAATGTACCTCCAGTGCTGTTGATTTTAGTGTGTAGCTTCCCAGAACAACATCACTTGTATGATCTTGGGGTACATTTGATTCATCCCACTCAACACTGAAGTCATTTTTGACCTCCCCTCTGATTCTATTCTCTTTCTCTGTTTCAATGAACTCTACCTTTTTTTTTAAAATTTCATTACCTTTATTTATTGGCTAGAGACAGCCAGAATTGAGGGGTAGGAGGAGATAGAGAAGGAGAGAGAAAGAGACACTGGCAGCACTGCTTCAGCAACTGTAAAGTTTTCTCCTTGAGGGTGGGGACTAGGGACTTGAATCTGGGTCCTTGTGCATTGTATGTAATATGTGCGCTCAACCATGTGGGCCTGAATTTTACCATTATCTATTCCATTGCATTAGTCGAATCTCAGAGTTTATCAGTGATGCCTGCACCCTTGCCCCCAACCCAGTAAGTCCCAAGTTTCTACTTAGAAGATTGATACTTCCCCACCCCACCCCCCTCTTCAAACATACTGCCACTGCTTTACTTTGTGGCTTTGCTGTTTCTTGTAGAAAATACTATAATAGGTTGTCAATCACTTTTCTGTAGTGCTACCAAAGTGATCTTTCTAAAAATGTGATCCTATCACACAAGTCTTAAAAAAATTGTCACATTCTTTTAGGACAAAATTCAAAACTCTTTCACCTGCTAATATGTGGTATTTCAAGATTTACCTGCTGCTTCTAACATCAACATTGCATTACATGTTTTAACCTCACTGAACTACTTGCAGTTGTTCCTAAATATCATTCTTTTTCATAACTCCCTCAAAATCTTACAATCTTTGTCCCCACAGTTCCTTCTGCATTCACCTTGAGAATTCTCTGCTCAAAATTTGTCTTAGACGTCACCTCTTCAGACTGTTTTAGCATCTTATTCTAAAACCCTTCTGATTAAAATCTTGATTTATATTTCATAAGCTCAGAATTAAGATGTGCTCACTTTGAAAATTAAAAAGAAAAAAATTACTTATAGCCTTGGTATTTGCTTAATTGCTGCTAACATATTGCTGCCTGTCTGTACAATTATCTCCTGATAGCCACCATCTGCCTAATAAAATATATTTGTGATATACATATATGACCACAATTTTTTTTAAAAGTTAAATACCATCACATTGTATGACCTGCCTGGCACAGGCAGGTTATTTCCCCCAGAAAACAACATGAAAATCATTGTCAATAAGTAGGTATCTTGGTAACGTTTTAAATATTTCATGAAAATACAATGTTCCAATTGTACTACTTACCCAGCTCAATCATTTTTTTCTACTAAAGATATTTTACTAAAACATACAGATTAATTAAACCATAAATTAGCCTTTCAGGAAATATTCAGTATTTTTGAAATATTGCTAGTATGGACACTTTAATAAATTTCACACCTGGCCCCAGATGTCCACTATGACCACTATTTTTCAACATAGTTGTGGAAGCCTCACCACAGCAGTCACACAGGAACAAAATATCAAATGTATACATATTGGAAAGGAAGAAATCAAGGTATCACTATTTGTTGGTGACATGAGAATATACCTAGAGAAAGAATTTACCAAAAAAAAAAAAAAAAAAAACTACTGGAAATAAGTAATAAATCCAGTAAGTTAGCAGGATACAAAATTAATAGACATAAATCTGGCATTTCTGCATACAAATGAGGAATCAGAAAAAGGGAGACAGGACTTGCAATAAATAAATACATTTCACATCGTTTGTGAAATTTTTATTTTCTTCCTCCTCCTCCTCTTCTTCCTCCTTTTTTTTTTTTCTTTTTGCTTCTAGTCATTGGGGCTTGGTGCTGGCCCTATGAATTCACCGTCCTGGTGGCCATTTTTTCCTATCCCCCTCCATTTCATTGGATAGGGTAGAGAGAAACTGAGATGGGTGGTGGGGGGATAGGGAGAGAAATTGAAGTGCCCACTGCAGGTGGCAAGCTGGGGCTCAAACCTGGGTTTTTCTGCATAGTACGATGTTCCCTTAAGCAGGTGTGCCACTGCCTGGTCCCATACACTTTTTTTTAGTACTTCTATAAACAATATCAACTGTATTTTAGCATAGCCTAAACTAGACAAAGGAACATCACACTCTTTGATCTGCATCAAAGGTAAACATTACCCAAGATACCTCATGGTGAAGAAACACTCTTAGAAAGAAATCATTCTTGCTAGTTATTCATGGAATTAAGAGCAAGGGCTGTTGGACTGACCAAGATGCTCAACAGATTCAGGAATTTTGAGAGGGAGAGGTTGTTTGTAGTGGTGGCGACGGTATCTCTTGTACAATGGAAGCTTTAAAAATACGAATTAAGAGCCCTAACCCATTAGGGCTCTATAAAAACAGGCTGGGAATATGGATCATTCTGTCAATGCCCATGTCCAGTGGAGAAGAAATTACAGAAACCAGACCTTCCAGGAGGATAAAGAATAGGGAGGATTCTAATGAAGGGGTGGGATGTGGAACTCTGGTTATGGGAATTGAATTTTATGGAATTTTATCCCTCTTATCCCATAATCTTGTCAGTCATTATTAAATCACTAATAAAAAATATAGGAATTGAATCACTAGTAGCTAGATATTTATGTGAGGAGAACTACTCCAATAGTTTTTCTCTTTTTTACACTATTTAGTATTTTACTTTTCTGATATGTCAAAAGAAAGGTGAACTGTGGATTCTGAGCAAGTTTTCTGGGGCAGCGAGTATAGTCACTTAGTAATAGGGATGTTGATGTATGGTTGGAAAGAAAGCTTTAATGAGATAGAACCTGGTGAGAATCACTGGGTTAAGGGCAGAGTACCAAATCCATTCTTCTGCAGGTTTAGTTGATTCTTAGGTGTACTTAAGAAATGTTAAAAGTTGAAATAATGAATCAGAGAGTGGTAATAGGACAAAGTAGGCATTAGGAAGTAAAAGAAAAGAGGACAAAATAAACAGGGGAGAATAAATGGAATTAAAATGTACACATTTATAGTGAAGTCTTGAAATGAATAACATGTAGAGGGAGTTAAGATAAAAGATTTCATGCTGAAAAATAAAAGGCAAACTTTTTTTTTGCACACCTGTTCTGTATTCTTTTATTTTTTTCAGATATAGAGAGACTGAGAGACAAGGAATTTGTTTCTTTATTTCATTGTATCACACATGGTGATACAATGAAACCTGGTGTTTCTTTTTCTCCTTCTGACATATTTTGTTTCACATATGCTTCTCCAGTTCCATCCATGTTGTCTCAAATGTCAATATAGTATTGTTTGTTTTAGCTCAGTAGTGTATTGTGTACATAGACACCATATATCTTTAATTCATCTGTTATGGGACACTTTGTTTCTTTCCATATCTTGGCTATTAAGAATGTATATTCTCAAGGTTAAAGTTATGTGATTCTGCCAAAATTAAAAAAAGTCTCATACTGACCTTTATAACAGATAAAAAAGACTTAAGCATTTGATAGAATATAAAAACAGGCATTGAGTGAGAGCATTTTTAGAAAGACAAACTTCTTAACCTCATACCAAGGGATCTGATTCTGTAGGGAAATGGGATGAGATTTTTTAAAGGTGTTTATCATATCATTCACAGATACACAGCAAGAATTTTGGTAAGAGATTAAGGAAGTTTTATTGCAGCATTTCTCCCTTTCTCAGAGAGTCCAAAGTGAGTTTGAGTGTGTGAATGGAGAACAATAGGCATGAAAGAGGAAATTCCCTAAGGAAAGACTGTCTGGCAGGAGAGAGTGAAGTCTGGCAGCTGAAAGGCTAGTAGTACATCTAAGTACCAGTGATTCCCAACATTATACTTTAAGATTTTCTAGGCATTCTTTTATTTTTTAATTTTAAAGCATGACAATTTTTCTTTTTTAAATATTTAATTTCTTAATATTTCCCCCTTCTATTAGAGCAAATATGTACTCTTTTCTCTAACCCCTATTGAATGTGATGTGCTCCCATGTGAGAGAGCTACGAAGGAAGTGCTGACAGAATTGTCTCCAGAGAGGTCTGCTACCAGCTTTCAACCAAACTGAAGATAATGAAAAGAAAGAAGTTAACTCCTGAATTTCCAGAGGAAGACGTTTTCTGCCTCAAAGCAGGAGCACACCATAGTATACCTGAAGTATATTCAGGGATAGAAAACAGTCTAGGCAGGGTTGTGGCACACCTGGTTAAACACACATGTTACAATGCTCAAGGACCTGGGTTCAGGCCCCCCAGTCCCCACCAGCAGAAGGAAAACTTGATGAGTTGTGAAACACTGCTGCAGGTTTATCTCTGTCTTTATCTCTGTTTTTATATATGTGGATTTTGTTCTCTAGTTATTATTATTATTATTATTATTATTTTTAGCAGTAAGCATTCTTGATGACCACCCCCAACCCCCCACCCCCCGACACACACACCTCATTTTGTCTTTGGGGAATGCTACAGAATGGTTTAATCAAATGGTTTAATCATCTAGCCTTGGTATCAACTGCCCAGGGCATCTGTAGCCTTTCTTATCATTATGTTTTATCGTGTGTCACTTTTCCCAAACGGCTATAGGATCAGGAGAAGAAAAATTTTCTTTATGCTAGAGATCTAAAAAGCACAGGCTGCTTAGAGCTCACCAAATGAATGTGTAGCGTTTACAACCAGCCTGAATGAATGAAGCAGTTGATTATATATACTAGATGCTCAATTTAGAAACTTGGCTTAAAGAAAGAAACAACACACACCTTTGGATCGTTCATTTTGCATGAAAGGAAAAAGGTGACGTTAACACTAGAATAAAATATTTTCTGAGGGTGGACTGTGATGACCATAAACATCTTTGTAAATAAGACACTAAAATGAATTTGAATGATATTTGCATCAATACTTCTATCTCTGGGAAGAAAACCCCCTTAGTATATTTATCAAAGTGTGACTTTTTATTTTACATGCAATGTCATTTATTAAAATATTGCTGATGAAGGAGAAAAAAAATAAATGGGTTTTTTTCTCCTTAAGTATTAATAGGAAATTTGCAAGTAGGAGTCACCAGACAATTCTTATATCTAGGAAGTGACTGAGAAGATATATTTGATGATTGACATTTGTTTATAGTTACCTCCAAAGTGTGCTATATGAAGGTTATGATATTGTTTGTTTGTTTGTTTTTTACTTTAAACTTAAGAAGCAGTGTAGGATGAGGGCAGCTGGAATTGTTATTTTTCTGGGAGTAAAAGGAGATTAGATCTCAAAAGGTACAAAGGTTGTTTCACAGAATGACCAGTGAGTGTAGCTGAGGTGGCAGGTTAGAGAGAAATGGAGAGAGGAGGGGAAGGAAGACAGACACCTGCAGACCTGCTTCACTGCCTGTGAAGTGACTCCCCTGTAGGTGGGGAGCCAGGGGCTCGAACCAGGATCCTTCTGCCAGTCCTTGCGCTTTGCACCATGTGCGCTTATCCCGCAGCACTACTGCCCAGCCCCCTAGACTGATGTCTTTATGTTGAAGAAGGAACTGACCTCAGACTCAGAAGGCTATTCAGCATTCTCAGAGGCTGAATTTGTTAGTTTTCCACATTAGTAGAAATGTAGAGTTTGTGAATGTTTTCCTCTGCAATAAGGTCAGGTACAGAATGTTTGTTAATAAAGAATCAAATCCATTTTGATCTCCAATATGTCTACATAACATAATACTAAACATCTAAGCAGAATATCAGTTTATATGCTTAGTTTTACTAAGCACCCACTTGTATCTAAATAATTATAGTTTTATTTTAAATGTGGTGAATTTTTTCCCTATCTGTAGGTTTGGGCACGCAAAAATTTGATGCCTACTTAATGGTTATTTTACTGTTAGTGGTACTGAAAAACATCAATGTGACTATAATTTAACTAATATAAATTAATTCCCACATTACGTGATAAAAACATTAACATTAAATAGATTTCTTTTACCTTGAAAATTTACTGTGCTTCTATATGGTACTATCATGTCTCCATGAGGTGAAATACAGTGGTGTCAGATAACAAATATATTCTTCCAGAGATTATGTTGTACAAAAATATAAGCGAAATATTAATAGGGACCAGGATACAATTGGCCAAGCAGAGCAAATAATTTACCAAGCAGATGCCCTGGGTTCTAGTCTTAGTACCACATGGCAGTATCATGGACAGTAGTGGTAGGGGAGATTCATGGATGGTGGAGCATCAGGACTGAAGGGTTCTTTCCTATTTCCTTTCTGCCTTTCTTTCTCTCCTCTCTCCCCTTCTCTTTAAAATAAAGAAAATCCAGAGGAAGTCATTCAGCAATGGGCTCACAAATATGTGAGTTCACTGGTGCTGCAGAGAAGAAAAAGAAAGAATGGATTGCTAAGTAAATGGGAAAACTCAGTTTGGATCAACTCTGTTTGAAGCAGAGAACCACCAGGTCTTTGGGTGTTGGTATGCTTCTAAACTCTGCTTCTAAGACCCCTTCTGTTGCATTGCTTGAGGCTGTGGTATATTTACATAATCATTGTTTTCATTGGTTTAATCCCCACTGGTTCGCAGGCTTTTTCCTTCTCCCCACCCCCTATCCTATGTACTTCCTCTTCCTGACACTTCCGTCTCAGGAGACAAAAGACAGGGCTTTCGAATGAAGAAATTAGAAGAGATTAGATTGTTGAACTGCATCCCTGCTCATCAATAAAGACTGAACTGCATTCCCAGCTCAGCCATGAGTCCCTGGTTGTCTGTCTCCCACCGGCAAAGCTAGCCTGGCATTTGGGGTCACAGGATAGATTGAGACTTTCCAGAGAACCAGAAAATAACAACAGTGGAAAGTAACAAAATGTTGCTAGACACTCTTTCAACTTCTTGACTAAGTCCTTTACTAATTTATGTGCTTGTGATGTCACAAGGCTACCCTCAGAGAAAACAATAGCCAGGAGGCATTAAAGGCTGAACCAAGATTTTTTATGGCAATAATGAGCTAATTTCATGTTCAAGTTAATGTCAAGTTAAAGGTGACTCAGGAATAGTCAAAGTGTTCACATTTTAAGGGTTCACAGAGGGAAAAACTTTGTGGGAGACTAAAAAATTTCATCAGATTAGAAAATTAACATAGCCCCACTCTATCAAAGCAAAAGAACTAAACATCCACAAATTCAATTCTTAATTATTGAAATCATCCTGGACATATTATCTGACTAAACATTCAGCTGTGAACTAATAGTAACATTCCTACTACTACATTTTTAGAAATCAAGCATTCCACTTTCAAGCAGTAAGGTATAATATAGTCAGAGAAGTAGTAAGGTATAATATAGTTTAAAAGTAATATTAGTGAAATCACAAATACTAAGTGTTGAACTGGTAGATAGCTCCCTTGGAAGGCACATATCTTACTATGTGCAAGGCCCAAGATTTGAGCCATGACACACACAAGAGCACTACTACACTGACAAAACAGGAAGATGCTGTGGTGCTTTTTTT
The DNA here is from genome assembly GCF_950295315.1 of Erinaceus europaeus. Classification (NCBI taxonomy): domain Eukaryota; kingdom Metazoa; phylum Chordata; class Mammalia; order Eulipotyphla; family Erinaceidae; genus Erinaceus; species Erinaceus europaeus. Next base: position 127,164,654 of record NC_080165.1, read on the forward strand.
TCTTTCTTTCTTTCTTTCTTTCTTTCTTTCTTTCTTTCTTTCTTTCTTTCTTCTTTCCTTCCTTCCTTCCTTCCTTTCTTCTTTTTTCTCTGTCTTTGAAACAAAAGGAATGAAATTAGACAAATGAACAAATTTATTGAAAAACACTGCTTACTAAAACTAGCTTACTATTATTCTGAGTGAAAAAAGGAAGAAAGGAAGGTGCAAAAGAATATGTATTGCATTATTATATTTATAGCAAGATGTCAGTACCAATAAAGTTTTACTGATAGAAATAAGAACAGTGGCGGGCTAATAAGGCTCAGGCAGTGGGCTAACAAGAATTGACTGAGAAAAGTGCACAAAATATGATCATTTGACCTTATGTATATAAGAACATCAATAAATATAAACAGATATGTCATTTCAGATAGTGATAAATATCATGAAAAAAATGCAAGGTAGCAGTTTGATTCAAGTTGACTGCTTATGTGAGAATCAATACCCAGTATCAGTAAGACTGTAAAGTTAATTGGCAGCATGGGGCCAGCATGAATAGATCCAATCACAGAGCTACTATACAGAGCAAGTGCAAAGGCTCCAAGGCTGGAAAATATCTAGATTAATACTGTACCAGAAAGGAATCTTATCGGGTTAGACTTACTTGAGTTAATGCGAGTGTGGTTTAAGCTAAGGTTGAACAGGGAAGGAGGGACCAATTAGGACACTGAAAAAAATTATGTGTCAAAATATGCTGTTTTAAAGATCTTCTCCCATTCTGTGAGGGGTCTCTTGGTTTGGGTAGTGGTTTCTTTTGCTGTGAAGAAGCTTTTTAATTCGATGTAGTCCCATAGATTTATACTTGCCTTAGTCTTCTTTGTAATTGGATTTGTTTCATTGAAAATGTCTTTAAAATGTATGTGGAAAAGAGTTCTGCCAATATTTTCCTCTAAGTATTTGATAGTTTGTGGTCTAACATCCAAGTCCTTGATCCACTTGGAATTGACTTTTGTATTTGGTGAAATACAGTGATTCAGTTTCATTCTTCTGCATGTTTCAACCCATCGTTTCCAACACCATTTGTTGAAGAGACTCACCTTTCCCCATTGAATAGTCTGGGCCCCTTTGTCAAAGATTAGATGTCCATAGGTGTGGGGGCTTATTTCTGGGCTCTCAATTCTATTCCACTGGTCAGTGTGTCTATTCATGTTCCAGTACCAAACAGTTTTGATGACAGCGGCCCTATAATATAGTTTGAGATCTGGGAGTGTGATGCCTCCGGTTCTGTTCTTTTTTTTCAAGATTGTTTTGGCAATTCTAGGTCTTTTCTGGTTCCAGATAAACATTTGTAGCATTTTTTCTATTCTCCTAAAAAATGTGGTTGGGATCTTGATGGGGATAGCATTAAATTTGTAGATGGCTCTGGGTAATATATTCATTTTGATGATGTTAATTCTTCCAACCCATGAACATGGAATATCTTTCCACTTCTTTGTGTCTTTTTCAATTTCTTTGAGTAGTGACTCATAATTTTCAGTATACAAGTCTTTCATTTCCTTGGTTAGATTTACTCCTACATATTTTATTGTTTTTGTTGCTATAGTAAAAGGAATTGATTTCTGGATTTCAATTTCTTCTAACTTAGTGTTTGCATAGAGGAATGCCACTGACTTTTGAATGTTAATTTTATAGCCTGACACCTTACTGTATTGCCTGATGATTTCCAAAAGCTTCTTGCTGGATTCCTTAGGATTTTCCATGTATACTATCATATCATCTGCAAATAAGGAGAGTTTGACTTCTTCTCTTCCAATCTGTATCCCTTTAATTCCTTGCTCCTGCCTGATTGCTATGGCAAGAACTTCCCACACTATGTTGAATAGTAATGATGATAGTGGGCATCCCTGTCTAGTACCTGATCTGAGTGGAAATGCTTCCAGTTTTTCACCATTGAGTATGATGTTGGCTGTAGGTTTGCTATATATAGACTCCACTATCTTCAGGAATTTTCCATCTATTTCCATTTTTATAGTGTTTTGATCATAAAGAAATGTTGTATTTTGTCAAAGACTTTCTCTGCATCTATTGATATGACCATGTGGCTTTTGGTCTTGCTTTTGTTGATGTGGTGGATCACATTGATTGATTTATGTATATTATACGTATATACCCCTCTTATCCTATGGTTTTGTCAATGTTTCCTTTTTATAAATAAAAAAAATTTTTAAAATTGAAATTTTAAATCTAAAACAGAACTTCCACTAAATGTGTATTGCTTTCATTGCATGATAAAGCCAAACCATCATTAAGTTCATTGTCATAAGCTGGGGGATTATCTTTGCAGAAATCATGCAAACACATATTAGAATGGGGCACTGTGTTCTTATGGTTTCTGCAGTATGCGTTATATTTTCTCTAAATGTAAAGTCCCCTAAGGGTCAGGGGGTCAGAGACACTGGAGAACCAAAGGTTTCAAATAATGTTACAGCAGAAATAGAAAATAATGAAGCAGTTCAAGCAGGTTCCCTTACTTGACTCCCCCCAGTCCCCAACCTCTCTAGTACTTGTTAACTTTCCTTTCTGATGCATAATATTCTCATAGGAGTGAAGTGGTATCCCATTGTTGTCTTTATTTATATTTCTCAGACAAAACAATGATGTGGGACATTTTTCCATATGTCTGTTGGACTTTTGGATATCTTCTTCCCCTTTTTTTTTAAAAGAATTTATTTATTCATGAGAAAGATAGGAGAGAAAGAACCAGACATCATTCTGGTACATGTGTACCCAGGGATCAAACTCAGGACCTCATGGTTGAGAATCCAATGCTTTATCCACTGTGCCACTTCCTGGACCACTTTTTTTTTTTCTGTTCATACCCTTTCTCCACTGTTGGGTGGTGTCATTTTATTTATTTATTTATTTATTCCATTTGGAGCTTACTTTTGTACACTGTGAAAAGTGGTGGTCCATATTTCATTCTTCTGTGTGTTTTAACCCACTTTCCCAATGCATTTGTTGAAGAGACTCTCCTTTCTCCATATCACACGGGCCATCCTTGTCAAAAATCAAATGTCCACAGGTGTGGGGGCTTATCTCTGGGCTCTCAATTCTATTCCACTGGTCAGTGCACCTATTTTTATTTCAGTACCAGGCAGTTTTGGTTATGATGATCTTATAATGTAGTCTGAGGTCTGGAAATGTAAATTGCTCCAACCCCTGTGGAGAGCAGGCTGGAGAACTTTCAGAAGGCTAGGAAAAGACCTACCTTATAACCTGGAGATTCCTCTCTCAAGGATATATCCTAAGGAATTAAATATACCTACCTTAAAAAAATATCTGTGTATAACTATGTTCTCAGTATCACAATTTGTAACAGCCCAAACCTAGAAGCAACCTAGGTGCCCAATAACCAATGAGTAGCTAAGAATATTATGGTTTATATACACAATACAATACTAATAAACTATTAAGAATGATGAATTCAACTTCTTTACCTTATCTCGGTAAGCACTTGAAGGTGTCATGTTAAGTGAGATAAACCAGAAATATAAGGATGAATATGGGATGATCTCACTCATGGATAGAAATTGAGAAATAGGAAAAGAAACATATGTAAAGTAGAACTTGTACTAGGTTTTGTGTATTGCACCAAAGTAAAGGACTCTGGGGAGTGGTATTTTCAGGTCCTGCTGCATGACAGTAGAGGAAGACCTAGGTTGGGGGTGAGGGTCTTTTTGCAGAAAACTGAGAAATTTTTATAGATGTATTAAGAACTGTATGTACTGTTAACCATTAACCACTTCAATTAAAAAACGAGTGAAAACATGTAAGAAGAACAAAAAGAATAAAGTAATGAAGCAGGCATAGAAACAATATGTGACAATGATGCTCTCAGGAAGAGCACAGGCTTTGTAATAGGAATGGTTAATTGAGCTTCAAAAGTAGATGGTATGTTTGTTAGAACTGAGGGTTACACCCCCAGGGCTTTTTGTCTTTGTGTTCACTCATCTAAGGCAACATTAGTTCCTTTTCTCTAATTTTAAGCAAATAAAATAAAATAAATGAAGTAAAGTAAAATTTATTTTGACAATGTCGACATTTCTAGGAGCCATGGTAGACAAGCATTTTAGGCAAAGGTCCTACAGACTTTTGTAAACTTCAGCTTGAGATTTTAGCTGCTTCCTTACAGAAATCAAGTATTTTTGTAATACTATGAGGTAAACTAAAAGCTCAACTATTATACATTTAAAATAAGGGTTTTTTTTAAAGTCCTACCTGTGATTATTTTCACTTGAAATGTATTTATTTTCATGAGATATAGAGACTGCAGAACACTATTCAGCTCTGGCATATGGTGACACCTGGGATTGAACTCAAGTTCTGTGGGGCGTCAGACATTCAGGTCTGGTACACTACCATAGTGTTAATCTCCCTGGTCTTCTGATTTGTGGTTTAAGAAACACTCTGACAATGGAAAAATTGAGGCAAAGTACAAAATGCAAAACAGGAAAATAGTAAAATTTTATATAGTTCATAAAATTTGATTTCATTTTAGTTCCGTAATTGGTAGAGACCGATCTTATAAAAACATAAGGTAGAATCAATACCTAGTCCCCAGAGTCTCTTAAGAGAACCAATTTAAGAAGTCTCTTTCAGCTACTAACATGCATGGCCTGTAATTCCATTGGCACAGTGATAAGATTACCATATTTACCACATGTTTGGGGAAGAACTATAATTGCATTTAAAAAGACTAAAGGGGACTCTTCCATTTTTAGAGACTCAGGTGGTGGTTCAATACCAGAGGAATTTCTGTACAGAAATGCAGTTCTCTGCTGTGGTTGTGCTGGGGAAGAGGAGGCATCTATGCTTGTGTATGCTTATATTCAACATGAGGCCTTCTACACTGTTTCAAAGAACAACTTAAGAGGAGGGTGACTTAATCTCAGCCTGAACCTCTTTGGCAGGAAGAAAGGCTGGAGACGATAATTTAATTGGCGAGACATAAGAGGATCCAGTGTGACTCTATGGAATGGGATCCAAGTCACACAGGCGCCTTTCAGGACAGAGTGCTGGGCAACAGCTTGATAAAACCAGGCCCTGAAGTGAGCCAAGAAACAGCAAAACACACATTTCCTTCTTGATTGTTGAGGTCGCTCTGTAAATGCAATGAAATCAGTAGGGGAAGCTTTAAATAATCTTGGACAAACTGGCCAGGGCCTCATTGATAAAGTCTTTGGAATTTCAGTAAGCTATTCACCAGGACTCCATTAGTTCTCACAGAAAGGAAGAGTAGCAGGTGTTTTCATTGCAACATGCTTTGATTGCATTTTCCTATGTTCAGGTCATTTGAAAAGAGCATTAAATATTTCAGTGAGATCCAACTATCCAAGTCTTTATGAAAAATCATCATGGCTGTGGCTTGTATTTATGTGGTCGCTTCCATCTGAGGAGTTCATACATTATTTCACTGCCTTTGAAAATATTATCAGGAGGCTGGTTAAGTGGAAACTATATATTTACATTTTATCCCTAGTGGAACTTTGTTAAAGGATATGCCAAAATGTTGTAAACATTTAGCCAGACTTGTGATAAGTTCATTCAACATGCTGAATTTCACCTTATAGAAATAAAGCCAATGGGAAAAAAAGTTTTCTAAAGCTAAGATTTAATTGGTCGAGTTTTTCTTAGTGTGCTTGACTCCTCTCAGCTTGATTTATTCCTGCCTGTTTTGACTCCAGGGTAAACTAAATAAAAGAATTCATTTACAGTAACTTTCAAGTGATAAGAAGCTGTCTAGGAAGGCTCAGAGGTATTGACTCAGAGAAGAAGTCTGATAAATACATAAATGGATGGTTTAGAAGTCAAAGCAAAAGCCCACATTTTTTTCTCGTTTTTTTTTTTTTTTCTTTTCACAGCAAGAATGATCGGTAATATAAGATAGTGCTCCATTTTTCATACTTGACTAACATATAGACTTTGTTTTGTTGTTTTCAAGGCTTTGCCACACTGGACTGACTTTTTCAGGTAGACACAAGAAACAGATTCAGGTTGATAAAAGGAGAGAAGGAAATATATGACAGCCCTGAAACTTCTTTAATTGTAGTAGAGGCTAGGCTGGAAATTGGGTGCCAGACAGGACAAAGCAGGGAATGCTATCTAAGTAAACTATATTGCCAACCCTACAAATTGCCTTGAAATCACGGATTCTTGTCTGTTGGGAAATAGTGCAGATGCAGTCACATCTGCCATATTGTCCCCTCAGGCTACTGCTAGTTCCTGCAAGAGTTTGGACATTCTCTGAGTGCCTGTTCCGCCATTTTGTGCCCTCAGGGCATTGTCTATTTCCCCCGATATTTGGAGTGCTTTGGTTACTCCTCCCTCCTTCCCATTCTCAGGAGAGTTATTATCCTATCCTGGAGTGCTATGGTTACTCCTCCCCCTTCCCATTCTTGTGAAAGCTACTCCTATAAAAGCCCTTCTTCTTCTGCACCTCTCTCTCTTGCCGGCACTTCACCTCTCTTACCAGCGCTTCACTTTGGTGTTTAGACGCAGGAAAGGTTACTGTGTGAGGCAGCCATTTTCACTATCTCCATGTGGCCCAACCTGTTTCTTTCGTACCCAACTCTGAGGTGCCAGCACAAATAAAGATTTGTGTTCCGTCTTTGCTCCGCACCTCCTCTCTCTCTTCCCCGCGGCGCAGAACAACACTTGTCCATTTTTAAGCCATAGACCCAGACTGGGTAACCAGCTCACTTGGATAGTGCATTACTTTGCTTTGTATGTGACCAGGGTTTGACCCCAGCTCCTACCACATTGAAGGAAACTTTGGTGCTGTAGTTTCTTTTCTTTTCTCTGCCTCTCTGTTATTATATAAAACAAAACATAACCAATTAAACATTATATCCTTTTAGGTGGATATATAGTTTATGTACTTTGTCTCAACACAATGTATTTAAATGTGTATATATATATATATGTATATATATATATATATACACATTTAAATGTGTATATATACATATATGCACTTAATGTATACATTTAAATGTATATATACATTAAATGTGTATATATACATTTATGTATATTTAATATCTTAGAAATTATAGTTGAGATAGGTACATCTTTATTAATATGATAAATGATATGTCTTTATACTTCTAATTAATGTATGAAAGAGACTTTAGATTTATGAATAGTTATATTTTTAAAAAACTAGTCCTGTTTAGTTTCCAATATTCATTTCTTAAATGTCTATTTCAGTTAGAAGTTAGTGAAAATAGTATATGTAGTCATCCACCATTCAAGAACTCCATAATGAGTACCTACAAGTTAATGAAAATTCATCTTCAACTCCAGAGAAAATAATTCTTGCATGCCTAATGAAGCAAAGATCACAGTCTGAGAAGCATTGACATAAGGAATACATGAATGCTAGAATTTGAGAGGGATGCTTATATATGAAAAGTAAGTCATGAGTTTGAGGTCTTAGGTTATCAGCATATTAAAACTTCAACTGAATGTAGGGCACTATTATGAATTAGAAATGGTTAAAACATATTATGGAAAACAAATCCTTTATAATTTAGATTTCTGTTGAAAGAGAGTAGCAAAAAGGTGTGATGGGCACATATAACATAATATATAGAATAATTAGAGAGATAGTCTTCTCCTAGGGATATACCAAAGAACAAAAACAAACAAACAAAAAACCCCCACTTACCCAAAGAGGTCTGTTTGCATATATTTTCATAGCAGCACTAGTTGTAATAGCCCAGACATAGTAATAACCCAGATGGACTGTGAGAGATGAATTAAGAAAGTTTTGATACATATATATATATATATAATATTTAACATATATGTATATATATATATATTACTCGGTGATTAATAAAAATGGAATCATTTGCTTTGTCTCATCGTGAATGAAAGTTGAATGAATTATGTTCAGTAAGATAAGTCAGAAGAGAAAGATGAAAGAGAGGTATGGAACTTAATAAGCAAAGGGAGAAGGGACCAGTTGGTGGTGCACATGTTATCATGCACAAGGACCCAGGTTCAAGCTCTGTTCCTCACCTTCAGGGGGCAAGCTTCATGGGCAGCAAAGCAGAGCTGCAGGTCTCGGTCTCTCCCTCCCTCTCTCTCTCTCTCTCTCTCTCTCTCCCTATTTCCCTTTCCCCTTTCAATTTCTCTTTGTCCTGTTAAAGAAGAATAAAAAAAGAAAAGAAGAAGCATGGAGGGGAAGGCAAAACACAGGGTGGAATTTGAACTAGATGTGCTTTGTTGTAGTAAGGCCAAACATGGGGGTGTAAGGGAGGGTACTGAAAGGATATTAGGGACCCAGTGCATAATGGTTGAGGAGGACCAAACTGGTGTCATGGGTGTCCAGACACCTATCACAGAAGGATGAGAAGTTGTGCCATGTATGAACAGCTGCTTTATAAATCCCTACTTTCCTTGAAAACATGATTAAAAAAAATAATATAGGGGCTGGATGGTGGTGCACTTGGTTGAGCACACATATCACAGTGAATAAGGACCCGGGTTCAAGCTCCCAATCCCTACCTTCGGGGGGAAAGCTACTCAAGTGGTGAAGCAGGGCTTCTGGTGTCTCTCTCCCTCCCTTCTCTCAATTTCTGGCTGTCTCTCTCCAATAAACAAAGATAATAATTAAAAAGAAGAAATAAATAAAGTTATATATATATATATATATATATATATATATATATAGAGAGAGAGAGAGAGAGAGAGAGAGAGAGAATGAGGGGGATGGAAAGGAGAGAAGGGTGCTAAGTTGAAAGAACTTGATTTTGCTGACAATTCTTTCTATTTGTCGATCCAGAATTTGTGATGGCTTAGGCAAACAAATTTCTAATAAAAATACTGCAAGGGGGGGGGCAGGCATATCACAGCGGGTTAAGTGCACAGGGTGCGAAGCACAAGGACTAGCTTGAGGATCCCATTTCGAGCCCCAGCTCCTCACCTGCAGGTGGTTCGCTTCACAAGTAGTGAAGCAGGTCTCAGGTGTCTGTCTTTTTCTCCCCTTCCCTCTTTATTTCTCTCTGTCCTAAATAACAATGACATCAATAACAACAACAACAATAATAACCATAAGAAGGATAAAACAGCCAGGGCAATAAAAGAGGAAAAAATAGCCTCCTGGAACAGTGGATATGTGGTGTAGGTACTGAGCCCCAGCAATAACCCTGGAGGCAAAAAAAAAAAAAAAGAAAGAAAAGAAAAGAAATGCTGATAGAGAAAAAATGCTGCAAAATTTATTATTACTATAATAAATAAATTGATTAGAGACAGAGGGGAATTGAGAGGGAAGGGGGAAGAAGAGAGAAAGAGAGAGACAGATAGAGAGTTATCTTTAGCATAGTTCTACTGTTCACGAAGCTGTCTCCTGCAGGTGGGGACCAGGGGCTTGAACCCAGGTCCTTTGGCATTATAACATTTAACATTATAACGTGTACTTAACCAGGTGTGCTATTTCCTGGCCCTTATTATTATTTTTTTCTCAATTGAATTCTTCCTAGATCATATTTATCATAACAAAGATGGAAACTGCAACTTGCTGATTTGATATATTGCATATATAAATGAAGATCCTACAATGAAAAGAGAAGATTAAGAAGCTAGGTGCTGGTGCACCTGGTTGAGTACACACATGTCAGTGCACAAGGACCTAAGTTCGAGCCCCTTGTCCCCATCTGCAGGGGTGAAGCTTCATGAGTGGTGAAGTAGTGCTGCAGTCTCCTGTCTGTCTGTCTGTCTGTCTGTCTGTCTATCTATATCTATCTATATCTCTTCCTCCCATGTCAGCTTCTTTCTGTCTCTATCCAAAATTAAGTGAACAAATAAAAATATTTTTCAATAGAAAACAAAGGATTATGCTAGAGATTGTCAGTTAAATAAAATGAAGAAAGGGAATGTTATAATACAATTTGCATTGTAATTAAAAACTATTTGGAGGCTGATAAAATCATTCACTTGGATAATGCATCTAGTCTACCATGTGTGCAGCTCAAGTTTGAGCCTAGCTCCACAGAAAAGGAAGAAACATTGGTGTGGTGGTCTGTCTGTCTATCTATCTGAACAAGTAAACGTAGAACAGTGATGTCCTAGTAGTGACGAAGGGGGGGGGGGAGGGAGGAAGGGGGAGGACATACAAGTTTTATGATGTAGAAATATAAAATATTATGTGATAGGAAGAAAAAATACCCATTAAGAGCAGGTATTTGTGTCTAATTGAGAAGTAACATCTGGTGTGTCTAGCCAGTACCAAGAAAATTGAGGGGAAATGGTAGCAAAGTAATGTGTGATTGGGGAAAAATCTAATAGTTATTTGGATAGTTAGTACTTAGAAACTGAAACTGAGTTGAGTCTTCTTCCAAAACACCAAAGATCTGGCAAAATAGCTCATTCGGATATTACACTGCTTTGCCATGTTTGACACCCAGGTCTGATTCCAGTTCACACTGTTTCAGAGGAATTTTAGTTATTGTGCTGTCTTTGTCTCTTGCCCCCTTTTCTGTCTCATTGTTTCTATCTCTGTACTTTTTTACCTGAAAAAGTCATACTGGAGCAACAAAGCCCTGGTGATGACTAAAACAAAAACAAAAATAAGAACTGAATCTTGTACTACATACTAATAATGCATGGAATGAAATTTGTGATTTTGCTGTCATATTTCTTTGCAACTTTATCTTACTAAACAGGAAATCTTATAATAGTAGGAAATTCAGAGTCAGCATTCCCATTTTGTTATCTTTCATGACTTTCTGTTTTTCATTTATAAAGACAACTTCACAGTGCAATAACATCTTGTTCAAAGCTCAGTAAATGTGGCACTGACATTCATATTGAAATATGGGTTATTTTCAGTAATTTTGAGCTCTTGCTGTTTAAGACTTTTTGGATTTTAATTTAGTGTCATATTGCAATTTGTTTTTCCAAGATACAAGTCACTTTTTATCAGATTAGCTTAATTCTGAGCAACTATCATAAGTTTCTATACCCTAGGCTATTCTATCTCCATGAGAATAATTACTAATCATTATTCTTATACTGTAGATGGTATTTTACAAATTCTTCATCAGGAACATCTTAAAGATTTAAAATTAAATTAATACTAAATTAACTTACTATTGAATATGACAACAAGGATCTTGGAAACTAGCAATATGAAAGGGAAAGAGAAACTATATATTGGAATATTATGATGGCTTGGTTCAGGGTCAAATATATTGATACATACCTTGGAGAAATCTGTACATGTACCTTTGTGAGAATGAAAAATCTTGTAAATGAACACTTCCACAATAAAATGATGGTGGAATTAAAAAAAAATGGTTTTTATGAATCGACATAGGGTGGTCATAGTCAAGGAGAATAAAACAAGGACAATAAAATTAGCCTCTAAATGAGGAAACAAATCTATTTACAAAAAGGGATTCAGGAAAAGACACGTGGAGAGTGAATAGAAGGTTGCACCAGAGGTAAATAATGACTCAAACACATAGCTTAAGGCTAGTAAAGGATGAAATGAACTTGAACATTAAATTCTGATTTGTTACCAGTGGGATTATTATAATTTCTTTCCTAATAAAAAGATAATGGAAAGAAAAAGAAAAAACAAACAATGCTCTTTAAATAAATACATATCATTTACCTTATCAGAAAAAAATTACTTTATACTGATTTTTATGTAATACATAAAGTAGAAAAATGAGGGGGCTGAGCGGTGGTGCAGTGGGTTAAGTGCACATGGCGCGAAGTGCAAGGGCCAGCGTTAAGGATCCCTATTCGAGCCCCCGGTTCCCCACTTGGGGGGGGTTTGCTTCACAAGCCGTGAAGCAGGTGTCTATCTTTCTCTCCCCCTCTTTTTCTTCTCCTCTTCTCTTGGTTTCTCTGTTCTAACTGACAAAGAAAGTAATAATAACAATGATAAACATCAAGTGCAACAAAAGGGGAAAAATAGTCTCCAGGAGCAGTAGATTCATAGTACAGGCACCAAGTCCCATCAATAACCCTGGAGACAAATAATAATAATAACAATAATAATAATAATAATGTAGAAAAATGAAGCAAATAATAGTTTAAAAGACTCACAAGAGATTGAAAACTCCATGGAGGTCACATTAAAATGTAAAAAATAAACAAATATTTTAAACACATTTTTGTATCCAAAGGCCAAAGGAAAAAAAAAAAAGAGAGACTTCTATGACGTATAATATAAAGTAGATCCAATGATACAAAAGGAAACAGATAAAAAAAAAATGAGGAAAGTCTTTCTTTTTTTTTTTTTTTTTTTTGCCTCCAGGGTTATTGCTGGGGTTTGGTGCCTGCACTACAAATCCACTGTTCCTGGAGGCCATTTTTTCCCCACTTTGTTGCCCTTGTTGCTGTCATGTTGTCATTATTATTGTGGCATTGCTATTGTTCTTGTTAGGACAGAGAGAAATCGAGAGAGAGAAGAGAAAGATAGACACCTACAGACCTGCTTCACCACCTGTGAAGCGACTCCTCCTGCAGGTGGAGAGCTGGGGCTGGAACCGGAATCCTTTTTTTCTTGTGCTTTGCACTATGCGTGCTCAACTCACTGCACTACCGCCCGACCTCCCACCCCCAGAAAGTCTTTTAATGGTTTGAATTGCATCAATGTAAGTTAAGCTTCTAGTTACTGATTTTCTTTAATGTAAACTATATTTTCCTTATTAAAATATTATTTTAGTTTCCACTGAATTCGAGGGGTAGTCCTTTCAATTTTGGGCATTTGTAATCGCAGTTCATAGTAGGAAAGTAAGGAAAACACTAAAATTATACTACACACGCACACACACATACACATACACATACACACACGTTTACTTCAATGTTATTAAGTTGTATGTGTCTCGGGAGATATCAGGGCCTTCCTTACACATGTGTTATTTCACTTCTCCTGGGCCAATTGTTTAATTCTCTTTGCTTCAAATACACAGTGCCACAGTACTCTCATGTGGTTGGTGTTGGGGCTTGAGTTTGGGCTACATACATGATAAGACATGTGCTCCACCAGGTGGGCTATTCTCTCCAGTCATTAAAGCCTCAGTAATAAAATCAGAGGAAGGAATCTGTCCCCAAACCACTGCCTGACCTGAACTCAAGAATAAAGAGTCTTAAATGACCTGACATTTGGTTATTTGGGGCTCTCTATTCAGAAACATTAGGGCTGGGGAGATAGCATAGTGTTATGCAAATAAACTTTGTTGCCTGAGGCTCCAAAGTCCTAGGTTCAATCCCCAGAGCTGAGTTGTGCTCTGGTAAAAAATTTAAAAATAAATAAAAATAAACCATAGATAAAAGAGAAACTTTGGAACAGACGAGGTGGAAAATCTTGGGTAACATACTTAAAGCATCATTTCTTTTGCTTTATTATTCTTTATTTAATTCTAAATGTAAATCTTTTTTTTTTTTTCATCAGTGTATTTCAGGAATAAAATGCACTTAGAGAAACTAAGATAATCTATCAAATATGTTAACACTGAGAGTGTGAATACTGATTCATTAGTTAACTTAAAACTTATATTTACCAGATATTAACTTAAATATCAGGGGTTGAAATGGCAGAAAATACACAATACATTTAAAAAAAAAAAAGGGAAATCCAGGAAGTTAGAAAGTGGCTGAGTGGCTCAGGGGCTCAGTAATAGCAGCCCTGGTTCAATCCCTTGCACCAAATGGGAGCACCATAAACACCATAAAATGTGAAAACAGGTAGAAATTCATGGATGGTGGAGTGGTGCTCTGGTCTTTCTCTTTCTCTAAAAATATAAACTAAAAATTGGAAAATTGAACCAGAAAGCACAGTTGAGTCTGACCTGTGTGCAAGATCTCAGGTTCTTTCATCAGACTGCATTAAAAGAGAGAAAGACTTGGCCAGGTGGTGGAGTGCACATGTCACAATGTGCAAAAATCCAGGTTCAAGCCTTCGGCCCTCAACTGCAGGGGGAAAGCTTTGCAAGTGGTGAAGCAGTGCTGCAGGTAAGTCTTTGTCTCTCTCCCTATCTTCCCCCTTCCTCTCAATTTCTGGCTGTCTCTCTAGTAAAAAAAGATAATAGAAATTAATTCAGAAAAAGAGGAAAGAAGAAAGGGAAAGAAAGAAAAATTTAAAAAGAGAGAGAAAGAAAAAAGTAGGAAAAAATCAAACTTTATTTAACCTCCATATTTTTATAACCATCACTTACTCACTGGCCAGCAGATAGTAACTTTGGATACATTCTAATTTGACTTAAAGGATGTGATGAGCAATCAAGTGAGACAAGGAGTTCAGTGTAGTAATTAACTTAGTTTTCTGGTGACATTATTTGGAACTCCGATTATAATACTGAGTTTTAGATTAGCTACATTTACAATCAATCAGAAATACTGACTGAGTCATCCCACGTGATTTCAAAGTTCTCTGGCAAACTTCTCTATAGTTTCATTGTATAACTAGAAGCTCAGTTAATTGGAACCTGTCACAGGTGCAGGTACAGAGTAAAAGCAATTGAACAAGAGTTTTGATAATTGAGCCTTTAAGGGATGTATTTAAAGTCATGGGAATTAGAACTGAGGGAAATATCTTATTGTGCTTTTCAAGTCATCCCATGAGAACTGATATGAGATTGTCTCTTGGAGCCCATATTTCCATAAGTTTTTTTTTTTTTTCCCCACTTGATGTTTGAATGACTCAAACAAAAATCCTCCTAATATTTCCACTGGGGCAATATTATGAAAGACCTCATTATTAAGATGGGTTTCCTGATATACATCCTGAATTTTACTTTGCTTAATTTCTTTCCATTAACCTCAATTACATGTGCCTGCAGCAATAATAAATGATTTGGGCTTCTCTTCTGAAGTTTCACTCCTCAAAGATACCATTCTTCCTGGCATGATGTGGTTCGTGCATACCTCAGTTCTTTTATTCTGTGTTCACAAGCCAGTCATAGCCTTCTAATCAGTTTTATTTTCATTTTTCTAATCTTTAGCAATTTTGATCCCAGATGTAAACCCCAATATGCTTTATTCACATTTGTATGTAGTCTGTGCATATGAACTCTGATCAACTAGCCAGTTATTTTTTCCCCAGGTTGAACAGGTCACAGAAGTATGGAAAAAAAAAAAAAACTGAGTGCAAATGGCATGCATGAAAAGCTAAAATGTCAGAAATACATTTTTTTTTTGGTCAGGATTTTTATCCTGCTGAATGCCTTTTTGTGCTGAAGAGATTATTTGAGGGTTGTATCTGCAGTACTGTTATTGTACTGAGTGATTTATAATCAGAATTCACAGTTTTGCAAAGCTGCATTCTTTATTCAGAAAGAGATTTTCCTCTATAGACAAGGTGACATGAAACACTTGCCCTTCTAAGAGAGGATTAGAGAATTTTACATTTCAAAACTCATTTTGGTACAATCACTAACATGAAGACAGTTTCTAATTTCATATGAGAAAGATCTGTAAGGAGATAGCCAGCTTAATTAACTGAGAATTGACAAGTAGGACAGAATTTCACACTGATAAGAGTGTTACTTAACATAAAGAACCTAACCTCACCTGACCTCTGCAGTAACAACTGGCTAAATAAGGGTTTGAAAAAAAGTATACACCTTACCTGACCTTTTTAGTGAAAACAGGCTTAAAAATTATGTAGAAACATGGGCGCTAAGAGCCAAGAGCACAAGAAATGAGAGAGAGAAGACTAATCTCAAATATAGATATTTTTTGGAATTGGGCAGTAGCTCAGCAGGTTAAATGCACGTGGCGCAAAGCGCAAGGACCAGCATAACGATTCTGGTTCGAGCCCCCGGCTCCCCACCTGCAAGGGAAGCGGTGAAGTAGGTCTGCAGGTGTCTATCTTTCTCTCCCCCTCTATGTCTTCCTCTCCTGTCTCCATTTCTCTCTGTCCTATCCAACAATTGGCGTCGATAATAACTACAACAATAAAACAGCTAGGGCAACAAAAGGGAATACATAAATAAATAAAAACCTAAAAAATGTAGATATTTTCTCTTCATCTTCATGAGCAGTCTACAAGATATTTGAAAAATTTTAGCAATATGCCAGAATTTATTCCATAAGTGTGTTTTCATAAGTATAATTTATTTTGAAAATTCAATTCATTCATGTACTATGCTGAATGCATTCTTACTTTATAGAACATGTGCTTATGAATATGCTTTCACTTAGTCTCTTATTGTATTCATGAATGTAGGTATGTGTATATATTGATGACTTAACTAGAGCTCCAGTCAAGTCCTTTCAAGGAGTCATTTTAAGTAGTAGTCAGATAACTATGAATTTGTTTCCCTAAACAATTAATTACCGTAAACTATATTATTTTCCAAACATACAAGCATCATGCACAGACACATGCACACAAAAATATAAGTACTAACATGTTATCTTGATAGCCAAAATGTTTGTTCATGTTCAGAATGAAGAAGGTGACAAGGAGCACATGGGAGTAAGAAAAAAACAGAAAAACCTAAAGAAAATAAAAAGACATATTGGGATGAGAAATAATTTTTCTCCTCTTACATCCCATTTTTTTTTTTTAACTTGATGTGTGCAGTATATTTAGGGAAATGTCAGAATCAAGAGTTTTCAAAGATCTAAAAGCAAGGGGGAAATGTCCAATATGCTACAGTTTAAAATTCCTCTGGAAATGCCTGAAATTATATATTATGTCTTTCTAAGAGTACTATTTAGGTGGTAACCTTCTGCACCCCATAACGATCCTGGGTCCATACTCTCAGAGGGATAAAGAATAGGAAAGCTTCCAATAGAGAAGATGGGATGTGGAACTCTGGTGGTGGGAATTGTGTGGAATTGTACCCCTCTTACCCTCCCCCCCCAAAAAAATTTTAGGTAGTAGAACATTATATTGTCATGTGGTTGTGGTTTTCACTTCTTTTTAAAAATTTGGTGCCAGGGCCTCATAATTCTATAATATCACTGAGTGATCTCCATGCAAAATGTTGCTTTAAGTTTTGTCTACATTTATTTATTATGTTAATATATATTTATTTATTTATTGCTCTGGCTTATGGTAGTGCTGACGATTGATCTTCTGTGCTTTAGGCATGAATGTCCTTTTGTCTAACCATCATGCTATTTTCTCAGCCTGGCATTCAGTTTTAATATTTATTTCCTCAAAGCAGCCTAGCCTGCACTCTACTTGGACCATATTTTATAAGCTAGTTTTCTATTGATTTTCGCTTAAACTTTAGCAATGTTTCTAGTTGTGAGGAATGCTTCAAAAATACTCAGGGTCAACAAAATTTTATGATCACAATGTCTTATCCCCCTTTTTAAAATCCATTTTAAAGTATTACAGAATTACCAGTTGATTTTTAAAACCAAATTAGATAAATTTATAGATAGTAATAGTGGCAACCTCATTTGTTTCTTATAAAAAATGTTGTTCATGCAACTCTTGTGCTAAAAGAGAAGACATAAAGTTTCTTACAGTGAACCACCTCATAAATATCATTTTTTTAATTAAAAAATGTCTTTACTTATTATAGAGACAGCCAGAAATTGAGAGGGTAGAGGGAGACAAAGAGAGAAAGAGACAGAGAGATACTTGCAGCACTTATTCACCTCTCACAAAGCTTTCCTCCTGTAGGTGGGGACCTGGGGCTCAAACCCGGATCCTTGGGTATCATAAACATATATGCTCAACCAGGTTCACCACCACATGGCCCCTTAAAATATTCTTTTTCTTCCCAACTCTGACCATCTTCCCAGACAATACTTTTAGTCCACCTGCGTGTTTTGCTGTCAGGCTCAGACAAAAATTAGTAAAGTCATGAGCCCCTTGGAATATACCTAAAAAAGAATTCCTAGCTTCTTCTCACATGAAGACCTCTAATCTGCTATATTCTTATCTTTAGGTTTCTGATTATTAAACAGTTTGTCCTGCTTTATATCTTAGTGCATTTCAGCCACCAAGTTCCAATTGAGACCATGAAGACAACCTGAATTCCCTGGGCAGACAAGCTCACCAGTGTGTCATGGAACCCCTTCTCTCCTGGGCCCTGCCCTACTAGGGGAAGATAGAAACAGACTGGGGGTATGGGTCAACCTGTCAATGCCCATTACAGAAGCCAGAACTCCCACCTTCTGCACACCATAAAGACCTTTGGCCCATACTACCAGAGGGATAAAGAATAAGGAATTGGAAAGATTCCAATGGAGGGGATGTCATACGGAACTCTGGTCAGGATCTCAGAGATCATTTCACAAAAGAGATAAAAAATTCATAAAGAAAATTTCAGATGGAGATACATGAAGTGAAGGATGCTCTGGAAGGGGTTATAGCTTATGTAAGAGGCCTAGTAAGTAGAAATAATTCAGCTAGATAAAAGAATATCAGGGCTAGAAGATAAAACCACCACATTCTCTGAGTGCAAGGCTGTTGGAAAGACTCACGAAAATGAAGCAATACTTGATGAAGTAACAGACCCCATCAGGAAAAAAACCAAAAACAAACCAGAAATTATTAGTATACCTGAAGATCAAGAGAAGGATAGAGGAACAGAGAATGTAGTCAAATAAGTTATAGCAGAAAAATTTCCACACCTGGGACTACTGAAAATATAAGCACTGAGTAAGTCAACATAACAACACATCATTGTAAAACTATTCACAGAGACAAAGAAAAGTTAATGCAGATGACTGAGAAAAATAGAAAGAAACAAAGCAATTTGTCATATAAAGGCTGAAACACCGCCACCACGCTATCTTCAGATTTTTCACCATAGACACTAGACACTAGAGGCAAGAGGAGAATGGAATGACATATTCACAGCACTAAAAGATAAGGATTACCAGCCACAAATACTCTATTCTTCTAAATGTACTTTCATAAAAAAACTGAAGGAATTTACTAAAACCAATTCTAACAAGAATTACTGAAATGAGGCATACATGAAAAGAAACAAACTCCGACTCTAAATGAGTTCATTAGTGGCAGAGAAAAACTAGAAAGAATAGCAACAGAAAAAAAAAAAAAGAGCAAAGCCATTGGAAAAGGGAAGGAAAAAAGAACAAAACATTATGCAAATGTAGGTGAACCAAGGCCAACTATCAAAATACCAGATACTAGACAAGAAACTATAAAATCCCAATCTTTTCCTTACCTTAGTTGTAACCTGAACAAAAAATGGTGGGTAGAGTGAGTCAGGAAGAGAGGGAGGAATGCCAGTTGACCACATATGTAGGTTAAACTTGGAAGACAGAGCCAGAAAGGGAGAACAAAAGGTGGAACTTGGACTTGGTTGGGGGTACTGCACCAAACCAAGAAATTCTGGGGAAACAGTGAAACAAAGGGGCTTGGAGAGGGGGTGGGATTCTAGGTTGAGGGTGAGAGTATTTTGCAGACACTTAATGATGCAGAGCCGGGAAACGGAGCCCATGTGTAGACAACTATGCTGTAATCCATTAACCTCCAAATAAAATGGGGATGTGGGAGTAGTCATCAAGGAAAATAATATCTCTTTCTAGTTTAGAAGTTTACTTTCCTTGGATATCTTCCAAGTTTACCTCTTATGAATGTACCAGAAAGCTTCATTTTGGGTAATAACATCTGGTGAACACAAATGGCTATAACATTACTGAATTTCCTAATATTTCATATGCATAAGTCAGATATTGAAACTTTACTGTGAAAACATTTGAATTTCTTAAAATACACTCCTATCTAGAAACCCTAAATATTAGTTGTTTTTTTTTTAAATCATGCCATGTTTTACTACTGTATCAAATCATGTTGAACATTTACTATGTAGAGAACACAGAATCTTGCTTAAATGAAAGTAACAAAAAATAAAATGGACACAATTTTGTAGGAACTTACTATGGTTACAGGGGCAAAATGCAAATAAACAGATATTGCTATTTAATCAGCAAGAGCTTTCAAGCTATAAAATTATTAAATAATATACAACTAGAATGGTATACTTACTAGTCTGGCATAATTAACTAAGTGCAGCATATATTAAGTACATACTGTGTATAACTAGTTACTGTGCTATGTTCCATATTTATACATCCATCTATCCATGTGAAATTCTTCCCTTCTACCATTTTTCTATCTTTCCCTCAATCCAAAGCATTTACAAAATGAAAAACCACACCCTTTTTCTGGTGCTATAAATAATGTAAATAAAATGCCTGGATATTCAAGAATGTGCAACTTAATTTAGTAACAGATACAAATAGATGTAAACATTTCCCATAAACTGAGCTCTAAGTATACAGTTTTGGAAAACCCAAGGCTGGAGCTTAACTACATCTGTAAGTGCATGATAAATGACAGATGTGATTAGCTGAACTCTGAAGGAATGATGACGTACTCTAGGGAAACAAACATACCAATATGCCACCTCCACCAAGAAAAAAAAAATGAAAAGAAAAAGAAAAACCTTGGGGCTAGATGGTGGCACACCTGGTTGAGCACACATGTTACAATACTCATGGACCCAGGTTTGAGCTCCTAGTTCCCACCTGTAGGGGGAAAGCTTCATGAGTGGTGAAGGAGGGCTGCAGGAGTCTATGTCTCTCTCTTTCTGTCTCCCATGCCTGTCTCTATTAAGATAATAAATTAAGATAATTAAAAAAACCCTAACATTTCAATTTTATTTTTAAATTTAATTTCAATTGTAGATTTTAGTGACAATTAAAACAAAAAAACTTAACATTTAGTTACGACCCAAGTCTAGTAAGTGTTTTAAGTCAAATTGGCTTCAAGTTGATTATTTAAATTTTTTTTTCTTTATTAAGGGGATTAATGGCTTACAGTGAACAGTAAAATACCATAGTTGGTATATGTGTAACATTTCTCAGTTTTCCACATAGCATTTCAACCTCCACAGGGTCGTGCTCTGCAGTCATGTTCCAGAACCTTAGCCCTCTACCACCTCACACCAGAGTCTTTTACTTTGGTGCAATACACAAAACATAGTCCTAGTTCTGCTTTGTGGGCTTCAAGCTTATTTTATTTTGATAACGTAATATGTCCCAAAAGAAAAGGCAAATAAAATTCAATACAAACAAAAAGAAGAGTGTTTGCAAAAAAGAATATATAGTGCCATAGAGTTTTGCATGTTGTAAGTGGTGAGTGAAATTTGAGAAAAATGGGTCTGTAAAATAATGTGGACCCAAATTATAAAGAATTGAATTTGCCAGACAAAATAAATTAGAATTGTTTTGAATGGACTTTAGATCTACAAGACTTTTTTTTTTTTGCCTCCAGGGTTATTGGTAGGGCTCAGTGCCTGCACTACAAATCCACTGCTCCTGGAGGCTATTTTTTCCCTTTTGTTGACCTTGTTGTCTAGCGTTGTTGTTATTACTATTATTGCTGTCATTGTTGTTGGATAGGACAGAGAGAAATGGGGAAGACAGAGACGGGGATCAAAAGACAGACACTTGCAGACCTGCTTCTCCACTTGTGAAGTGACCCCCCCCCCCTTGCAGGTGGGGAGCTAGGGGTTCGAACCTGGATCTTTGTGCGGGTCCTTGCACTTTGCAATATGTGCTACATGTAACCTGCTGCTCTACTGCCTGACCAGTCAAGAAAGACTTTTAAACAGAGCACTAAGGTGGTAGTGTACTGGAAACAATGTAATTAATTAGGTGTAAAAAGATAAATACAGTATGGTCCCACCACTAGAATTGTTAGAAACTTACTGGAAATTCTCATGTAGGAGAAGGAACTTATCTGTAAATATAAAGAACAACAGTATGTATTTTTAGAGTTACATTTCTTTTCTTTTTATTGAGTGGGTTAATGTTTTACAGTGGATTTATTACATATGCATACAATTTCCAGCCTCCCCCCAAAAAATTTTCTCCCTCTCCTTTTTCCCTCTCCCTTTCCAGAGTCCTTTGCTTTTGCGCAGCACACCATGTCCAGTCCATGTTTCACTCTGTGCTCTTCCTCCCTGTCCCTACTTTGTTAAGTCCAGCTAACAAGTGAAATCAGTTGGTATTTGTCCTTCTCTTTTTGAGTTATCTCACTAAAAATGGTGCCTTCGAGTTTCATCCCACAGGATGTAATGGAGAAAACTTCATTATTTTGAACAGCTGAGTAGTATTCCATCATGTATACATACCACAATTTTTTTTTTTTTTTTAGCAACTCATCTGTTGTCGCACATCTGGGTTGCTTCCGGGTTCTGTCGATTACAAGTTGTGCTGTATGAACGTAGGTATACATAGATCTCTTCTGATAGGTTTCCTTTGAGTAAATCCTGGTGAGAGGAATTTCTGGGTCATAGTGTCCTGATACGTCTCCAGACTGCTTCCCACAGTGGTTGGACCACTTTGCATCCCCACCAGCAGTATAGAAGTATCCCTTCTTCTTCACATCCTCTGCACTATATCTTCTTCTTTTTTTTTTTTTTAAATTTTTTTTTTATATTTATTTATTCCTTGTTGTTTTTTTTTTATTGTTGTAGTTATTATTGTTGTTTTATTGTTGTAGTTATTATTGATGTCATCATTGTTGGATAGGACAGAGAGAAATGGAGAGAGGAGGGGAAGACAGAGAGGGGGAATGAAAGACAGACACCTGCAGACCTGCTTCACCGCCTGTGAAGCAACTCCCCTGCAGGTGGGGAGCCAGGGGCTCAAACCGGGATCCTTCCTCAGGTCCTTGTGCTTTGCGCCACCTGCGCTTAACCCACTGCGCTACCGCCTGACTCCCTGCACTATATCTTCTATCTGTCCCTTTTGATAAGTGACATTTTCACAGGTGTAAAGTGATATCTCATTGTTGTCTTATTTGCATTTCTGATGATCG
Source organism: Erinaceus europaeus (assembly GCF_950295315.1). Taxonomy (NCBI): domain Eukaryota; kingdom Metazoa; phylum Chordata; class Mammalia; order Eulipotyphla; family Erinaceidae; genus Erinaceus; species Erinaceus europaeus. The sequence goes on from NC_080165.1 coordinate 127,187,482, forward strand.
GTTAGGATTAGCGTTAGGGTTAGGCACTTTCTCATTTATCTGTTGGCCCTCTGAATCTCTTCCTTGGTGAAATTTCTGTCCATGCCCTAGCCCCATGGGGTTATTTATTTATTTATTAGTGCTTAATTTACTGACCTCTTTAAGTACTTTGGTTGTTTGTCCTTTGTCTGCTGTGTGTTGTATAAGTTTCATGTTGTAAGTGATGACTGAAAATTGAGAAAAATGGGTCTGTAAAATAATGTGGACCCAATAAAGAATCAAATTTGCCAAACAAAAGAAATTAGAATTGTTTTGAATGGACTTGAGATCTATAAGAAAGACTATTAAACAGAGCAGCGCCAAGGTGTTAGTGTTTAGGAACCAGAAAGGAGTTTGAGAAACAATTTTCGCCCATGCAGTGGATCCCAATGCAGTCTGGCTCTGTCTGAGGATCTGCTGGTGCTCACCAGGACTAGTGGGTGAGACAGTCAAGGATATCTCTTGTGCATCCTTGACTTAACCCACTTATGTTTAACCCTCTGCGCTACAGCCCGACTCTCGTGGGGTAAATATTTTTTCTTATACTTTATTAAAAAATTAAGTGATTCATTAGAGAAAATTTTGTTTTCTTTTGATAGAGGTTGAGACAAAGAAAGGAAGAGAAAGAGTGAAAGACACCTGTAGTACTGTTCCACCACTTAGGAAGTTTCTTCCCTACAGGCTGGGCCCAGGGGCTTGAACCAGGTTCCTCCTGCAGAGTAGTGTGTACACTCCACCAGCTGGCCCCACTGGTCTAGAACTTAAAAGAGCTATCATAACTTGACTCAGTTGGGGCTGAGATATATCTCACTGGGCAGGGCACATGTCTTGTTATGCCAATAGGCTCGGTTTTAAGCCCAGCACCATGAGGAGGCGCCATGTGGCACTCAAAGAACTTCTGGTGTTATGGAGTCTGTCTCTCCATCTCCATTTCTCTCTATTTTGTCTTTCTGAATGTATATGCATGCTGAAAAGGGGGAAATTATACATGCAACCCTGGACACGTGTGTGCGCGCGCACACTCACACACACACACAGTAAGATGCAAATAGAGGATAAAAATACAGAGGGGTTCCACCTGAGCTCTTGTTTCACCCTGAGTTTTTTTTTAAATTTTTTAAAATTATCTTCATTTATTTATTGGATAGAGACAACCAGAAATCAAGGGGGAAGGGGGAGTCAGAGAGGAAGAAAGCTAGGAGACAGAGAGATACCTGCAGCACTGCTTCACCACTCGAAAAGCTTCCCCCCTGCAGGTGAGGACCAGGGGCTTGAACCTGGGTCCTTGTGCACTGTAACATGTGCGCTCAACCTGGTGCGCCACCACCTGGCCCTTCACCCTGGGTTTTTACATTTCTCAAGACCACTATTGGAAACACATAAGGAATATTGTTTTATTGCCAGCAATGTTTTCACTTGGGTTCAGAGTTGCACTATGAATCCACAATTCTTGGCCTCAATTTCTCCTCTCCTCTCCTCTCCTCTCCTCTCCTCTCCTCTCCTCTCCTCTCCTCTCCTCTCCTCTCCTCTCCTCTCCTCTCCTCTCCTCTCCTCTCCTCTCCTCTCCTCTCCTCTCCTCTCCTCTCCCCTCCCCTCCCCTCCCCTCCCCTCCCCTCCCCTCCCCTCCCATTCCCTCCTCTCCTCTTTTCCCTCCCCTCCTCTCCCCTCCCCTCCCCTCCCCTCCTCTCCTCTTCTCCCTCCCCTCCCCTCCCCTTCCCTCCTCTCCTCTTCTCCCTCCCCTCCCCTCCCCTCCCCTCCTCTCCTCTTCTCCCTCCCCTCCCTTCCCCTTCCCTCCTCTCCTCTTCTCCCTCCCCTCCCCTCCTCTCCTCTTCTCCCTCCCCTCCCCTCCTTTCCTCTTCTCCCTCCCCTCCTCTCCTCTCCTCTTCTCCCTCCCCTCCCTTCCTCTCCTCTTCTCCCTCCCCTTCCCTCCTCTCCTCTTCTCCCTCCCCTCCCCTCCTTTCCTCTTCTCCCTCCCCTCCCCTCCTTTCCTCTTCTCCCTCCCCTCCCCTCCTTTCCTCTTCTCCCTCCCCTCCCCTCCCCTCCATTTCCTCTTCTCCCTCCCCTCCCCTCCCCTCCCTTCCCCTTTCCCCTCCTCTCTTCTCCTTGCTTTTGCTACCAGAGTAGCTCAGTGCCTACACAATGAATCTACAGCTGCTGGCAACATTTTTCCCCTCCACCCCCTCTTTATTTGATAGGAAGGAGAGAGAGAATTTTGAGAGGGAAGGGAGATAGAGAAGGGAAAAGGGACAAAAATAAATCTGAAGTACTTGTTCAGTACTTGTTTCACTATTCATGAACACCCCCCCCCAGGTGGGAAGCAGGGGTTCGAACCTGGGTCTTTGTTCATGGTAATGTGTGTGCTTAACCAGATGGTCCACTATCCAGTCCCTTCTTTTCTTTTGTCTCCTTTTATTATTTTTTTTTCTGTTGATTGGAAGGACAGAAATTAAGAGGTAAAGGAGAGCTAGAGAAGGTGAGAGAGACCATTGCAGCCCTGATTGACCACTTATGAAGCTTACTCCCTTTAGGTGCAGACAAGGAGTTGGAACCCCTGGCCTTGCAAATGGTAATGTATTTGCTCAACCATATACACCACATCCCACTCCTATAAGCACTATTTTTGAGAAAGCAATGTCCCTCTCTTAGTATATTGGCCTCTCTCCTCTGTTTCTCTTGTTGGCACAGTTCTTTCGAGAAATTTTCATAATGCAAAAATTTTTCCAATTATGCATCCCATCCATTAAAGATTTTGAAATAGTTCCTAACTGTTTCAGCAACACCCACACACTGACTGAATGTTTTCCTCTTCACCTTCTGTACTAGAGGCTTATGTGGAGTTTCCTGGCACCTTTCCTGTTCTGGCTTCAGTCTAACTTCTCTCTTTCATACTAAGATGCTCTGTGAGAAGGTGCAGCTGGGGAAATCTATTAGTCTCTGGACCAATCAAGTTTTCACATCAGTTCAGTTAATTGATAGCGGGCTTAACATATTTCTTAATTATGGCTGCAAGTCATTACTAGAAGAATCTCCCAAATCAGAACAAAACGTGTTTTTAATTGGTTATAAAAGTGGTACAAGGGAAAGGCAAAATACACGACAGTCTAAGAAATGGGGAAGACTTGATGGAGGTAGACAAGAGATCCTGTAGAATATAATATCACTCAATATTGGGATTTGTCTATAAATCTACAGGGATATTTATTTGAAGATTGAATATTTTCTTTGAAATGGTTTATAAATAGACATATGGTGTGATACATAGAAGGATATGGTTATTGAATTTTGTTTGCTGAAAAATTTAATTAGGCTTATTGCAGATGAAAGAATTTCTGTTACTACTAAAATTTCAATTAGTTTGTGTTCTTTGGCTATCACATAGTTAGTAATAATTATAGATCCACATACTTATAGAGGTGAGAGTTCCTTGGGAGCTTATGTCGATTCCTTTTCTCATTTTATGGATAAGAAAGCAGCGACTCAATGAGATTAAGTGACTACCCCTAGGTCACTCAATTTATTAATGGCAGAGTCAAGCACTGGACATTTTCCTATTTCTTGGTCTTGAATATTTTCTTTGTGTTATTGTAAAAGCAATAAACACTCAATTTAGAAAAATGTGACATACAAAAGTTATAGAATAAATGAAAATCCTAAATAATTTTGCACTTCAGAGACAATATACACATATATTGTAATTGCATAGACAGTCTGATATACACTTCATCATTAATATATCAGTAATGTTTTTCATTATTTTCGTTAGAATTTTTCTAGGCTATGTTTTTAATAACTCAAAAATGCCAGCTGGGTTCTATAATTATAATTATCCTGAGTCACTGGCAAAAGAAAAGTTTTTCATCCCACTTTATTCCTTTTAAAAATCTATGTTCTTTCCTTTACAATTTTGCCCATTTTTTCTCATCTCATTTTTTTCTCAGTGATTTATTAATGTTCTTTACCTGTCCTCTACCCATCTTTATACATATAATATCAGAATATTTAATTTTCCTTATGATTTAGTGTCATTATTTTCAATTTAAGTTCCTACCATACTGTGAGTAATTGGTTAAGTAATTTGTCTGAGATCACAAAACGGTGAAATATTGAAAAAAGCAAATAATATATTCAAACTTAGCCTCTTTTTTTTCTGTTAGTGTTAATTCTGGGGCTCTGTTCATGCAAAGCCTGCATAATTCCACCATACCTAGTATATATATTTTTTTCTAGATGGAGGTGAGAGACAGAGAAAGAACAAGAGAGTAGACAGGGAGAGGGGGAGAGGCAAGGAGAGACACTATAGCTTTGATTCCCTGCTTATAAAGTTCCCCGTATGAAAGTATTCCCATGTGGTAGCTAAGGGCTTGGGTCCTCTTACATGGTAAGTGTTCACTTACAAAGGGAGACATTTCCTGGCCTCCCAAATCCACCCCCCCTTCCTTCTTTCCTTCCTTTCTTTCATTATATCATACCATTTTTCTATATAGGTGACATCGAGCAGGTATACTTACAGCCTAGTTACTAAGTAATGTTTGATAAATCCGGTAACTATTCTGATGTGAAGTTACTAGAAAACCAGTATCTTCTATCTTTTACTTTTCATTTATGATTTTCTTTCATCTCTAGAATTGAATCTTGAAATTAACATTTAGCTAATAATTGTTACCCTCTAGTTTTCATCTATACCATCAGATATTTGAAAATCAATGAGAAACTTAATAGTATATTTATCATTTAGGTAATTAGGCAGTGTTATAGGAATAATGTATACATGGTTTTACACACTTTGGTTTGCTTAAGTTTTTGATGCCATATTGATTTATACTTTATTTTTATAATATAACAATGTTTCATCAAGGAATATACAGAAATAAAACTAAGAAATAACAGATAGAAATCAAATCAGTAATCAAAAATCTTCCCAAGAATAAAAGTCTAGGTCCAGATGGTTTCTCCCATGGATTCTATAAGGCTTTCAAAGCAAAAGAACTGACAGCAATTCTCCTCAAATTTTTCTAGAAAATTAAAGAGTGAGACCACTCCCAAACACATTCTACAAGGCTAGCACCACACTAATCCATAAAGCATAAAACAAGTCTATCAAAAAAGAAAACTATAGATTTATATCCATGATGAACGATGATGCAAAGATTATCAGCAAAATCTTGGCAAATTGAATTCAACAACATACCTAGAGAATACTTCAAGACCATCCCTGGAAAGCAAGAATGGTTCAAAATTCACAAGTCAATCATTGTAAGCCACTAAATCAACAAAAACACAAAAAGAAAGAAAAAAAACTACATGATCATGTCAATTGATGCGTAAAAGGCATTTGACAAGATACAGTACCCATTTATGATAAAAACCCTCTAGAAACTCTCAGAAGGACAATGTCTCAGCATATTAAAGGCCATATATAATAAACCCACAGCTTACATCATCCGCAATGGAAAAAAATGGATAGCTTTTCCCCTAAAATATGGAAATAGACTAGGATGTCCGCTATCACCATTATTATTCAACATAATGCTGGAGGCCCTTGCTATTGCAATCAGTCAAGAAAGAGATATAAGATACATGCATATTGGATAGAATGAAATCAAGCTCTCAATATTCACTGACAACATAATATTCCTAGAGAATCCCAAAGACTTTAGTAAAAAAAATCTACTGGGATAAATGAGTTTAGTAAAGTATCAGGATACGGAATGAACACCTATGTCTGTCATTTCTTTTTTTTTAATTTTTTAAAAAATTTTATTTATTTATTCCCTTTTGTTGCCCTTGTTGTTTTATTGTTGTAGTTATTATTGTTGTTGTCATTGTTGGATAGGACAGAGAGAAATGGAGAGAGGAGGGGAAGACAGAGGAGGAGAGAAAGATAGACACCTGCAGACCTGCTTCACCGCCTGTGAAGCGACTCCCCTGCAGGTGGGGAGCCGGGGTTCGAACCGGGATCCTTATGCTGGTCCTTGTGCTTTGCACCACCTGCGCTTAACCCGCTGCGCTACCACCTGACTCCCATGTCTGTCATTTCTATATGAAAATAATGAGTTAGAGGAAAGAGAGTTGAAATATTTAATCCTATTTACAACTGAACTCCCCCCAAATAAAATACATTGTAGTGAATTTCACAAGGGTCGATCTTTACATAGAAAACTGTCAAAAGAAATAGAAAATGAAAAAATGGAAGAGTATTTCTTGTTCTTGGATAGAATGAATAAGCATTATTAAAATGACCATTCTACCAAAAACAATCTACAGTTTTAGTGCAATACCTATCAAGATCTCAATGACATTTTCAATGAAATTAAACAACTTGTTCAAAAATTTGTGTGATTAAATGGAACAACAGCAAAATGAGTAGCAAAAGCACTTCTGAGAAATAAGAAAATGGAGGTATTTTACTCCTCAACTTCAGTCTACATTACAAAACATCATAGTACATTAATAATAATGGGTGCTGAGGTCTATGGAACAGAAATGAGAGCCCAGACATAAGCTCACACATATATGATCACCTAATACATGACAAAGGGGCCAAAATCATTCAATGGAGAAGGCCTCTTCAACAAATGATATTGGAACAACTGTACAGCCACATGTAGAAAAATAAAACTGGATTACCACTTAACACCATGCACCAAAATCAGATGAAAATAGATAAAATATATGGATAATAGAGCAGGACTTCTAAAATGTATTGAGGAAAATATGGGCAAAATATTGCAGGGACTTAATATCAAAGATGTATTTGGAGATTGAAGTCCACTAGCATATAAAATGAAAATGAAGGTAATTATATGGGACTGTAGCTAACTACAAAACTTCTGTATGTCATAAGCAAATTACGCAAGGATAACCAGGTGACTCAGTAATTGAGAGAAGATATTTACACATATCACATCAGACAAGCTATTGATATGAAATATCTATAAATTATTGGTACATCTCAATAAAAGGGAGAAAAAAAAACTCAGTAAAAAAAGTGGACCAAAGAACTGAATAGGCAGTTTTTTAAAGAAGTGATACACATGTTCTACCTTCTCCTCAGAGAAACGCAAATCAAAATTACACTGAAGATTTCATCTCACATTTGTGAGAATGGCCTACATCAACAAAACAGGAAATGATGTAGTGTTGGCAAAGCTATAAAGAAAGAAGGACTCTATTAAACTGCTGGTTGGAATGCAAACTGGCATAAACCCTCTGAAAGACTGTGTGGAGAGTTCTTAAACAAGTAAAAAAAAGTAACTACCCCTATATTTAAAGCTGCATTATCCACTAAAGCCAAAGACTAGAAGTAGCCTAACTGCCTATTAACAGGTGACTAGTTAAAGAAGTTATAGAATATCTACTCCATGGAATACTACTCTGCAGTAAAAAAAAAAAGTGATATGTGTTTTGGAATAAAGTGGCTATGCTTAATGAAATAAGTAAAGAGATGAAAGGTAGCTACTAGATAGTCTCACTCAAATGTAGACTCTAGAAAACTGACATTACTATGTCTTTGAAAAGCAAACAAACAATCAAATAGAAACAAATAAACTGACTCTAAGACTTGGTTACCATTGAGGTTAAATATCAGATGATCTCACTTATAGTTGGAACTTAAGAAACAAAAACATAAAGACTAAACACAACTTGAAACTTGGGTGAATATAATATTTACACCAAAGCAAAGGACTCAGAGAAAAAGAGGAAGGGAGGACTTGGAGTGGATGCTGTGGTCCTGGTGCATAATTGTAGAAAAGAACATAACTTGGGGATGCTAGTGTTTTGCAGGCACCTGTCATGGGGGCGTAAGAAATCTATGCTCACGTGTCAACAACTATACAGTAAGTCACTAAAAGCCTAATAAAACAATAAAAACAACTGAAAGTTTGTAATACTATCATGTTTTATTATATGCATTTTGTTTTGGTAAAGGAATACAATTTGACCATTAGCAAATTCTTCAAAGTTAGGAAATTATGATACCTTATATTCTTTTAGTAATGGATATCATTCCATTAGAGTCATTTTTAAAATTATTTCAGAAAAGACAAACCCACAAGAAAATAGAGAAGCATAATGGCTCCCTGGCTTCTAAGAAGGCTACAAAGCAAAAGTAGTTTAACAGAATGTTGTGTTGGAACAACAACAACAACAAATCATTTAGAAAAATGGAGCAGAATAGAGAATCCAGAAGTAAAACCACACATTCATTGAAATCTAATATATGACAAGTAATTCAAAATCATTCAATGGGGAAAAGGAAGTCTTTTTAGTCTTTTTAATAAAGATTGTTGAGAAACTGGATAGCCGCATGTAGAAGAGTGAAACTAGGTCACCACTTAATACCACACACCAAAATTAACTCAAAGTTAACAGTCAATAAACTCAAAGTGGATAAAAACTTAGATATTAGGCCTGAATCTATAAACTACATAGAAAAAAAATAGGTGAAACATTTCAGGCCTTTAACAAAAAGATTAATTTAGAGTCTCTACCCGTTTGACAAGGGAATTGAAATAATGGCTAAGCAAATGTTGCTACATCAGATTAAATATCTTCTGTACTGGGAGTTGGGTGGTAGCGCAGCGGGTTAGCGCACGTGGCGCAAAGCATTAATGGACCGGCATAAGGATCCCGGTTGGAGCTCCTGGCTCCCCACCTGCTGGGAAGTCGCTTCACAGGTGGTGAAGCAGGTCTGCAGGTGTTTATCTTTCTCTTCCCCTCTCTGTCTTCCCCTCTATCTCCATTTCTCTCTGTCCTATCCAACAAAAAAAAGACATGAATAACAAAAACAAAACAAGGGTACCGAAAGGGAATAAGTAAAATAAATATTTTTAAAAAGCTTTAAAAATAAATAAATAAATAAATAAATATCTTCTGTACATGAAAAGAATCTTCCATAAAGATAAAAGGTATCCAAGCAACTCAGATGCTTGAACTTCACATACTTGACAAGGGGTTAATATAAAAAATTCATATAAAGAAATCAAACAACTCAACAACAACAATAAAAACCTAGTAAAGTAGTTAGCAAAAGATATGGACAGTTCTCTAAAGAAGAGATTCAGATTTCCCCCCAGATATATAAAAATATGCTTCGTATCACTTATCCTTAGGACCTTGAAATTAAGTCCCTTGTGAGAATTACTCACAAGAACAAATCAAGAGGTGTCAAGTGTTGACGAGGGTGTAGACAAAAAGGAATTCTGATACAGTGTTGTTGGTGGGAATGGAAACTAGTGCAGCTCCCACCTGCAGAGGGAACGCTTTGTGAGTGGTGAAGCAGTGCTGTAGGTCTCTCTCTCTCTCTCTCTCTCTCTATATATATATATATATATATATATGTCCCTCATCACTCTTGATTTCTGGCTGTCTCTATCCAATAAGTAAGTAGAGATAATACAAAAATTTAAAAAAAAATCTATTTATTTTATTTGATGGAACAGAGAGGGAGGGAGGAGGCACCTGTAGACTTGCTTCACCACTCATGTAAGCTCCTCCTTACAGGTGGGGTCTGGGAGCCTGAACCCAGGTCCTAGTAAAATAAAAAGAAGAAGATGGTGAAGCCCCTATGGAAAATCCTTAAATATATAAAAATGGAAATGCTGCATATATATATGTGTATATATATGTATATATATTTATTTACACACACACACACACACACACATATATATAGGATGTGGAAGTACTAGCATAAAAGGATATATGCAGGATATATAGCTTTCAAAAGTCTATTTACATTAGGCAAAATATAGAAGCAACCTAATTCCACAAAACAGACTGGATAAAGAAGTTATGGGACATATATTAAATGAAACACCACTCTGCAAGCAAAAAAAAAATGGTATTGTATCAGTGGAACAAAATGGAACTCCATGTGATTAAGTGAAATAAGAGGTGAAGAGTAACTGCTGGATCATCTCACTGGTATGTAGAATATAGATCAGTAAAACAATCAAATTTGCAAATGTAGCAAAACCATCTCTGGGGAACTGTGAGAACTGTGGTGGTTATGGGGCATAGAGATCTGGTGGAGGTCACACTGACATGTTTAACATGAATAGGCATAAAATTTTACCTCTGAAATATTAGAGCTTTGTAAAACGTTGTTAAATCACTAATGAAAAAAGACATTCTCAGAATTTTGTCAGAAATTCTCTCAGAAATACTGTCACATTAAAGGTTAAAATCCCATTATGTCATGGACAAATTGAATGCCTCTCTGTGTTTTACAGTTACTATGAATATTAATTTGTAAGCCTTTTTATAAAATCAACTTTAACTTTAAACATGTGAGAATATTTTTTGTATCCTGTCATTCTCTTTCCCTTCCTTCAGGAACTAGCCATGTCTTTGCAGTAACTGAAAATTTTACAGTACCCTGCATTAGGCTAATTTGTCTCCGTCACTATATTATTAGGGTGTTTGAAAAAAAAATTAATTGGAAAAATAATAAAAAGAATCTAAAGAGCTCCTGGCAATTTTCAAGGTGTTTGGCATTCTGTTCAGGCATTTTATAGCTGGTGGAATTTTTGTTAATTATGTGAGACATTTGTTCTTTACTGGAAAATGGACTTAACATGCAGCCAAGGGTGACATCTCCCAATTTGAACTTTACCATCTTAAGAACATTTCTTGGAAAACATTTTAGTTTTATGTTTCTAAATGGAAAACATCCATTTCTTCAATATTGATAGGAAAGTACTGATAATATTCGAGAGTACTTTTGCTAAAGTCTGTGTATTTACAAGCTCGGTAATTGTTAACTTAGTAGAAAGATGTTAGTTTAGATGTTCATTTAATCAATTAGTAGGGCCCACTTGTACCTTCAAGTATACAAAATGCAAAAGATGTATTACCTGATTTCAAAGTTGTTGAGAATTAATATCTAAAGTGCACGTTTTCTAAAAATGTTTGATGATCACTACATAGGAGTAAGGCAAGGCCTCCCCCCCCCCCCCCGCCAAGGTCTAAAAGGTAACAAAAATAAAGAAATAATTAAAAACCTAGGGTTTTCTTTAAACATAATATCAGAGAAAAATAGATAAATCACAAGGTCAACACATGTAATTTGAAAGATGCATTTTTCTTTTCTTTTTATTATTATTATTGTTATTATTTATGTATTCCCTTTTTGTTGCCCTTGTTTTCCTTGTTGTTTTATTGTTGTTGTTACTGATGTCATCGTTGTAGGATAGGACAGAAAGAAATGGAGAGGGGAGGGGAAGACAGAGAGGGGGAGAGAAAGATAGACACCTGCAGACCTGCTTCACTGCCTGTGAAGCGACTCCCCTGCAGGTAGGGAGCTGGGGGCTCCAACCCGTATCCTTACTCCGCTCCATATGCTTTGCGCCACGTGCGCTTAACCCACTGTGCTACCATCCAAACTCCCTGAAAGGTGCATTGTTATTGTAGGAGTAACCAGCAAAGTTACACATAAACTGTATTATTTATGGCTGTGATGATCTTTCCTGCTTTCCACCAAATAAGTAGGAACAAAATTCTAGAGTAAATATCTTTTTTATTAATATTTAAATACCTAGCCAAGGGATATTTGCATATAGTGGATCCAAAAATATTTCATTAGCAAAAGATACATAAGGTTATCCTGTTTTAACTCCATGAGCCATTAATCAAAATAACCCTTGTGTTCTATTTCCAAGCTCATCCTTAAAGAAGACACAACAACAAAATGTTTATTATTAGAAATTTCTTTCAAATTTCTTTCTCTAATACAAGGGGATCATAATTATCTCATATCCTAGGCAGCATTTCATTAGAAATTGATACATTAGTTGGTGTTCATGATGACTTGGCAAATTACTGTTGGGTCTCCAGCATTCTTTTGTGACTGTAAGCATGTTAATGAATTTAGTGACCCTACGTTAACTAAATTCTTTCACAAACTCAAATGTATGGGAATCTTGAAACCTGAACTAAGTAGTAAACTATAATGGTAACGAATCATCTCCCTTCTTTTCAGTTGTGGGGGCAGTGAAATTAATTGATAATACCTCTATCTTCATTAATTCTAACACTGACTTTAAGGACCATGGGACTAACAGGGAGAAACTTGAATTAGAGCTGAAGTAACTTTTTGAATTTTTCCATAGATATCATTTAAATTTTCTATTTATTTTAGAATAGTTATTTATTTACTTGTTTGTTTATTTATTTTATGATGGTGAGAGAAGTAGAAGAAAGTATCTCTTTGCTCTGGCATAATGAGGTCTGACTTATAGAACCGGTGGCCACTTATATGTAAATCCTATGTCTATTGCTAAACTTTCTCACTTTACTCATGGATGTGTTTAATGATTGAATAAATGTAGAAGCAGAAATTCTAACTCATTGCTCAAAAAAATCTTATTAATTTATGACCAATGTCTTAAAACATTTTGAAGATTTTGAAGATTCTATTTTATTTTTTAGAATGATTTACTGAAATTCACACACTAACACACAAAAATTCTAGTGCTGGTACTGTTTCCAGACCAGGATGCTGAGTTATAAAAAGATTAAATAATTTGCCATAATCTTATCCATATAACAGCTATAGGGCAGAGTTCTGGTTTACTGCTGTTAATTTGTGCCAGAGTCTCTACTTTGAACCACCATACTTAGCCTCATAAAATAGTGTCTATTTATTGAGAGCCTACAATGCTCCTTGTCTAATGCCTGGTGTCAGTTATCATGGAATGAAAACAAAACAAAACTGACAAAATTTTTGCTCTTAAAGGCTTAGACTGATTTTTATGAATTCTCCAGGTACTGATTTTTGAATGAATTAAATCATCATGTTTTGATCATGTTCTGCTCTCAAAACTTCATTCTCTTTTTTGAAAGTATTAGTTTTCCTGATAATTGGGGTGGTGGTGGTGGTGGTGGTGAAATGGCTCACTTAGACACTGTTGCATTGCCATATGTGCAACTTGGGTCTGAGCCTAGCTTTTACTGTATTGAAGACAGTTTTGATACTGTGGCCTCTTTTACTTTCCTTCTTTCCGCCTCTATAAAATTGAAAAAAAAAAAAAACACTCACGTGGGGTCAGCTGTTGGTGCACCTGGTTGAGTGCACATGTTCAGTGAGGACTGCATCTCTCTCTCTCTCTCTCTCTCTCTCCGTGTGTGTGTGTGTGTGTGTGTATGTGTGTGTCTCCCTGCCCTCTCGATTCTGGCTATCTCTAATCAATAAATAATGGTAATAAAATTTTTAAAAAAGAAAGTCTTCAAAAAATAATAATATGACATAGTCTTCCAGGAAGTAAGCCAAGGCAGACAGATCCATCATTGGGATGATGCTCTGTGCAGATGCTGTGAGGGAAGAGAATGAAAGGCATTCTACAGAGATCCGCAGTGGATGTTGTTAGGAAGGGAATTTTTCCAGCAGACACAGTATATGTGATTGAAAACTCAGATTAAGGCCATCTATATAGGTGGCAAAAATTAGAGCAAAAGACACATATGTTCCATAGAAAACATTGCTAGCTTCATTTATAGACAGCTAAGGGCTGATGTATAAGAGTTGTGACAGTGAGGATAACATCATAACTTTGACATTGACCCTGTTCAAATATAAACAATTTGCTTTTTGATTGTTGGTTAGTTGGATGACATAGAACAAATCAATAAATGTCCCTAGACCTCTATTCAACATTGATAAAGTTAAATGTGTACCAATGACCTCTTAACTAACTCAGTTTGCTGATTATAAAACATTTGTTCTGTCATTTGCTTTCTACGGAAAATCAAAGTAGCTTACATATTAAAAAAAAATGTGAATTAGCACCATAAGAAAAGGTACATAGATTATCTGTGATGGATTAGTAAAGTCAATTATTAAAATTCTTTTTCTTTACAAATTAACATTATGAAAGCATAATATTAAATCACAATTACAATAGGTAATACTAATATTCTCTTCAGCTGCTTTTGCCCTTAGGTTCAACTGAAGCTCAGTTTCTTATTTTCTGTTCTCACCTGACCTAGTGTTTCTAGTCATATATATATATATATATATACACACACAATGTTTTTTTAGTCTGAGGAAACTCATACTTTGATATTTGCCTAATCAAACCTAAGTAATATAGTATTTGTGATTGACACTGACATTATTTTCAGCATTTGTCTCTAATATTTGAAATTCTTGAATTTTTAGTTCATATAATATCTTGGATAATTTTCTATGAGGCTTGTACATTCATTTCAAATGAAGAGCAGTTGGGAGAAAGTGGAACAATTATCCTTTAATATTACTATTGAGCTGGTTAAATAGCTCACTTGGGTAGTGTGCTGCATTGCCATACACATTACCCAGCCTCATGTTTATCCCCCACCATACTGAAGGAAACTTTGGTGCTGTTATATCTCTGTCTCTCTTTATCTCTCTCTCTGCCTCCAGGGTTATCTCTGGGGCTTGGTGCCTGCATTACAAATCCACTGCTTCCAACAACTATTTTTTAATCCTTCCTTTTATTTATTTACTTTTTCCTATTTTATTGGATAAGACAGAGAGAAATTGAGAGGGGAGGGGAAGACAGAGAGGAGGAGAGAAAGATAGACACCTGCAAGCCAGCTTCACTTCCTGTGAAATGACCCCACTGCAGGTGGGGAGCCAGGGCTCAGAGCGGGATCCTTGTATGGACCCTTCCACTTAATACTATGTGCAGTTAACCAGGTGTGCCACCATCTGGCCTCTGGTGCAGTGATATTTTTCTCTCTCTCCCTCTTTCCCTCTCTGACTCTATTAAAATTGCTTTGCATAAGGAACCAAACATACCCATTCAAAAAGAATTGTGTACAGCTATGTTCATAGCAGCACAATTTGTAATAGCCAAAACCTGGAAGCAGCCCCAATGTCCAACAACAGATGAGTGGCTGAGCAAGTTGTGGTATATATACAACATGGAATATAACTCATCTATTAAAAACGGTGAATTCACCTTCTTCACCCCATCCTGGATGAAGCTGGAAGAAATCATGTTAAGTGGGATAAGTCAGAAACAAAAGGATGAATATGGGATGATCTCACATGTCTACAGAAGTTGAAAAATAATAACAGAAGGGAAAACACTGTGCAGAACTTGGACTGGAGTTGGTGTATTATACTAATGTAAAAAATTCTTATGGCAAAGGAGGACCTAGTGGGGGTTTGTTATGTGGAAAGCTGGGAAATGTTATGCATGTAAAAACGATTGTATTTTACTGTCAACTGTAAACCATTAATACCCCAGTAAGGAAATTTAAAATAAAGAAAATCACTTTGCAGCTTCACAGATTTAAACAACAACTGAATGATGATAAATCTCAAATTTCTATTCCTAAACTTAATCTTCCCCCCTGAGCTCAGCTTAATATATCCTCCTTCTACTCAGCATTGTCACATTGTTGACATTTAACTCAATATGTTCAATATAAAATTACCTATCCTTTAATTCTACTTCATATCTTCTCCATCTCAGAAAGGAGCAACATAATTCAACCGCTGTCTGCTTAGAAGTTGTTGGTGTGGAGTAGGGCACCAAAGTAAAAACCCTGGGGTGAGGATGAGGGTGGATATTTGGCTTCCTGAGGCATCGGGGGATGTGGGGGTGGGGGGTGGGATGGGACACAGTCTTTTGATGTATTAATAGTATATCAATCATTTATATAACTTTATACTTTTAAGACAGAACATGTATAAGTAAGCATTATAATTTTCTAGCATAGAGGCAAGGAATTCATTGCTTAAAAATATTTTCTTAGACATCCCATACTCATGGATTGGAAGAATTAACATTGTCAAAATGATTATTCTACTCAGAGCCATATACATATTTAATGCAAACCCTATAAGGCCCAACAAAATTTATGCAAGAGAGAAGAACCAAAGTTTCTCTGGAGAGAGAAAATAGCCAGAATATCCAAAGCCATCCTGAGGGAAAAGAGCAAAAATGGAGGCATTAAGCTGCTGGGCCTCAAAACATATTATACAGCCACTATAACCAAAATGGCTTGGTACTGGAACCAAAATAGACACAAAGAACAGTGGAAAAAGAATTGGGTGCTCATAAATCTACTCCCACTCCTAAAACCAACTAATTTTTGACAAGGGAATCCAAAACATCTAATGTAAAAAGAAGAGCCTATTTAACAGATGGTGTTGACAAAATTGGATTGAAACATGCAGAAGAATGAAGTGGACAACCAAATTTCATCATATAGAAAAGTTAACTCCAAGTGGATCAAAAGATTTAGAAGTTACACTAGAAACTATGAGATACTTAGAGGAAATCACAAACAGAACTTTCTTCCATATATGTTTTTGCAATATCTTCACAGATTCAGATCCAACTGCAAGGAAAACAAAAACATAAGTAGACTAATGGAATCACATCAAACTGAAAAGCTTGTGCACATTAGAGACCTCCCACAGAGTGGGAGAAAATTTTTATGTGTCATACACTGGACAGATGACTGATAACCAAAAAATACAATGAATTCACCAAACTCAATAATGAAAGGACAAACATACCAACTAAAAAAAAAAACAAAACAGGGAGAATATATGGACAGTATCTTCTCCAAGAACACATCCAAAGGGCCAACAGACATGAAAAAATGCTGTCTCTTTTGATAACGCAAATGCAAATAAGCACAATAATTATGTATCTTCATACATATGCATTATATACACACAAATACACACATATGTACACACATGCAAATATACATATACTCTTATGGATGTACAAAAATATTTCTAAGGGGCAGATAGTTGCACACTTTGTTAAGTATACATATTTGAGCCTCCCTTCTCCACCTACAGGGGGGATGGATGCTTCACCAGTGGTGAAGTGGGTCTGCAAGTGTTTATATTTCTCTCTCCCTCTCAACCTCTCCATTCTCTTTCAATTTTTTTGTGTCCTATCCAATAACAATAGAAAGGAAATGAAAAAAGAAAGAAAAGAGGAAAAAATGGCCAGGTGGAGAGGTGTATTCATAATGCTGTTAGAAGCCTCAGCAATAAATGTGGGGGAGCAGCAGGAGGAGGAGAAAGAGGAGGAGGAGAAGCCTGTGAGCGTGTCATAAATTAGAAAGGGTGGAAACAAGTGTTGGTGAGAATGTGAAGAAAAAGAAGCCCTTCTTCAAAGCTGGTTGGAATTCAAATGGGTTCAGTGCTGATGAAAAACTCTCTGGAGACTTCAAAGAACTGAGCATATCTTATAATATGGACCTTTTTATAACTCAGAAATTTCTCTCCTGGGGTTATATCCAAAGGGAGCAAATATACTCCTCTGAAGGGATATATGCACATCTATGTTCATAATAGCATAATTAGTAATAGCCCAAATTAAAAAACCCAAATACTCAATGCCAGATGAATGATTAAGTATGTTGTGGTATATATATATATATATATATTGGAAAAACTACTCAACTGTTAAAAACAATGAAGTCATTTCTTTGCCTCATTTTAGATGTTAAGGGAGATGAAGCAAAATGAAATTGAAGAACACTAGATGATATCACTCATAGGTTTAACTTAAGAAACAAGAAAGGAAAGGGAAAACACAAAGTAAAATTTGCACTGGGTTTGATATATTGCGTTGAAACAAAGGATTCTGGGTAAGGAGTAGAAAGGACAGCGTTGGGGGAGCTTTGGGGTTGTAGTGCATGATGGTGGAAAAGGATCTAGGTTGGAGGTGAGAGTGTTTTGCCAACATACATCATGGGGAGGTGATAAATTGTACCCATATGTCAACAAATGTACTGTAATCCATTGGCCCCACAATAAATGAGAGAAAGAAAGGAAAAGTGGAAGAAAGAAACAAGAAAGAGAGAGAGAATGGAAGGAAGGAAGAAAGAAAGGGGAGTTGGACAGTAGCGCAGCGGGTTAAGTGCACATGGCGCAAAGCACAAGGACCAGCATAAGGATCCTGATTCAAGACCCCCGGCTTCCCACCTGTAAGGGGGTAGCTTCACAAGCGGTGAAGCAGGCTTGCAAGTGTCTGTCTTTCTCTCCCCCTCTCTGTCTTCCCCTTCCATCTTGATTTCTCTCTGTCCTATCCAACAATGACAACAACCAACATGATAAACAATAAGGGCAACAAAAGGGGGAAAAAAAACAGCTTCCAGGAGCAGTGGATTTGTAGCGCAGGCACCAAGCCCCAGTGATAACCCTAGAGACAAAAAAAAAAAAAAAGAAAGAAAAAGAAATAAAGAAAGAAAGAAAGAAAGATGCCTAATTTGGAGGAAGTTTTGGGGGCTGTGGTATCTTTCTCTCTCCCTCTGTATTTCTTTTTCTGTCTGAAAAAGCTGGCTCAGAGTAGAGAAAAGTCAGTGATTATTCCACCCTCCACAAATAATACTTTTCCCACTTTACTGGGGAAAGAGAGTTAATGATTTACAGTACTGTTATTGATACATAGATACAATTTTTTATAATCCCATGTCTGCAAGGCCAGATGATCTCACTCATAGGTGGAATTTAAGATATAATCTACTATTTACATAATCTACTATGTACATAGGTACAACTTCTCATAACCCCATGTCTGCAAGGCCAGATGATCTCAATCCTGGGTGGAATTTAAGATATAATCTACTATTTTAAAACTAGTTGACAGTGAAATCATTTGGCCTAAATAATTCATTATTATTACCATATTGTTAAAAAATCAGACAATAAAAATAATATTCTGTTAAATATGCTATTATAATGAATTAATTAAAATAAATTCATTGCTGAGGTGATAATTCATATTGTTATACGATGAAAATATGAAACAAAATATCACAAATATAATTTCTTTGTACCTATTAATTTGGAAAAGATTATTAGAAGATATCAGTTGTACAAGTTTTACTATTAGAAATTGATTTAACTTACATAATGTTATTATTTATGGTGCTATATTCCACTTCAATTTGATCCCTTATCTGCCTCATTATATGATTTAAATAATGCCATTTAGCTAATTTCTAAGTGTTGTCTTACACCATTTAAAAATGGTGATAAAATCCCGCAATTTTAAAAAAAAAAGGTGGTAAATATCACCACAAAAATAGTTAAATGAATATGCCTGATAGTGTGGCATTAATATAAATCAGAAATCAATAATTAGTGTGTGAAGTTGGTACTAAAATGCTCATTTTTCATTCAACGTGAGATGAGCACTTATAGGGTGTGTCCACAGGCTCTTGGTATTGTCGTCTACCTTGCCATAACTGTTGTATTCCTATTTCCAAGTCATTTACTAGAAAGAGCCACATGAAGTATAATTCATATTTCTACATAGAAATCCAAGTCTTAAAAAAAAAGGAAGTGGGTAGAATCTGTCTCCATTAGGTAGTCATATGAATTTAATACCACAGTCTAACACAGTTCTGATAAACATTTCTTGAGTCACAGAACTAATGATACTTTTACTCTTCATTGAAAGTTTGCTCCTGATTGCATTCTTTCTGTGGCAGGAGATAATCAAATGCCATTAACTAGCTGGTACTTATCATGCAGGGGAAAATGTGTGTAGATCAATGTTCTAACAAAACCTTTTATGATTAATGAGTAAAAAAATGTCATCTTGAAACCTCTCAACAGTTTTCCCAAAATACCAAACTTTCACAATCGCCTGAGAATGAATTTAGTTAGTGAAATGCAAGAAATGAAATTATACAGGTATAGAAAGAAAATATTGGTTTCCTCAAATGAACTTTAGTATAGTTGTTAAGAAAGGCCTACAGTGTCTCAAAGTTTGAGAGGTAACAATAAAAGGAGATAAATATATTTAGCTACACAAAATCAATTTTTTCCACAGTCTAAGACATATTCACAATTTATGTAACAGAAAGAATGATTAATATTTTCAATACAAAGAATTCCTAAAGGCCAAGATTGACTTTTTACCATGCTTCCCTACAAGTAAGATCATGTAAAATGATAGTAAAATATCACAAACAATATTTTTCCTTTTTTCTTTTACTAGTGATTTAATAATGATTAACAAGATTTTAAGATAAAAGGGATATAACTCCATACAGTTCATACCACCAGCGTTCTCTCTATGTCCCATCCCCTCCATTTGAATCTTCCCTATTCTTTATCCCTCTGGGAATATGGACCAAATTTTTTATGGGATGTAGAAGTGGAAGGTCTGGCTTCTATAATTGCTCCTCTGCTGGGCATGGACATTGGCAGGTTGATCCATACCCCAAGCTTGACAAACAGAATATTAACATTGCTCCCCAAGCTATTGATCATTTTCAGATTTCACCAGTTGTTATCTCTATGCAATTTTTTTAAAAGAAATAAGGTAGGATGAATATTTCCACATATACAGGATCTGGGCTCCAATGCTGGCACCACATAGGAGGTGCTGTGACGCCAGGGACAATAACTCTGGTCCCAAGCTGTCTCTCCCTCTGTATGAATGAAAAAATGCCCTGGAGCAGTGAAAGTGTGCAGGTAAATTTCTTATAGTATAGGGAAACTGTAATAAGGGAACAAAGCAGGGGAAATCTTAAAAAAATTTTTTTGAGATAATAACATAAATTGTATTACAAGGATTAAATAGGATAATCATTCAGCATGCTTACCAAAGAGCTTGGAGCACAGAGACCATTCATCTGTCCTCTGCTCCATGCCATCATTATTCAAATGCTGTCTGTTCCATGTCATCATCACGACCCAGTTCTCTGATAATTGCTGTCATTCTTGCCTTAACTCTGTGCTTAACTTTGATTCCCTAAACTTCCTTCCTCCCCACCGCTAGGAGAGAAGCCCTGTCCTATTTCTCATCTCCATACAGATGTATGTATACCTCTACTCTTTACTTTTAGCTGCTTCTGTATGTTACATAGGTAATCCCCTTTGTCCTTTATTTTGTGGAAATACTAGCCCCTAGAAGGACTGGGACTGAGGGAGGTTATTTCCACTCAAAAGATAAAGGAAAGGCTGGAGAAAGTGGACTCTCATTGTGGTAAACCTGTTAAGAAAGATACGCTCTTTGCATCCTAATTTTGAGCTTCCAAAGAAATTTTATGAGAAATACTTTGATAAATTCAGAATACTTTATTATTAAAAAGGTGATTCACTGGAAAGTGGGCTCAGTAAAGTATGTTTTTAAAGTAATGATTGATATCCATTAGTTATATTCATTCCATCAACCAATGTTAATATAATACTTACTATGTGTTAATAGACATTGTTAATATGGGCATTACTCAGCTATATAGACACTGTTGCTACATAGATATTGTTATAATGACGGAGAGCAAACTTAGTGTTCTAAGTAGCATCAGCAGGACTGAGGATAAGTCAGCTGGTAACAAGTGTGCCTTGCCATGGATGTGGCACAATTTTAAAACCCAATACCACATAAAAGTGCCATGATATAGAGGAAGCTCTGGTGCTGTCTCTCTGGTGTCTCTGCCTTTCTGTCTCTTTAAATCTGAAGTAAAATGAATTAGAAGATCAGTTCTGTAACAGTAAAATCATGCATGTATGAGGTCCAAGTGCTGAGATGAGATAAAATACGCAAATTGATGGTAGGTGATAGATAAAATATAGATTCTCAGAAAACATAAAATGATTAAGTTATTGATAAAATCTAATGAGTAGAAATCCAGAGCCTCATGTGACTTCTAAGTTTTTACTTGTAATAATGCATTTGTGTTTATTGAACTGATTAAATACCGAGGTTTGGGTGGTAAAAGTTAAATAGCATGATAATAGCATGACATATAACAGAGGGCAGAGGCATGGGGTAGATTGCATAATGTTTATATAAAAAGACTCTTATGCCTGAGATTTTAATCTTCCAGATTCATTCTCCCATACCACCATAAGCCAGTGCAGTCCTTTAGTAAAATAAAACAAACAAAAACCAGAGGATAGAGCTATTGCAAATTGTGCTGCTATGAACATCGGTGTACATAGGTATCTTCAGACAGATTTGCTTGTTTCCTTAGGATATCCCAGGAGAAAATTGCCGAGTCAGGGGATGGGTCCATTTCTAGAATTCTAAGAGTTCTCTAGACTGTGCTTCCTAGGGGTTGGACAAGTTTACAGTCCTAGCAACTGTGTAGATGTTTCTTTACCTCTGCAACCTCTCCAACACAATTTGGAAGCTACGTAGGTGACAAACAACAGATGAGTAGCTAAGAATGCTGAGTATATATACACAATGGAATAGTACTCCATCATTAATAATAGTGAAGTCAACTTCTTTACTTCATCTTGGATAGAGCTTAAAAGAACTATGTTAAGTGAGATCAGTCAAAAATTAACAAAGCAAGCAAGCAAGCAAGCAAGAAAGAAAGAAAGGAAGGAAGGAAGGAAGGAAGAAAGAAAGAAAGGAAGGAAGGAAGAAAGAATATAGGATGATCTCATTTGTAGACTGAACTTAAGAAACAAGAACAGAGAGGAAACAATAAGACTTGGACTGAGTTTGTTGTATTACACCAAAGAAATAGACCAAACTCGGGGAAAAAAGCAGGATAACGACTTGAGGAGAGTTGGAGGATTGAGGTCCTGGTACATGATGGTCGAAGGACTTAAGCTGGGAGTGAGAATGTTTTGTAGACTCTTATCTTGATCAGATGAGAAATTTTACCAATGTTTCAACAACACTACTGTAAACAATTAGCTCCCCAAATAAAATGATTAAAAAAAAAACAACAGAGAACAGAAATGTTCTATGATATGGTACAAAGACAAAATCTTCCAATCAGATTAGTGCCAAAGACCAAAGCCAGTTTGCAAGTATTGTGACCTGAATGGGATATGTGTGGTAGTGACAATGAGAAGACAGTAGATAATGCAAGATAGCTACTCCACATGAAGGCTCAAATGTTCCTAGCTGTGACCATGAACTGTAAGCTCAGACTGACTGGGATCCAGAGGATACACAGGCTCCTGTGCTAAGTATAAATATATATGTATATATATGAGCCTTAGGTTAGAAAATGAAGTTTACAGTTAATGGTATTTATATACTTTCCTCATATTTAAGAGCTACTCTCTGCCCTGATCCAGCTCTCTAGTCCTATTCTCAACTCTGACACAATCTTTCTGGACAATACTTTTAGCCCACCTGCATGTTAGATATTGGGCTTAGGCAAAAACTATTAAAGTCATGGGCACCTTGGAATATACCTAAAATAGACTTCCTAGCTTCTTCCCACATGAAGACCCTTAGTTCCATCTGCTCTATCCTTACCTTTAGGTTCTTGATTTTTAAACTATTTGCTCTGTTTTATATTTTACAGCTTTTTAGCCACCAAGTTGTAGATGCTACAATGATGGTCATCCTGACTTTCCTGGGCAGTCAACCTCGCCAGTGTGTCCTGGAACCTTACCTCCCCAAAACTCTATCTCATCAGGGAAAGATAGAAACAGGCTGCAGTTATGGAGTGACCTGTCAACACTCATGTTCAGCAGAGAAGCAATTACAGTAATGTAAGCATTTAACCAGGTACGTCCCTGCCTCGCCCCTAGAGAAGCAATTACTAAAGCCAGACCTCCCACCTTCTGAACTACATAAAGATACTTGGTTCATACTCCCAGAGGGATAAAGAATAGGGAAGGGGGCTGAGTGGTGGTGCAACAGGTTAAGCGCACTTAGTGTGAAGCACAAGAATTGGCAAAAAGATCCTGGTTTGAGCACGGGCTTGCCGGGGCATCGCTTCACAAGCAGTGAAGTGTCTCTCTCCCTCTCTATCTCCTCATCCCCTATCAAATTCTTTCTGTCCTATCCAATAAAATGAAAAAAAAAAAAAGCCTCCAGGAGTGGTAGATTTGTGGTGTAGGTACCGAGCCCCAGTGATAACCCTGGAGGCAAAGAAAAAAATAGGAAACTTCCAACAAAAGGGATGGGATATGAAACTCTGGTGGTGGGAATTATATGGAATTGTAGCGATTTTATGCTACAATCTTGTTAATCATTATTAAATATCTAATAAAAATAGCTCTGAATCCCCCCATCTCATTAGTGTATGTTTAAATAAAGTTGAGACTCCCAGGGGAAAAAAAAAACCTAATAAATAAAAAATAAAAACAACTATTAGCAGTGGTTCTGAGTTGAAATCTAGTGGAGTGAAAAAGGAGAAGACAGAATTCTTAGCATACTCCAGGAAAATTACATGGAGTTGGTGAGAGATTTCTGCAAAATATCATTGAAATTTTGTAATATATTCCTAACTATAAAATAATTAAATTCCAATTAAAGTGGAATAAATCAACCCAAGACAGAAAGAAACTTAAAGTAGAACAAGAACGCTGAGACCAAGGTCTGTGAACCAAATTGGAATATCTAGACACATAAAACTTACCCAGCAAAGTCCACTTCCACAGTTTTCTAATCAAATCTTTATTATGTCATACACTGTCCTAAGCACTGAAAGTGGTATACAATTTTGGTGGCCAATTTTCACTTTTATTGGATAGAACAGAGAGAAATTGAGAGGGGAGGGGAAGATTGAGAAGGAAAGAGACAGAGAAACACCTGCAGACTTGCTTCACTGCTTGTGAAGTGAGCCCCGCCACAAGGTGGGGAGGTGCACATTATTTCAAAATAATATTACCTATCCTTAATTCTTAACATTATTAATGAATTACTCTTCAGAAAAAAAATAGATGTTTATATATGTTTATATATATATGTATATATTTATATATTCTTTATGTACACACACATATTCCTTTACACTACAGCAAAAGTTACTTGTAGGGGCCAGGTGGTGGTGTACTCAGTTGAGCGAACGTTTTATTAATACAATATGCAAGGACATGGGTGCGAATCCCTAGTGTCCCCCTGCAGGGTGGAAAGTTTCACAACCAGTGAAGCAGTGCTCTAGGTGTCTCTATCTCCCTCTACATCTTCTGTTCTCTCTGGATTTCTCTCTGTGTGTATATATATGTTTGTGTGTGTGTGTGTATATATATATATATATATATATATATATATATATATATATATATATATATATATTAAGAGACTAGTTGTGTATGCTACTCGTGTAAACTGTAGTCCAGTGGAATGAACTAGAATGGGGTTGGGGGGAGGAGAAATGAACTAACACACACACACACACACACAATGATCAGTAGAGGAGAAAGAGGCTTAATGTTTACCTATGAGTGGAGGCAGTTAACGCAAATGTAAGGCAAATTCTACCAAAGATTGGATAGATTCTAATATCGGCTCTTAAAATAATTTTAAGAACAATTGAGTTGGCAACTGCAGTTGATAAGCCACGAAGGATAAGTTGGGTGCCTCCCCATGTTATGTTCGGGTGTGGTTGAGTGCTTGCTTTTATTCAGAAAACCATTCATCAACTTCTAAAAGTCACATAAAAGTTTTGCATTTAAAACCTCCTTGAACATCAGTGCTTAGCTGAAATCATATACACTGGAACAAAAACAGCCACTCTTCCTGGATGCCTAAGTGTTGGCTCATTGGATTCCATGGTTCAGTGACTAATAACTGAACAGTATGAAACTGCCACAAAGAATTTTATTCTGCTTTAAGCCTGCAGATGAAAAGTAATTTTGTTCATATTCAGCAGTGATGCAAATGAAAATTCATAACATTATTATTAATTGCTGAAAGGAGACACTGCTTTAGAGACACAAAAGTACCCTCACAGCACTACAGCAACACGACAAATTTGGAAACTAGGTTGGAGAAAAGCCTAGCATTTTTGGAAATAAAAGTTTGATTATATGAATGCAATTTTGCTGATGCAGTCAGTAAAAATAGTATAAACTGAAAAAAAACTGGCATAAACTAAGACGTCTGAATTTAAATCTTGATGTTAAACACCTTTTAATTTATTAAAACTGATTTTATTTCTGTTCAGCCCATATTCCTATTTACTGTCATTTTTGTAATTTGATTCCTACAGTCTTTCATACAAAAAAAAGCATATAGCTAATGTCTGAAGTACTGTATATTCCTTTTGTATAAGTGTCTATCACAGTAGTTACTGTGAAGAACTCTAATAATCATATAGACCTGAAATGCTAATCTCAAATTTTACTGCTACAAAGAAGGGAAATACACAAAAATAAAAATGTTTGCCAGTGCAGTAGTAAGTTAGTTCTTATTACATATGTGTTACACACACACACACACACACACACACACACACACACACACACACACACACACACGAGAATGTAGAGCATGAGAGAATATAGTTTTCCACTGATTCATTGAGGATAGCAGTGGCATTCTGCAACATTCATTGAAGTGTTACTCTTTTTTATTTTTCATTTTTTTCTTCTATTTTTATTTGACAGGATAGAGAGAAACTGAGAGTGGAGGGGAGATAGAGAGGAGGAGAGAAAAAGAGATACCTGCAGACTAGTTTCACAGTTCATGAAGCATTCCCCCTGCAGGTGGGGAGTGGGGACTTGAACCCTGGTCCTTGCACATGGTGATATGTGTGTTTAAGCAGATATGCTACCACCTGGCCCCTGAAGTGTTACTCTTGTATTTGAAAAGTATTCATTTATAGGTAACAACTTGTTAGATGGTCAATATGATCTCAATTTATTTATCCAGATAAAATGTGAGAGACCGTATAGCAAACATTCTGTTTACACAGTATCTGTGAAATCCGCTGGTGTTATTTGAATTACTTTCACAACATATCCATACAACAGAATGAACTGCATGTTAAAGGTCCTCAAAGGGCTGGTGCAATAGCCGCTTGGATAATGTGCTGCTTTATTATGTATGTGTCCCAGGTTCAAGTTAAATCCCCCAAGGCATTGAAGGACTTCAGTTCTGTGCTCACACATTCTCTCTTTCTATCTGCCACTCTAACTCTGTCTAAAAATATATAAAGAAACTAATAAGCATCATCTGAAGAATTTGTTAAATTATGATTCAGGTTCATTTTCAAATATTAGACTCAGGAATATTACTGTTTCCAATATGTGTATAAAGTGATTTTAACCTGTATAATTTGAAAGTCAGTAAAAAATAAGAGGTCTGAAAATGACCTGTTGTTTCACACACATAAGATGATTACTATTAATGTACAATTCACTATATTGTATGGATATGTTGTGAAAGCAGTTCAAATAAGGAAACACCAGGTGATTTCACAAATAGAATGTTTACTATAAAATCTCTGACAGAAACAGTCAGAAAATATTGTGTTGAGAAAAATGTGGAGAGATGAGAACTCTTGTATACTGTTGATGGGAAGTTATAGCTAATTTAGGAAATTGTAGATGTTTCTTTGAAAAAATAAAAAACAAAATAACTATATAGTAAGTCATTCTGCTTTTGAGGTATATGAGAAAAAAAGTTTAATTGAAGAGATATCTGTATACCCACATTGATGGCAGCATTATTTATAATATCCAGGAAATAAAAATATAATTAACGAGAATGAATTAATGAATGAATATATAAACTGTGGTTGCACATTAGTCAGCTAATTAAAAGAAAGGAAATTCTGTCATAAGCTACAACTTGGATGAATCTTGAGGACACTATATTATACATAACATGCAACTCAAATACTACATGATTCCATTTGTGTGAGGTGCTTAGAATAATCAAATTCATAGAGACAACAAAAAGAATGGTGTTTGCCAGGTGTTGCATAGGAAAGGAAGGATGGGTGGTGTTGCTCCTGGTTGAACACACATGTTACAGTACTCAAGGACCCAGGTTTGATCTCCCCACCCCCACCTATAGGGAGAAAGCTTTTTGCCAGTGGTGAAGCAGTGTTGCAGGTATTTCTCTCTCTCTTAGCCTCCCCCTACACTCTCAATTTCTGGATGTCTCTATAAATAAAGATAATTAAAAACAAAAGACTTAAAACTATATAACAAAGAAAGGAAGGAGGAATTGTTTAATAGACATAGACCACTTTACAGAAGACAGATTTCATCATAATATGAACAGAATTAACACTATAGAAAGTACTGATGAACTACATTTCGAAGAACAAATATATAAAGGTTTATTTTTTTTAGAAGGGCAATTAGTCTAAAATGAAGTAAATGTGACCGTTAGCTTTGAGCTCAAAGTTCAGGGACTCAGAGGTTACACAGGTTCCAATATTTAGGATAGGAACCTGGGTCAGGTGGATGGTATAAACAGTTAATTTTATTCAGAGATTTTTCTTGAAGATTGAAGCTACTCTCTGCCCTAATCCAATTTTCTAGCCCTATTCTCAACTATGATGCCATCTTCTGAGATAATACATTTGTCCCCTTCTGTGTTAGCTATCAGACTCAAGAAAAAACTACAACCATCATGGGCCCCTGGGTACATACTTAAAATAGACTTCCTCTCTTATTTCTACCCTATGTTCCCTATTATGCACTGCTCTATTCCTACATTTGGGTTCCTGTTCATTAATCATTCTGTCCTGCTTTATATCTTACTGCCTTTCAGCCAAGTTATAGATGCTATCATGATTCCATCCTGATTTCTCTGGGCAGGTGACGACCTCACCAATGTGTCCCAGAACCTCACTTCTCTAGAGCGCTATACTAGTACGGAAAGGTAGAAACAAGCTGGGGGGTATGAATAGACCTGCTAAAGTCCATGTCCAGCAAAGAAGCAATTATAGAAGGCAGAACTCCCGCCTTCTGAAGCCCCCCAAAAATTTTGGTCCATACTCCCTTGGGGGAAGAAATAATAGGTGAAAATGACCAGAGGTCTCTGAACTCCAACTCGATCAGGACCTGAGAAGAGGAAAAAAGGAAGGACATTTGGAATTAATAATAGGTGTAGGTGTGACTTAGAAAGGAAGAGAAGGCAGGACCATAGTGACTATATATATATATATATATATATATATATATATATATATATATATATATAAAATATCTGCATATCTGCAAACTTAGGAGAACTACTGTAGCCTCCAATGGAGGGAATGGGGATATAAAACTATGGTGGTGGGAATTATACCCCTGTTATTTTATAATTTTGTAAATCAATATTAAATCACTAATAATATTAAACATTCAAAAACAAATAAATGAGTTAAAGAACTCAATGAAGAGAGAAATGTTGGTTATACTAAGGATATAGGTAAATATGGATAATTACAATAAATAATTATAATTCACAATTAAAGCTTAGTATCTAGTATATATTTAATAATGCAATTATCTTCATGCACACATTCCATGGAGAATGGGTTAGGTGAAATGTTTGAGGCATTCTGGCTTTCCGTATTTTCAAGACATGCATGAAAGTGAGCATCATGTTTTAAAGCACTTCCTACTCATTTTACTGATATCACACTAGCATTGAAGTACTTGAATGTACTTAGAATAGGTCTAGAACTGAAGGAGGTTGACTTCATCCTCCATAACTGTACATTCCTAGGCATGAAATGAGTTTATGCTCTTGGTTCTGTGATAGAAACAATTTTTTCTAAACATAATGATCTTGGTATTTCTACCACATTGCAGAGGATAAAGATTACAATTTACAATCCTTTCCTAGACTTAACTTTATTCATTCTAGAAATGTTTTCATATTTAAAAAAAATATTTTATTTATTTTATTTTTGAGAGAGATGCAAAGGGAGAGAGAGAGAAACACCAGAGCACTGCTCAGCTCTGGCTGATGGTGGTATGGGGGTTTGAACCTGGGACTTTGGAGCCTCAGGCATGAGAGAGAATCTGTTTGCATAAGCATTATGCTATCTCCCCTGCCCAAAATATTTTCATATCGAAGCTTATAGATTCGGTTATTTATTCCCTTTACAGACAGAATAACCTAGTTCTCAAACTATTCTGGGTTTGAGGAAACAAGAGTCACTATACAACATTATTCACTTAGGAACCTGAATACCCAATCTTTTAGGTCTTTTAAAGACAGTTCCGAACTTCCTCTCCTCTCTTGATCTCTCTCTGTCCTATCCAACAACAACAATAACAATAAGGACAACAAAATGGGAAATATGGCCTCCAGGAGCTGTGGATTTGTAACAGAGGCACCGAGCCTCAGTGATAACCCTAGAGGCAAATATATATATGAAGGATAAGGATTCAGATATTTCAAGATTCAGATATTTCAAGGATTCAGATATTTCAAGATTCCAAATAAACTTTGTTCTTGTTTGTTGTTGGATCATTTAAGCCACACTTCATAACTTGCTCAGCTTAATTATCCACACCTTACAATTAATTACTTTACTCTCCTATACCTAATGAACAAAAGAGTTCCTTAGCTTGTCAATTGTTGCTTGAGGTGAGATGCCTTGAGTGAGTCCCGTGAATTATGAAAAGGACAAAAATTTCCTGACAGCTACGTTGGTCTCTTCTCAAAAGTCAAAACTCTCTTCCCATGTATAGCTCTAGTAGAGTCTGACATATGGTTCTTGTGCTGCATAATTACACTATTCTTTTCTACTCCAGTTAACACATTTCACTTATTTGTCATACCTAATATTGTAGCTAAAATTATGCCATTTTTTCCTATCACTTTGACAAATAGCATGAATCTTGATTGCTATGGAAAAATGAGTCAGCCCTCTAAAGAAAGAATGAAGATCTAATCAACAGAAAAGCCTGAAAGAAACTGACATTCTCTTTAGGAGATGATTGGCTGCTCATAAATGGGAGCATGTGTCGGGAACTTCCTTAAGTCTGTTTTTTGATTAACTTGTAAAGGCTAAGATCAACTGACAAATTCAATTATGCATTCAAATTATCTTTCTAAATTGGCTTAATTTTTTAAAGTGATAAATGAACCATAGGGGAAGAATTCTATTATAATATGAATAAGTAGATGTAAGTTTCACTAAGCACACAAAACTTCACTATTTCTCTTAACTCACTGGGTAGTTTTAATGAACAGAACAACTAGTTTATAGGTCAACTGTGGGGCTTAATTTCAGAAAGAGAAATTTGTTCTCTTAAAGGTATAAAAGAGGATAAAAATGGTTATGTCTTTGCAAAAAATAATAAAAGTCCTCTTGGGTTGTTTTTCTCCTAGCAAAGCAGGTTATAAAAACGAAAACTATTTGTCTAGTGACTGTCTCTGAAGGGACAGAGTTTGCTAATGACTGCCTGGTAGGAGTAATTCAAGAAGAAGTCATTGCTGATTGCAAAAGACATTTCAGAGTTAGGTTCTAATACAATCACATAGTGATAAGTAACATGTTGCTAAACATTTGCTCCCTCTGGAGACTTAATGTACCATAGTCAGAAAAAAAAATGGGAAAAATACTCTCCATTCACCCTCCTATTAAAGTTTAAACCGTTATCAGCACTTGAGTGCAGTAAATTCCAGTTTTATGGAATAGATAGAAATGAAAACTACATAAAAGTGGATTTTTATACAAAATGGAAATTAGTAATTTGTTCTAAGATTGCTGCTGAGATAGTCATTTGCTAAATGATAGATGATAAACTTTACCACTATGTTTCTTTTTTCTTGCTATACTAATAAATTAGCACACAAAAACTCAATACATTTACATTTAAACGAGTGTTATTGAAATTCTCTCTCTCATCACCACTGGGGATCAGTGCCTACACTATGAATCCATCTCTCCCAGGAGACATTTTAACATTTGGTTATTATGATAGAGACAGAGGAAATAAGACAAGAGAAAGGGGGTGTTGAGAGGGAGAGAGAAAGTGAGAGAATAGCATCCTTTATCATTTTTAAAACTCTTAGAGAGATTTAGATGAAGGGGAATATAAACATATACACATACACATACATATACGTGTGAGGAGAGAGACATACAGTACTGTTTCACCACTACCCTGCAGATAGGGACCAGAGGATCAAACCCAGATCTCTCCTATGGTTATTTGAATACTTATACTTTATGGCTCTGAAATATTTTCTTTTATTAGTTCCTCACTTTCATTTGTTAAATTTATAAAACTGAATTTTTGTTGCTTTATAAACATTATGCACTGTCTTAATCATTTTTCTTACTCAAATTTGATCAGAGAAGTTACTCACATGTTCCAGAATCTCAGAGAAGCTAAACACATATGCATAATCACAAAAGCACCTAACATGTACAGTGTGGCTGGAGTCCAAGTACTAGATTATATAGATGAAATGTTTGTAAACTTCTTCAACACACATACACACACACACACACACACACACACACACACACACACACACAATTTTGTGGGAAACTGTGAGGCTGAGGTTGAGCATGATGTGGACCACTCGTGGGGAACACCTGTCAGTGCATGGAAGTACAGTTGCCCCGTCAGTCTCCCCCACCTGGGGGTCAGCAGGGGAACCTGACTAACAGGTTTCAGTCCCCCTGTCAGTCTCTCTGGCCTACACAGACCCACCTCCTCCCTCTGTGCTGGCTGGTGTTTTCACCTCCTCATTCCCCAAACTAGCTCGACCCACCACTTACCCAATGGTTACTGGAAAGACCCTCACCATTTCTCTACCCCCCCTGCTGTCTTGACCATATAAGGTATGAATAAGCTGCTTCCCCCTACCACCCTTTAAAAACTCTGCTCTGCCGCATAATAAATGCACTATTCCTGCAATAGTGTCCTGGGTGATCTCTGTTCTAGTTTACAGTGGGTGGCAGAGAGAGATCCCAGTGTACTCACTCCTGTCGCCTCAGGTCTGATTCTCGCTGGTGCCCGGCTCTGGTGGCCAATGGAACGGTCATGCTGGGGAATCTAGACCCGAGATAGGGCCCCCTAAGAAACCGGCACACTTTCACACACATACACACACACACACCACATCACAAAAGTCAATGTAGCAATTATATG
Organism: Erinaceus europaeus; assembly: GCF_950295315.1. Taxonomy (NCBI): domain Eukaryota; kingdom Metazoa; phylum Chordata; class Mammalia; order Eulipotyphla; family Erinaceidae; genus Erinaceus; species Erinaceus europaeus. The sequence continues at coordinate 127,220,243 of NC_080165.1, forward strand.
CTATGACAATGCCATAATTTACATTGATTTAAAAATATTAAGTAGATGCATAACTCAAGAGATGAATTCTAAATATGCTTGGGGATCACAAATTTAAGAGAATTTTGGGAAAAAAAAGTTTTATGTTGCAGATAAAACAAAAGTGCCAAGTTACCTATCATCTACGAGAATAGAGTGCTTCACCAATGGCTAGAATGGGCTGTGCTAAACTCCCAAGCTCATGAATTCTCAGATCACTTAATTAATTTGTATCAATGGCCTTTCCCAGATTCTCAGTCCTTTCAGAGGGAGAGATATGCTACTTAATATAATGTAGCTTTATTAATTAATACTACATAAGTATCAAGAGAGGTCTACCTACCTATGTTTGAAATATGTATCTAATTAGTTTCTATGTTTTTTATTACTTTATTGATTGTTACTGTCAATGTAGAATTGTTGGGACAAGTTTTGAAGCTTTAGCTCTCAGGTAGTGGAGATAAGTGTTTTTGGCCTATGTTTTATTGCTGAAATAAATTTATTTTTTGAAATTTTGAGAAGTTAAAGGTTATTTGAAATAAAAGTAGCTGAATACAAACAATAATTGTATTCTGGTATATTATCAGTGCTGTTCAATAAGCAACGATGGTACTACGGTTCAAGATTCATTATGTTTGGGTGCCAAGAGATGGCTGATTTAGTAGAGCACACATTTTACCATGTGTGAGGGCCCAGATTTGGACTCAGACCTCCATATCAGAAGGAACAAGATGAATGACAACAGGGAAAGCTACATGAATGGTGCCATTTTCTCCTTTCTTCTGTTCTCTCTCTCCACTTCCCTCTCTTCTCCCTTTGTTTCTATCTGATGTTAAAAGGGAAAAAAAGAGACCACTGAGAGTGGTGGATCATACAGACATAAAGACCTGGTAACAAAATCAATCAATCAATCAATCAATCAATCATTATATCCGTCTTCTTCAAAAAAGGAGCCATGGCTTATTTTGAGTTACAGTGTTGTTCACTTAGTGCTTGATATTTTGTGTGTATTTCCTTGGCATCAACAATTGCCTGGGAATTTTCCCAGACAGCAGATGCATGTATAAGATAGCATCACCAAAGCAAAGAGTAATAATCCTTTACTAACACTATAATTGATATAATGAATTTACCTAAAAAAAAAATTAGATGGACTGCAAGATTTTTTATGCCATTTTATTCAACATCAGTGAACTATAGAATATTTAGAAAGTGAATTTATACAAATACTAAGAATGTGGATAGGGAAAGATTCAAACATGGACTCTGTAAAGTAGTTTGAACTTTTCTCTTGACTAGGATGTCATCCTGCACTATAATCTTATAAGACAACACCAATTTGTATACAAGTGCAGATATTTTACGGCATTCATTCATTCATTCATTGAGTTTCTTTTGAATGTCTGTTAGACATCAGAAACTGGTTTAAGTTCTGGAAATACAACAGAAAAAGAAAAGCATATAATAGACCCTGCCCCTTATGGAGTTTATTCAGTAGCAGATATGAAGTCCACTAAGAAGACAAATTAACTATATGCTTAGTATGTTATGTGATATATGTGCTATGTGAAAATAAGAAAGCTTGAGGTATATAAGGATTCCAAGTGGAATGAAATAATCAGGGGCAAAGAGTTCCAGGCAGAGGACAGAACCAAGGCCCAGACCTAAGAAGGCAGTGTTGTCGGCATGTTCAAGCAAATGAAGTCAGGGACGTAGCAAGAAGCAAATGATGAAGGAAACTGAATTTGATTTTAGCTCAGTGGCAAGGGGAGCTATCACAGGCTGTTAAGGTGAGAATTGGTATAATAAAACTTATGTGTTGAAAGTATTGTGCAGGTGTGTTTAGACTTAAATGAGGCAATAATGTACTTTTCAAAATCTATCTCATCACTCTATGATCATGACAGAGATTCTCTGGCTGGCCAGTGGTAGCACTCTTCACAGCACATATTGAAGACTGATTAAGCTGTCTTTTTTCAGAACCTGGGAATAGATAGAACATGTGAGATTTCATTTACATAGAGAAGAAGGAGGGAGGGAGGGAGGGAGGGAAGGAGGGAGAGAGAGAGAGAGAGAGAGAGAGAGAGAGAGAGAGAGAGAGTCTGAGACCAAGACCATAATCATAGTACCAGAGCTTCCTCTGGCACCATGGCACTTCCCATGTGGTGCCAGGGATTAAACCTGGGCCTTCCACTTATAAAGAAAAACACCTTTCCAACTACATTATCTCTCTCTGCCACTATACTGAGTATCTCACTTTGCTATTCTATTTGTAAGACTTCCTGGGTCTTCAGATTCAAGTCTCCTATACTTTTATGTCAGTGAATAATTTTACTAACTTTGTTTTGCCACATATATCTCTAATCTCCACTTTTAGGGCCTATTGCCAAGGAAAGAAGGAACAAAAATAAAACTTATTTGAACAGCTAGGAAAGTTTCATGCAATAGTCTAAAGATGGGGTGGGAAAGGGACTTGGGTGCAGCTCTTGCTGCAGGGATATGCAGTGATTATCTTGGGTCACACCTCCTCCAAGGACTGTATTTTTTTTTCATACTAGTTATATAAGAGAAACAGCTTTAGCTAAAATCTAGGCTTTGAATAATGCCTGTAGTTTGTATATATTTGCAGCAAAAATGAAGAGTGAGGAAAGCAAAGACAGAGAGAGAGAGAGAGAGAGAGAGAGAGAGAGAGGTTTGTATAGTTTGATGGCAAAGACAAGGATGAGTTATAGTCTGTGTAAACCCCTGGGGGTAAATTATGTGACTAATTCCTCTCAATTGGTGTCCCCTATGGTTCTTACATGGTCATGCTGCTGGCAGCCTGGTGTGAGGCTGGATTATGTTCTAAAACCTTTTTGATTCCAGATGGACCAGAGTCAAGGCCCTAAACTCAAGCCTCTTTTTATTGGATTATTCGTTGAACTGCTTACAGACTGATGGGGTTTGCTTGCAGGGTAGGAGAGGCAGCTCAAGGCAACAGAAATTGATCTGACCTCAAGGTTATAAAAATCAAACTGAGGCAAGAGGAGAGGAAGAGAAGAGAAGCACATGAAGATAGCAGAGTGAGAGGGGTAGCCTGGTGGTGAAGCAACCTGTCTGCCATCTTTTGTTTGTGTTATCACTGGCCATGAGTTCCTCAACCCCCATCTTTTTTTTTTTTTTCTTCAGATAGATAAGACATAATGAGGCAGAAAAGAAAAGAGACTGGAACACTTAAGCTTTCCCCAGTGCCTGAGGGTCAGGTTTGAACCTGGGTAGTGTGCATAACAAAGCAGGTTCACTAGCCATGTGAGGTATCTTGCTGACCTTATTGTTTGTCTTTCATGTCCTGCCTTGCTCAGTTTTTCAGAAAGCTTGGTGAGTCTCCATGTCTACGAGGGCAGGGCAGGGCAGGGCAGGGCAGGGCAGGGCAGGGCAGAGCAGGGCAGGTATCTGACTTCCACCCTCACCCCAAGACTTCTCACGTTTTGTCCTGAAATGTGGAAGGATACTCTATAGGTGACTTTTTTTTCCTTTTTTTTAGCAGTGAGATTCAGAGAGGCTTAACTGACCATTTTAAAAAGTGGCTGAAATAAAACAGTATCTGAGGGGGCCAGGTAGTGGCATACTTTGTTAAGTGCTCACATCATACTACACAAGGACCCAGGTTCAATTCCCTAGTCCTCACCTAAAAGGGGAAAGCTTCACAAGGGGTGAAGCAGGGCTGCAGGTCTCTCTCTCTCTCTGTTTCTCTCTCTCTGTCTCTCTCTCTCTCTTGCTCTCTCCTTCCCTCTCTGCTTCCTCTTTCCCTCTCAATTTCTGGCTGTCTCTATCCAATAAATATAATTAAACATGTTTAAAAAATAAAATTAAACAGTACTTAATGGAGCAGCTAGATTTGAGATAGTTCTTTAAAAATTGAAAGAAAGGAGCCAGATGGTTGTGCACCTTGTTGAGTACACATGTTGAGTACACATGTTGAGTATACATGTTGAGTACACATGTTGAGTACACATGTCGAGTACACATGTTGAGTACACATGTTCAAGTCCTTGGTCCCTTCCTGTAGGGGGGAAAGCTGTCCGAGTGGTGAAGCAGTGCTGTTTTTCTGTCTCTCTCCATCTCTGTCTCCTTCTCCTCTCAATTTCTTTCTGTCTAATAAATAAGTAAAGATAATAAAAAATTGAAAAAAATTATTGGACAAGTATGGTTACTCTCAAATACATGTACAGATAAATACATGCATGCATTTATATAGACTTGTTCGTAACAGCTACAGAAAGGAGAGAGTAGTAAATGCAATCTGGCTAGAAAAGAAAATGAAAAAGGAAAAAAAAAATTTTTGCTGGAGGGCTCCGGGGATGAAGAACCTCAAAATGTAATGGAAGAAACCCATCTTTTTACAGCCTTTTGTAGGAAGGCAGCAGCAGCATTAAGTTGCTTAGCGAATTATGCAGCCTAGGCTGCTCAGCACTCTGCATCATTGTGTCTTCTCATGGTTCCTGGGATGGTTGGCGAGGCCCCTCTGACATGAATAAATGCCGCCTTCCATTACTGGGCTGTGGCTCTCCCCGTTTAAATAAAGAGCCTCCCATTACTTAGTCAGGCATACCTGCTTCCTGCTTCAAAGGCTCCGTTTCTGGGAAATAGCCTGTCAGGTCCCATCTGCTTCATGAAACTGCCAGTCCCCTGAGAGTTGGACCTCTACTCTGATCTCCTGTCAGATGCTGGAAACTCTGAAGGGAATAATCCTTCCAATCTGCCAGAAATTGCTTTTGTTATATCAAGGCCTGCCTCAGGGAAGCACAATATTCTATACTCAGATTAAAATTAGATTTGTAAGTACACCAAAATACACCACTTTCTTCTCTTGGTGGCTTGCAAAACTTCATCTCATTTTCCTTTGCTGGAAGAATGCAAGAACTTTAGATTTATACCCATTAGTAAACAGGGTTTTGCCTAACACAAATATTGTTTCCTATATCAAGCAGGTGTGGGGAAAGCCCCAGATTAGGAAAAAAAAAAAATCTTTTCACCAGTGGAAAATGAAAGCTAAACTTTCTTTTTTAAAATAATTGATTTATTTATTCTCTTTTGTTGCCCTCGTTTTTTTTTTTATTGTTGTAGTTATTATTGTTGTTGATATTGATGTCGTCATTGTTGGATAGGACAGAGAGAAATGGAGAGAGGAAGGGAAGACAGAGAGGGGGAGAGAAAGATAGACACCTGTAGGCCTGCTTCACTGCTTGTGAAGCGACTCCTCTGCAGGTGGGGACCCAGGGTCTTGAACCGGGGTCCTTATGCCAGTCCTTGTGCTTTGCGCCATGTCCACTTAACACGCTGCACTACCGCCCAACTCCCTGAAAGCTAAACTTTCATGGCAGCTCTAAGCATGAAGTGGATTATAGCAGGTGCAGTCACCATTACATTTATTGGAACCTTGAAAACAATTAGCAAGTGTCCTAGTTGATATGACAGATTCATTAATCATTTAAGATATTCCTGCAAATTGATTTATCAATCAAATAGATACTTCTGATTAAATAAACTGTGGTAGTTCTATAACTCTATTCATAACTCTGGTCTGTATTTAAAGGAAACCAAGATTAGCTTACTTTAGAATCCTTAGTTTCAGTAGCTGTATAGACCATATCTCAATCTTTTTATAGTAAAGTAGTCACTCCATCAAAAGAAGACATTAAAAAAAAAAAAGACATTTGAAAGGGCTGAAAATAATGTATCCAGGACTAGGTACATATGTTCTTCAGGACGAGAAATTATCCCTCCCCTTTTTTATTTTATAGGACAGAGAGAACTTGAGAGGAGAGATAGATGACAGATAGACAGACAGACAGACAGACAGACAGACACCTGTAAACCTGCTTTAATACTGTGAAGTGTCCCCTTAGCATGTGGGGAGCAGGGGCTCAAACCCAGGTCCTTGAATGGATCCTTGTGCATAGTACTATCCGTGCTTAACTGGGTGCATCACCTCTCAACTGTCCAAAATCTCTCTCCCATTACAATTTGGAATGGTATTGATTGTCAGAATTTTTTATTTAGCATAATATTTTATCCCTACTTCTGGAACCTCACAGAGTAAGCCTTAGACTTCTTTAGGATGCCGGCCTTTCTAATATTCAAGGGGAGCTGTGACAATATTTCAACAACATATGATTTCTCATCCATGATGGAAAAGAGATTACATCAACGTCTCCACTTTTTTGGATGCATTTTTGTTTTCTAAAGTTTCACCTAAAATGTGGTATATAGAAATGAACACAATACTACAAATGTGGATGAGCATTAATAACCTTCAGTGCTTGGAATTCTGATATATTTTAATGCAATTTAAGTCCCTTTTACCTTTAGTACATTGTTTACACATAATGTGCTGTCAACTAAAGACCTCTAAGGTTTTTCAATGAGTTCTTTTAAACCATATATACTACATTTTATTCTCTAGTTGAGGCTATTCTCACTTTTTTTTTCCTTAGGAAGGAACCGAAGTTAACACTGTTTGGTACAGTGATGATTAAGATAACTATTTAAAAAACTGTTTCTCTTTTAATAGCTACAACCAAAAGCAAGGAATTTAGTCTTGCAAAACCTTGGTTTCCCTATCTAGGTAACAGGAATCATAATAACAGTTACATCAGAAGATTTCTGTGAGGATTAAAGAGTTCTGTATATTATTCATTGAAGAAATACTGCAAATGTATAGGGTTTTACCAGTTTAAATATTCCGTATGTCACACACCATATTGTTTTTATTTTCTCTTTTCCATGTCATTTCACTTTTCTTTTATTTCTTTTCTTTCTTGTTCTTCTGTTTTTTAATGTTTTTATTATCTTTATTTATTTACTGGATAGAGGCAGCCAGAAATCGAGAGGGAAGGCGATTATAGAGAGAGACAGAGAGACACCTGGAGCCCTGCTTCACCACTCTCAAATCTTACCCCCTGCATGGGGATGGAGGCTCAAACCTGAGTCTTTGAGCATTGTGATATGAGCGTTGTAATATGCGCCACCACCTGCCCCCTGTTATTGTTCTTCTTATTGTAGTTGGATAGGACAGAGAGAAATGGAGAGAGGGGGGCAAGACAGAGAGGGGGAGAGAAAGATAGACACTTGCAGACCTGCTTCACTGCCTGTGAAGCTACCTTCCTGCAGGTGGGGAGCCTGGGGCTCAAACCTGGATCCTTAACCCCGTCCTTGTGCTTCGTGCCACTTAACCCACTGCACCAACGCCGGGCCCCCTTATGTCATTTCTTATGTAAGGTAGAGATAAATATATTTAATATAACTGAAGCCAAACACACACACACACACATGCACGCGCACGCTGTGCTTGCAGTTGCGCTTAAATAACTATAATGTAAGATCTTTCCCTTTTTCTGAATTATACACTGGTACAGCCATTATGAAAAGCAGCACGTGGGGAGTTGGGCTGTAGCGCAGCGGGTTGAGCGCAGGTGGCACAAAGCACAAGGACTGGCGTAAGGATCCCGCTTCCAGTCCCGGGCTCCCCCCTACAGGGGAGTCTCTTCACAACCTGTGAAGCAGGTCTGTGGTGTCTTTCTCTCCCTTTTTCTGTCTTCCCCTCCTGTCCTATCCATCAATGGCGACAACAACAACAATAATAACTACAACAATAAAAAAGGGCAACAAAAGGGAATAAATAAATATTTTAAAAAAATTTTTAAAAACAGCATGCAGACTCAAAAAAGAAGAAAAGAAGGAGAAATGATGTATCATCCATTTAGCACACCTCTGGGTACTTATCAAATAAGTACAAAAGTACTAATTAAGAAATTATTTGCAACACCATCTGTACTAAAATATTATCTACAATTGATAAGAGCTAGAAACAAAGCTGTGTGCTCTTCTATATATGACTGGTAAAATGATGTGTCATATTTAAACACACAAAAGAATAGTACTCTTATAATTCAGTATCTTTTCAAATAATGAATAAAAAGCTAAGAATAATCTTGGAGTTCTTACTGATTTTACTTCAGAGATGGGAGGCATATTTCTACTTTCAAATTCTCTTCAATTACTAAGTGAATATCTCACATTATTCTGTGATTATGATTGTTTTTTGAGTCACACTTATGGTTCACATCAATAATTTCCAGGAACTCCTATTTTAGTATCATTGTCCATGGTTTAGAACAAAAAAGAAAATCTATTTGGTACATAGATATAGTCAGTTCATTATTTCTCTTCTTTTTTATTTTTTCTTCCAAAGATATACAAATTGCATATATGTGCTCCATATATTTCTTTCCTATATGACATGAAATTTACTAGAAACATACTCCAGATTGACCCACAAGTCAGAAGAAATAAATATGGCGAATTTGTATTTCTTGGCAGGTTCTCAATTATGCTTCACATTTGCATTCAGATAAAATAGCTTATCTGCTAACAGACATATGGGAGCTAATGTAGGTCATTACGTACTCTGCAGTTGAAGGCACCACCCTTCATGACTAGACTCATGCTCCTGGGCCTAATCATTGTCCACACACTTACCAGATTTGCTAGTTTTTAAGCTGCACAGTCAATTAGTTCTTTTCATTTTTCCCTTAAAATACCACAAGTTAAGTTATAGTTGAATGAGCGATTATAATTATCAAAAATGAAAGAAATGTGATTAAATAACTCAACAGTGGAAAATTTTCTGCTATACCAAGTCATCATTGGCAAGCAATTTCTTCCTTTCTTTCCTTCCTTCCTACCTTCCTTCATTTTTTCGTCCTTTTCTTTCTTTTTTTTTTTTTTGCCACCAGGATTATCACTATGACTCCACCATTCAAGGTGACTATTCTATTCATCTTTGCTTTTCTTTTGACAGAAGATCACACACACACACACACACACACACACACACACACACACACACCTGCAGCAGTGCTCCACCACTCATGAAGTTTCTCCTTTCAGGTGAGGATCATGTTTGTGCATGCTAATATGTCTCTGTTCTGCTATGTGTCTCACTATCCAGTCAAGTAACTAATTTCCAAAGATGCTTCAGTAAGGAAGAGATGGTAAGACATAATTAGTATTCAAGATTTAAAGATTATATTTGACTTATTTTGATGTCTCGAAGAAATATTCTATTTCAGTAATTGTTTTTCTTCTCATCCCCCTCCCAAATATTCTCTTTGGAGACTACATTACACCTACCTTTAAAGATTCCTACAGTAAACCTGCAAGAGGTAGTCTTGAGTGATCTTGTCTTTACTGCTCACTGGTCTGTTTCAGTGTGCATTTTATTGTCTTTTGGTTAATTATGTTTGTGAAAGGTTTATAGCTTCCCTGAGAAACACACGCTAGTTGTATCTGCATTTAAATAAACCCAGTAGAATTATAGAAACAAGCAGTAATGCTCTTTTCTTACATGCAACATTTACTCTATTCAGAAGATGAGCTTAAGATGACTTTTAAGCTCACAGAGCTTGTTTTTAATTTAATTTTCAAATAAAAATGTTATGTAAGTAAAGCAGTCAATTCTATCTTTATGAAACCATATACTTAAGAAATACATTTGATTTGAAAAGTTAGTCACACAGCATTGAATAAATATCTGTCTCCTCAGTGCTATATTTGTGTTTTTAATGACTTAAAGACTATTTCTTTGGGACAGAGTTATAAAGACCAATGTCAGAGCATTTGGATTGCCAGTTTAACCTTTGAAATTTTCTATTTTGTGCTTCTCAGATAGTTAATAAGCATTTTTGACTTAACAGGAAAAAAAAAACAGTACTAACATCAGAGCAGACAGACTAGGGTATAACAAATAATGGATGTTAGAAATAAGTCCCCAAACTATATATATTTCCTATCCTTCTTCAATATTTTATTGATAAAAATTAAATTTATGAGAAGTCGCTGACAGCGAGCGCTCTGACCGCATCGTCGGCAACGGTAGGATTTTCTGCCTTTAGCAGGCCAGTCAATAAGGGGTGACACCAAAAGTGATTACAATTTAATTTGGGTTAAGAATTAGAGTAAAGGTGACACGGACTAGCGGGGCTCCAGAATTCCCAGGGTGCCGGGCAAGGCAAGTGCGCCGGGCATTGTCCTCCGCCCGCCCAGGAAGGCGGCTCCTCCGCCGGTTGCAGAACGCGGCGGGCAGAGGACCCGGAGAGAGCACTTTAGCTCGGGGGTTTCCTCTTGGGATTCTCCAGGGTCCACCGCGACCCTGAGGGCGGATCCAAAGACTTCTTGAGTATAGCTCTCATTGGATCAAAGGACTTGGAGCTAGTTTTCATTTTTGAGAAATCCTTTTAAAAAGTCTGGAGGGGGGGGTTTCCGGAAGATGGCGGACTGAGAAGCAGCTAGCCTTTGAGCTCCAGACACATCTCGTGTAAACAATAGGATTTTCTGCCTTTAGCAGGCCAGCCAATAAGGGGCCATAGCGGTGACACCAAAGAGGTGTCTATAACTTAATTTGGGTTAAGAATTAGAGTAGGGGGAAAAAATTCTTTTTTTCTTCCTTTTAATTTTCAAGCATACATCCTTCCTGCCGTCCCCCCCCCCCCATAAGCAGTGCCTGGGACCAGCTACTAGCAGGATACCCCATACCACCAAACAGGGTTTGTTTTGTTTTTTTTTTTTTTAAATTCATTGATACACATTTGGGAAGTTCCTCACACTGCTCTTTAATTACAACCCTTCTTCTTATCTTCTCCCTTTTCTCTCTCTTATCTCTCTCTATCTCTTTTTTTTTTTATCTTGTCATACACTTCTTTCTTCTTTGCCTTTCTGAATTTGTGAATTACTTTGGGGAAGAAATCTGACCCAGAGTGGACTCTCTATGTGTGTATCTCTGCTCTAGTTCCCTTTACACTCTTGTTACCCCTAGAATATACAGTGGATAGTAGATTTGCATAACTGTCTATTCTTGCTATCCTCTCTTTTCTCTTTCTTCACTGGGATTTGGTTACTATTTTTTCACGGACTGGAGAAATTGTTTGGCTAACTGGTAACGATTAAACTCCTTCAATACTTACTTCAGTTGCTACTGTAATTCCGGAGGTTGGTGAGTGCAATTGTCATAAAGGTATTTAGTACAGTGTTACTTGTGCTCAAAGCACAACAACCGAGGAAGAACAGAGCATTAAAAAAAAGAAAGAGAGAGAAACACATAAATAAAAAAAAAATGGGTAGATTAAAAACAAATAAAACTGCTACCCCAATGAATGAAGACAAGAGCCCAGAAGAAACCAGAAATCAGTCAGAAGTAACCATAGATAAGAAAAGTATGCAAGCAATAATAAACTTATTAATCACAGAAATGAAAACAACATTGGAGGAAAAGAATGGCAGTATTAGGGAAACAACAGTTGAGACCCCCAAGGAAAATACTGATTATCTTGAGACAATTAGAGAACTGAAAGCTGAAATAGCTGTAATGAAGAAAGAAGCTGAGGCAAGGGAAAGCAGCAGAAAACAGAATTAGTCAGACAGAGGATGAGTTAGAGAAAACGAAGAAAGAGGTGAAAGAGCTTAAAAAGAGATTGAGAGACACTGAAAACAACAACAGAGACATATGGGATGATCTCAAAAGAAGTAACATTCGTATAATTGGCCTGCCAGAGGAAGAAAGAGAGGAAGGGGAAGCAAACATTCTAGAGGAAATAATACAAGAAAATTTCCCAGACCTGAATAACAGAAAGGATATCAAGGTGCAAGAGGCCCAGAGAGTACCAAACAGAATCAACCCAGACCTGAAAACACCAAGACACATCATAGTCACAATGAGAAGAAGTAAGGATAAAGAAAGAATCCTAAAGGCTGCAAGAGAGAAACAAAAAGTCACATATAGGGGAAAACCCATAAGACTTTCTGCAGATTTCTCAACTCAAACTCTAAAAGCCAGAAGGGAGTGGCAAGATATCTATCGAGCCCTGAATGAAAAAGGGTTTCAACCAAGGATAATATATCCTGCTAGACTTTCATTCAAGCTAGATGGAGGGATCAAAACCTTCTTAGACAAACAACAGTTGAAGGAGGCAACTATCACCAAGCCGGCCCTGAAAGAGGTACTAAAAGAACTCTTATAAACAAGAACATCACTATAATACTTGTAATATATCAGAGTAAACAAATTGTTTTTTAGAACAATGGCACTACAATACATTAAATCCATAATATCAATAAATGTCAATGGCTTAAACTCACCCATCAAAAGGCACATGGTGGGGGGATGGATCAGAAAACATAACCCAAGCATATGCTGCTTGCAAGAATCCCATCTGTCACAACAAGATAAACACAGACTTAAAGTGAAAGGATGGAAAACTATCATACAGGCTAACGGTCCACAAAAAAGGGCAGGAACAGCCATTCTCATCTCAGACACAATAGATTTTAAATTAAATAAAGTAATAAAAGATAGGCAAGGACATTACATAATGATTAGAGGATCAATCAGCCAAGAAGACTTAACAATTATTAACATCTATGCACCCAACGAGGGATCATCTAAATACATTAAACACCTATTGAAAGAATTTCAAAAATACATCAATAGTAATACAATAATAGTGGGAGACTTCAATACCCCACTCTCACACTTAGACAGATCAACAAAGCAGAGAACCAATAAAGATACAAGAGAATGGAATGAAGAGATTGACAGACTAGACCTCTCGGACATTTTCAGACTCCTCCACCCCCAAAAAATTGGAATACACCTTCTTTTCAAATCCACACAACACATACTCAAGGATAGACCACATGTTAGGCCACAAAGACAGCATCAATAAATTCAAGAGCATTGAAATCATCCCAAGTATCTTCTCAGACCACAGTGGAGTAAAACTAACTTTTAACAACAAACGGAAAATTATTAAAAGACATAGAATTTGGAAACTAAACAACATGCTCCTTAAGAACCACTGGGTCAGAGACTCACTCAAACAGGAAATTCAAATGTTCCTGGAAACTAATGAAAATGAAGACACAACCTATCAAAATATTTGGGACACAGCGAAAGCAGTACTGAGAGGGAAACTTATAGCCATACAATCACATATTAAACACCAAGAAGAAGCCCAAATGAACGACCTTACTACACACCTCAAGGACTTAGAGGAAGAGGAACAAAGGAACCCTAAAGCAACCAGAAGGATAGAAATCACTAAAGTTAGAGCAGAAATAAACAACATCGAAAATAAAAGAACCATACAAAAGATCAATGAAGCCAAATGTTGGTTCTTTGAAAGATTAAACAAAATTGACAAACCCCTAGCCAGACTCACCAAACAAAAAAGAGAGAAGACTCAAATTAATAGAATTGTAAACGATGCAGGAGATATCACAACTGACACCACAGAAATCCAGAGAATTCTGCGAAACTTCTATAAAGAACTATATGCCACCAAGCTAGAGAATCTGGAAGAAATGGAACAATTCCTAGAAATCTATGCACTTCCAAAACTGAACCAAGAAGAACTACAAAATCTAAATGCACCAATCACAGACAAAGAAATTGAAACCGTTATTAAGAATCTCCCCAACAACAAAAGTCCTGGACCAGATGGCTTCACAAATGAATTCTACAAAACTTTCAGGAAACAGTTAATACCCATACTTCTTAAGCTATCCCATAAGATTGAAGAAACAGGAATACTCCCTTCCACCTTCTATGAAGCCAACATCACCCTGATACCAAAAGCTGATAGGGACAGAACAAAAAAGGAAAACTACAGACCAATATCTCTGATGAACATAGATGCCAAAATATTAAACAAGATCTTGGCCAAACGGATACAGCAACACATCAAAAAGATTGTTCATCATGACCAAGTGGGATTCATCCCAGGAATGCAAGGCTGGTTCAAAATCCGTAAATCAATCAATGTCATTCATCACATCAATAAAAGCAAAGCCAAAAACCACACGATTATCTCAATAGATGCAGAGAAAGCCTTTGACAAAATCCAACACCCATTCATGCTCAAAACTCTACAAAAAATGGGAATAGATGGGAAATTCCTCAAGATAGTGGAGTCTATATATAGCAAACCTACAGCCAACATCATACTCAATGGACAGAAGCTGAAGGCATTCCCCCTCAGATCGGGGACTAGACAGGGCTGTCCACTGTCACCGTTACTCTTCAACATAGTATTGGAAGTTCTTGCCATAGCAATCAGGCAAGAGAAAGAAATCAAAGGGATACAGATTGGAAGGGAAGAAGTCAAGCTCTCACTATTTGCAGATGATATGATAGTATTCATAGAAAGACCTAAAGAATCCAGTAGAAAATTACTGGAAGTTGTTAGGCAATATAGCAAGGTATCAGGCTACAAAATCAATGTACAAAAATCAGTGGCATTTCTTTATGCAAACACTAAATCTGAAGAAGAAGACATCCAGAAATCACTCCCATTTACTGTTTCAGCAAAATCAATCAAATACCTAGGAATAAAGTTGACCAAAGAAGTGAAAGACTTGTATACTGAAAACTATGAGTCGCTACTCAAGGAGATAGAAACTGATACCAAGAAATGGAAAGATATCCCATGCTCATGGATTGGAAGAATAAATATCATCAAAATGAATATTCTCCCCAGAGCCATATACAAATTTAATGCAATACCCATCAAAGTTCCACCAGGCTTCTTTAAGAGAATAGAACAAACACTACAATCATTTATCTGGAACCTGAAAACACCTAGAATTGCCAAAACCATCTTAAGGAAAAGAAACAGAAATGGAGGCATCACACTCCCAGACCTTAAACTATATTATAAAGCCATCATCGTCAAAACAGCATGGTACTGGAACAAAAATAGGCATACAGACCAGTGGAACACAATTGAAAGCCCAGAAGTAAATCCCAACACCTATGGGCATCTAATCTTTGATAAGGGGGCCCAAAGGATTAAATGGAAAAAGGAGGCTCTCTTCAATAAATGGTGCTGGGAAAACTGGGTTGAAACATGCAGAAGAATGAAATTGAACCACTTTATCTCACCAGAAACAAAAATCAACTCCAAATGGATCAAAGACCTAGATGTCAGACCAGAAACAATCAAATACTTAGAGGAAAACATTGGTAAAACACTTTCCCACATACACCTCAAGGACATCTTTGATGAATCAAACCCAATTGCAAGGAAGACCAAAGCAGAAAGAAACCAATGGGACTACATCAAATTGAAAATCTTCTGCACATCCAAAGAAACTATTAAACAAACAGAGAGACCCCTCACAGAATGGGAGAAGATCTTCACATGCCAGACATCAGACAAGAAACTAATCACCAAAATATATAAAGAGCTCAGCAAACTTAGCCGCAAAAAAGCAAATGACCCCATCCAAAAATGGGCAGAGGAAATGAACAAAACATTCACCACAGAGGAGATCCAAAAGGCTAACAAATATATGAAAAACTGCTCTAGGTCACTGATTATCAGAGAAATGCAAATCAAGACAACACTAAGATACCACCTCACTCCTGTAAGAATGGCATACATCAAAAAGGACAGCAGCAACAAATGTTGGAGAGGATGTGGGGACAGAGGAACCCTTTTACATTGCTGGTGGGAATGTAAATTGGTACAGCCTCTGTGGAGAGCACTCTGGAAAACTCTCAGAAGGCTAGACATGGACCTTCCATATGACCCAATAATTCCTCTCCTGGGGTTATACCCCAAGGACTCCATAACACCCAACCAAAAAGAGGTGTGTACTCCTATGTTCATAGCAGCACAATTCATAATAGCTAAAACCTGGAAGCAACCCAGGGGCCCAACAACAGATGAGTGGCTGAGAAAGCTGTGGTATATATACACAATGGAATACTATGCAGCTATCAAGAACAATGAACCCACCTTCTCTGACCCATCTTGGACAGAGCTAGAAGGAATTATGTTAAGTGGACTAAGTCAGAAAGATAAAGATGAGTATGGGATGATCCCACTCATCAACAGAAGCTGACTTAGAAGATCTGAAAGGGAAACTAAAAGCAGGACCTGATCAAATTGTAAGTAGGGCACCAAAGTAAAAACCCAGTGGTGAGGGGTAGGCATGTAGCTTCCTGGGCCAGTGGGGGGCGGGAGTGGGCGGGAGGGATGGGTCACAGTCCTTTGGTGGTGGGAATGGTGTTTATGTACACTCCTAGCAAAATGTAGACTTATAAATCAGTGGTTAATTAATATGAGAGGGGGAAATCAATTGTATGTCTCAAAGTTTCTCAAAAGACAAACTGAATCTTTTTAATATATAGGCTATGTACTTGATATGCGGACTCTCTCAAAAGCCTAGACCAAGTAGATTAGAAGCTTCCAATAGCACAGCTATATACAAGATACTGGGTACTGTACAGCAAACCATAACAAAGGGACTTTTCAAAGTTAACCCAATTAACAAATAATGTGATGATAATATTAACTATTGATTGTCTTTTTGAACCCTAAGACAGCAGGAACCTCACATCTTCACTATAGAGCCCCTACTCCCCCCAGTCCTGGAACCCTTGGATAGGGCCCACTTTCCCGTATGCATCTCCCAATCCAAACCAAATAATATTGCATCCGCCGATCACAACCTAACCAACGCAACGATTGCCACCTCAACATGCTTCACCTCAGACTGTATCCAGAGACTTCACGTGTGGAATGACAACCCTTCAGCTTCATTACTCGGGTGAGACCTTTCCTTTAATAGTACACTCTAATTTCATCTCAGGTAGTTCACTTTCTAACAAAGTCCCATAACCTAGATATACACCAGTTTCTGTGAGAGAGAGCTTATGTGCACACATATCCATAAACTACTGCAAAATATATACCTGAAAGGAGGATTACACTACAGTTTGCAGTGAGTACCTCCCTAACACTTCCTCTCCACTATTCCAAGCTTGGGATCCATGATTGCTCAACAAATTGTTTGGCTTCATATGTTAACTTTCTTTTCAATCACCAGGTTCCAGATGCCACCAGGATGCTGGCTAGGCTTCCCTGGATTGAAGACCCCACCAATGTGTCCTGGAGCTCAGCTTCCCCAGAGACACACCCTACTAGGGAAAGAGAGAGGCAGACTGGGGGTATGGACCGACCAGTCAACGCCCATGTTCAGCGGGGAAGCAATTACAGAAGCCAGACCTTCTACCTTCTGCAACCCTCAACGACCCTGGGTCCATGCTCCCAGAGGGATAGAGAATGGGAAAGCTACCATGGGAGGGGGTGGGTTATGGGGATTGGGTGTTGGGAATTGTGTGGAGTTGTACCCCCCCTACCTTATGCTTTTGTTCACTAATTCTTTCTTAAATAAAAAATTTAAAAAAAAAATTAAATTTATAACACTCCATTCAACCTCTGGTTTGTGTTCATTCACAAAGTTTTATTATGAATAAAAATTAAAGTATTTTTGGTGAGATTTGACTGCCAGTTTACATGTTAGCCAGATATGAGATTCATGAAGTCAATTCACAATACTTACTAGTGAGCTGATTATTTATTTCCTATTTTGTACTTAAGTAGTTAAGTACACATATGTCATACTCTAAAAAGTAGAATATTCAGGGCTGAGTGGTAGTGCAGTGGGTTAAGTACACATGGCACAACGCTAGGGCTGGCATAAGGTTCCGGGATTGAGCCCCCAGCTCCCCACCTGTAGGGGATAACTCGCAAGCAGTGAAGTAGGTCTGCAGGTGTCTATCATTCTTTACTCCTCTCTGTCTTCCCCTCCTCTCTTGATTTCTCTCTGTCCTATCCAACAATAACAACAGCTATGACAAAATAACTACAACAAGTGTAACAAGGGCAACAAAAGGGAAAAAATGACCTCCAGGAGCAGTGGATTTGTAGTGCAGGCACCGAGCCCCAGCAATAACCCTGGAGAAAAAAAAAAAAGTAAAATATTCAAACCCATTTTTTATAAGATGGAAATTTTCATGAAGTTTTATTTATATATAGACAATGAATATTGAACATTCAGAATGAATTCTACAGCAATTCACAATGCTTCATAAGTCTGACTTTAACATTTTATATAATTTAACACTTACATTTGATGTATAGGCAAAATAATTTTAGTATTATTTGACTCTATCAGTTAAATGTAACTCGTTTTTATGCAATTTTCCGAGAAATAACATACAAATGGTTATAACTATATATTTGTTTTAGAACTTTTAGTCTCCCAAGCTGTTCTATGTGGGCTTATTGCTATTCTAGAGGTCAGTACTAATTGCTGATCCAATGTGGGAAGAAGGGAGAGATAAGGTCAGGTCTATTGACTTATACAGCATCCCAATAAATATAAAAGACATAATAACTATTCTTCATGGTAGAAATGGTAATGCAGGGAGTCGGGCAGTAGCACAGTGGGCTAAGCACACATGGCGCAAAGCGCAAGGACCAGCGTAAAGATCCCGGTTCGAGCCCCTGGGTCCCTACCTGCAGGGGAGTTGCTTCACAGGTGGTGAAGCAGGTCGCAGGTGTCTAACTTTCTCTCCCCCCTCTGTCTTCCCCTCCTCTCTCCATTTCTCTCTGTCCTATCCAACAACGACAACATCAATAACTACAGCAATAAAACAACAAAAAAAGGGCAACAAAAGGGAATAAATAAATAAATATTAAAAAAAAAGAAGTGGTAATGCATAAAGCAATTTCAAAACTTGCTAGATTCTCAGTGTGAGAAATATGATTACTCAAATTTTGGTAATGAATCAAAGAACAACATAGGTAAATGTAGGTTATTACTGATTAGAAAAAGAAAATTTTATTTATATTTATTACCATGTTTAGTAAGGCTAAGAAGCTTACTAAAACAATGTTATAAGTAGTAGATAATAATAAACTGGATATATATATAATAGTGAGCAAGAATGAGAGGCTCCAACTTGTTATTTACATAGTTGTTATGTCCTTTGTCCTTCTCTCCTGATGCTAAGGAACAATAACCAGGAGCCAGCCATGTACAAATGCTGGAAACCACTGTCAAAATTGTTTGAGGGACAGACTGCAATGCCCTAGTGACTCATGAAACCACAGTTGCCACGTTAGACAATCATGCAATAGGATTTACTTCTCTTCCACTGACTTAATTGCCCTTCATAAGTCCTGAGAATAAGATGTGTTTCTGAGATGTGAGTCTGCCTACATCTCAGGTTACTAGCACTGAGTCAACCCATTTTGTCTCCCACAAGCCTTGTTATGTGGCTAATTGACCTTTCAACTTGTGACTACTTCACACTTCGGTTTCAGGAATACATCCACTTACTTCGTTGTTGCTTCTTTTAATTAGTATCTTCTCAGTTAATTTTTTTTTCCTTCAGGGTTATTGCTGGGCTAGGTGCCTGCACCATGAATCCACTGCTCCTGGAGGCCATTCCCCCCCTTTTTTTTGTTGCCCTTGTTGTGAAAGCCTCCTTGTGGTTATTATTATTGCCATTGTTGACGTTGTTCGTTGTTGGTTAGGACAGAGAGAAATGGAGAGAGGAGGGGAAGACAGAGAGGGGGAGAGAAAGACAGATACCTGCAGACCTGCTTCACCGCCTGTGAAGCGACTCCCCTGCAGGTGGGGACCTGGGGGCTCGAACCAGTATCCCTACACCGGCCCCTGCGCTTTGCGCCACATGTGCCTAACCCACTGTGCCACCACCCGAACCCCCTCAGTTAATTTTTTATTGTCCTATTTTGTGTGGTTAGTTTTTAAGAAGTAACTCTACATTTTTAGTAGATGGAAAATTGCAAGCAAATGCATACATAACTGATCCTTTGAGTATTTTTCAATATTGTTTGTAAGATACATCTATCTTATATATTATATCATAATTTGGAATTTCTATAACAATGTCTTGGTTGGGCAGAGGTAGATAGCATAATGGTTATTCAAAGAGACTCTCATGCCTGAAGTTCCAGAGTCAATCTCAGGTTCAGTCCCCTGCATCACCATAAACCAGAGCTGAGTAGTAATGTGGTAAAAAAAAAAAAAAAAAGTCATGGTCAAAGAATTGTCCATATAATAACCAAAAAGTTTAGTGCCCTTTCTTGTAGTTTAAGAATTACAAAAACATGGGGCGGGTGGCAGCGCAGCAGACTAAGCGCACCCAACTCGAAGCTCAAGGACTAGACTGAAGTAAGAATCAGGGTTCGAGCCCCCAGCTGCACACCTGCAGGAGGGTCACTTCACAAGAGTTGAAGTAGGTATGCAGGTGTATTTCTCTAACCCCTCTGTCTTCTCCTCTCTCGGTTTCTCTTTGTCCTATGCAACAATAACAATAACAATAACAACAACAACAAGGGCAAGAAAAATGGGAAAAATGGCCACCAGGAGCAGGGGATTCGTATTGCAGGCATTGAGCCCGAGCGAGCGATTACACCGGAGGCAAAAAAACAAACAAACAAAAAACAAAACAAAATAAAACAAAATTTACAAAAACTCATTAAAAGATTAAAGATTAAAAGATAAATTCTGTTAAAAAAAGAAATGAAACTCAAAACTTGTGGCCATGTTTTTCATATGTATGTAACCCCTTTTGCATATACATTTATAAATATATATATATATGCATCTCTCTCTATATATATTCTTAGTTTTACCAATCAACATTTTATTTTCTGAGTAAACGAAATAAGTTTTAATAAGCATAGTTTGAAAACTTTACAGGATCTACTCGTCTCAATTGCAAAATTCTATAGTATTTTGAAAAAATATTATTTTCAATATGTATGTATCAGAAAAGAAGTTATTTTCTATGGGAAGATCCTGATGTCATATAATCTTCTCTTTTGAAATCCAAGTAAAGGATTCTGTCATTCTGTTGTTGCAACTGGAAATCAGCTCTTGCCTTAACACACCTATTTTGGTGATGCATTTCCTGCTTCTAATTTAGCTTCTATGTGATGCTTTATTTTTCATATGCTTTAAATGCTTGTCATCATCCTATAGATAAATGTCCCTGAGATATCTTGTAACTGGGGGACACACTTTCACATTTTTGATCAGTGATGATTTCTATCAAGAACTTTAATTATTATTTGATCATTGAAGAAGCCTGGTAAAATTCAAATTGTACTAAATATTTATAAACTATGGTCCACATAAATTATTTGAAATTCACAAGAGAGTGAACTATTTTGGACTTAATGCCCTCTACCTTGTGACTAAAATTTCATTTCTCAGTTGTGATGAACCTCTCAATTTGGGGTTTTTATTAATGAGATTTTAAATGAACTAAATCAATTAAGAGGGAAATATATTTTTAGTATGATGTGTGCTTCACTGGGTATGTTACTGCCTGGCCCAAAGGGAAGTACATTTTTAAATGTTCTTCCTAGATCATGGTAAGATCCTACTAAATCCTATGCATTTCTAATGCATGAGTTACTTTCTTTTCTTGTGACTTTGAAAATTTTACCTGATTTCCCATCTAATTCCATAATATTTGTCTTAAGAACATTAATTAGAATCACTCACTCAGAGTAGAAATAAGTTATTCTGAATGTTTGTAGCAAGGTGTGTTGCAAGTCATCAAAATGTGAAATTAAATTATATATCTAGAGCCATGTTTATGAACAGAATACTTTTAGTATTTGCTTTAAGCAAAGAATTCCATACCAAATAATATTGCATCCGCCGATCACAACCTAACCAACGCAACGATTCCCACCTCAACATGCTTCACCTCAGACTGTGTCCAGAGACTTCACGTGTGGAATGACAACCCTTCAGCTTCATTACTCGGGTTCCAGGTGCCACCAGGATGCTGGCCAGGCTTCCCTGGATTGAAGACCCCACCAATGTGTCCTGGAGCTCAGCTTCCCCAGAGCCCCACCCTACTAGGGAAAGAGAGAGGCAGACTGGGAGTATGGACCGACCAGTCAACACCCATGTTCAGCGGGGAAGCAATTACAGAAGCCAGACCTTCTACCTTCTGCAACCCTCAATGACCCTGGGTCCATGCTCCCAGAGGGATAGAGAATGGGAAAGCTATCAGGGTAGGGGGTGGGATATGGAGATTGGGTGGTGGGAATTGTGTGGAGTTGTACCCTTCCTACCCTATGGTTTTGTTAATTAATCCTTTCTTAAATTAAAAAAATTTTTTAAAATTATATTTATTTATTGGATAAAGACAGCCAGAAATCAAGAGGGAAGAGGATGATAGGGAGAGAGACACTTGCATCCCTGCCTCAAGAGTAACAAACCTTATCCCCCGCAAGTGGGGATTAGGGGCTCAAATACTGGCCCTTGAACATTGGAACCTATACTCAGCCAAGCCAAGTATGCAACCACTCGCCCCCTAACAAGTGGTCTTGCTATTGCTTGGGATATAACTTGCTATAACTTGGGATTCCCAAATCTAGGTCAAAAAAGTCTTGCAGTTAACTCTTTTCACCCACCAGGTTTCAGATGCGAAAATGATGCCAAACAGACTTCTCTGGACAGACAACCCGGCCGATGTGTACTGCAGCTCCAATTCCCCAGAACCCTGCCCCAATAGGGAAAGAGAGAGGCAGGCTGGGAGTATGGATCAACCTGTCAATGCCCATGTTCAGCAGTGAAGCAATTACAGAAGCCAGACTCTCCACCATCTGCATCCCACAATGACCTTGGGTCCACACTCCCAGAGGAACAGTTAAAGAATAGGAAAGCTATGGTTAAAGAATAGGAAAGCTATCAAGGGTGGGGATGGGATGTGGAGTTCTGGTGGTGGGAATTGTTTGGAGTTGTAACCCTCTTATCCAATGGTTTTGTCAGTGTTTCCTTTTTATGAATACATTTTTTTAAAAAATGCACTGTCCTGGAACACTCTCCCCCTCTGAACTAAGACAGCCTGCTACAAAAAGAAGTCAAAAGTACATGCAGAAAGTACAAGTAGGCACTATGACTCATGGATTAACTGAGTTCTAGAAGCAGCCTGTATCAACTGCCATCCATATGAATAAGCAATCTTGAATACTTACTCCAGACAACTCCAGACCCAGGCCAGCCATAATCTGACAGAACTCCCCAAGCCACAATCACGTAGTTGATTAACTCACACTTAAATCCTGAGAGAGCATTAATATATTTTTGCCTTAAGCCACTACTATTTGGAATTGGCATACTATCTCACCTCATCAGACTGCATTTCCATTTTGCAGATAAAGAAACTGAAGTGCCCAAAGGGTACAAAATGCCCAAGGTGATACAGTTGCAAGTGAAGTTTCTAAGACTAGAACATAGTAATTTCTCCCACACCCTTCTAGAAAACCTTCTGAGGATTGTGTGCATGAATAACTCTAATGACCTTCTGTAGCAGTTCTGCAGTTTCTAAATAACTTCTCTTCCATTTTTTTTTTTTCCCACAGACCATGACTTTTCCCCCTGTTGAAACACTGAAATTGGACAGGGAAATTAAAATGGAAAATCTGATACATCTTTGAAAAAATACAGCACATAAATTGCGATCACATTAAGATGATTACAGCAACGAATGTCAGTCTAAAGTAATGAGAAAAGGACCTCTTTTCTAGAGAGCAAAACAATTATCCTGTACAATTCTAAGTTGGCTGTAAATCTAACGTGCAATAATTGCCTACTTCTCACCCAAATCTGATGTTGCTATGTCACTCTTATGTTACTTAATGATGCCAATTATTTAAAAATTAAACACAGGGTACTCATGATGAGGTATATATATTGCATCTAAGTAGAGTTGATTTCAACTTTCCTTCAGGGTAACACAGCCTTTCATGACTTCTACCCCTTGCTTTCATATTTTCCCTGGAGCTATACTTTTTATGCTAACACTCTTAGTTTAAATTTCCGACATAAAAAATTAAAAAGGTCAATTTTACGATGAAGCAAAGTTGCTTAGATACTCTAAATGGCACCCTAGACTCAAGAAGCTAATTGCTTTTTCATAGCACAATTCTCTCAAGTGCCCACACTGCAAACCAGCCTAGACAAAACCTGGATGCATCTCTCTTTCCTCTTGCAAACTCCATTGGGACTTCCTGAGACAAGAGAAGACCTGAGGCCTCCAAAAGCCATAATCAACTAAAATGACAATTATTGCAGTTTTACTACATCTGTCTCTGTGTATTCTCTCCATATTTCATCACTTGTTTGGTCACAGGGGCACTTTTAATCAAGTCAGAAATGGCACAATCCCACCTAACTGAGACTTCTGAGTATAAGACACACACATATTCTTTCCACTCATTTAGGTAAATCAGTTGTAGAGGTGGATTACAGGTCCATGCATTTTCGGTATATGGAATGAAAGAAATTTAACAGGAGGTCTCAATGAAGGTTTGAGATTTTATTAGAGAAGTAAGTGTTTTAGGAAGTGATCTTTTATTCACATCTAATAGAAATAGTACTTTCTGTGTGCTTTATAGGAGAAATAAAATTAAGAAATCGAGACTGGAAAACACATAATTGGAAAATGTTAATTCAAAGTGCTATGAATAACATATGACTGTTAATCTACATTTAGTTTGCAGGCCTGAAATCCTGCATTAGTTTCAGTTGAGGTTCATAAATGCATTGCTTATGTAGAGTCAATATGCTAGTACCAATATATTTATCACTTAGGCGATCTCTAGTGTTATCAAGGTATATATGGGTGCTTATAGCTACAATATAAAAACAGATGTTTTACGTACTGGGACAAATTATGAGCTACAACTGAAACCTTAAATTATAAGTTAGATATTACATGCTTAGTGAGCAACTAGGATAAAACCCAAGGACTAAACAAGGATTATTTACTATCAGCTAATTATTATTACTCTCAGCTAATTAATTGATTTTATATTTTCTTATTTATAAAAGGGAAACATTGACAAAACCATAGGATAAGAGGCACTATGCATTCTTACCATCCATATTCTGATTACTTGACTTTACACTGCCACTATTTTACTTCTGCCATATTTATCGTCTTTACAGTTACTTTTACATTCTGAAAATCTAGTCAATTTGGTTTGGCCAAATGGAGGCTTAAGTATACTACAGAAATTCAGTTTATATATTGTGACTATTTTACTTTAATTCATTATAATACAGATTAATTTTTCAGTGCATACGAAAGTGTTTAGAGAAAATATATTAATATTGTAATTTCTAGTTTATGGTGGAGAGGTATTGTGTGTCTATAAATAACTGAAGTTGTGTATCATAAAAGGTTGCTTTTATTTATTTAATTATTTTTTTAAATCTTTTCTTTACTAACGGAGGCATTTTCCAAGTAACAAGTGAGTGTCTTTGGAATCAACATTCACACAAGTGACAAAAAGATAACAATGGCTTAAATAAGTCCCAATTCTAAAGGCAATTGAACAAGTTCCCTATAATGATTTCAACCTTTTGACCTAATAGCTACTGCTATTTATGTTCCATGCATAAAATAGACCCATTTTTTTACATATATACAATCAATCTCAAGAGAAAGTATATCAGTTGCTTAGGTTATCAAGAAGGTATCTAAAAATGCTTGCAGTTTCAGCAATTTAACTTATGACATATTCAAGTGTCACTGCAATAGATCTTTGTCTTCACATGATGATAAAACAGAAATATTTTCTATATTACTGCTCAGTGGAAGAAGGTAGTTCCCTTATTTACCACTACCCCCCCGCCCAAATAAAAGCATATTTGGGTTATATTTTTTTGTCTCATTGACATCAGAGCACTGGAGGTAGCCACTTTCAGCTATAAACTTCCATGTTCTATAAGACCTCTTACTGATCAACAAAGCAGAGAATCAACAAAGATACAAGAGAATTGAATGAAGAGATTGACAGACTAGACCTCTTGGACATTTTCAGAGTCCTTCACTCCAAAAAACTGGAATACACCTTCTTTTCAAATCCACATAACACATACTCAAGGATAGACCACATGTTAGGCCACAAAGACATCATCAATAAATTCAAGAACATCGAAATCATCCCAAGTATCTTCTCAGACCACAGTGGAGTAAAACTAACATTTAACAACAAACAAAAAATTATTAAAAGTCACAGAATTTGGAAACTAAACAACATACTCCTTAAGAACCACTGGGTCAGAGATTCACTCAAGCAGGAAATTCAAATGTTCCTAGAAACAAATGAAAATGAAGACACAACCTATCAAAATATTTGGAACACAGCTAAAGCAGTACTGAGAGGGAAACTTATAGCCATACAATCACATATTAAACACCAAGAACATATTAAAAATCAAATGGACGACCTTACTGCACACCTCAAGGACTTAGAGGAAGAGGAACAAAGGAACCCTAAAGCAACCAGAAGGACAGAAATCACTAAAGTTAGAGCAGAAATAAACAACATCAAAAATAAAAGAACCATACATACAAAAGAGCAATGAAGCCAAATGTTGGTTCTTTGAAAGATTAAACAAAATTAACAAACCCCTAGCCAGACTTATCAAACAAAAAAGAGAGAAGACTCAAATTAACAGAATTGTAAACGATGGAGGAGATATCACAACTGACACCACAGAAATCCAGAGAATCCTGCGAAACTTCTATAAAGAACTATCCACCACCAAGCTAGAGAATCTGGAAGAAATGGAACAATTCCTAGAAGCGTATGCCCTTCCAAAACTGAACCAAGAACTACAAAATCTAAACGCACCAATCACAGACAAAGAGATTGAAACTGTTGTTAAGAATCTCCCCAACAACAAAAGTCCTGGACCAGATGGATTCACAAATGAATTCTACAAAACTTTCAGGAAACAGTTAGTACCCATACTTCTTAAGCTTTTCCATAAGATTGAAGAAACAGGAATACTCCCTTCCACCTTCTATGAAGCCAACATCACCCTGATACCAAAAGCTGATAGGGACAGAACAAAAAAGGAAAACTACAGACCAATATCTCTGATGAACATAGATGCCAAAATATTAAACAAGATCTTGGCCAACCGGATACAGCAACATATCAAAAAGATTGTTCATCATGACCAAGTGGGATTCATCCCAGGAATGCAAGGCTGGTTCAACATCCATAAGTCAATCAATATCATTCACCACATCAATAAAAGCAAAACCAAAAACCACATGATTATCTCAATAGATGCAAAGAAAGCCTTTGACAAAATCCAACACCCATTCATGCTCAAAACTCTACAAAAAATGGGAATAGATGGGAAATTCCTCAAGATAGTGGAGTCTATATATAGCAAACCTACAGCCAACATCATACTCAATGGACAGAAGCTGAAAGCATTCCCCCTTAGATCGGGGACTAGACAGGGCTGTCCACTGTCACCGTTACTCTTCAACATAGTATTGGAAGTTCTTGCCATAGCAATCAGGCAAGAGAAAGAAATCAAAGAAATACAGATTGGAAGGGAAGAAGTCAAGCTCTCACTATTTGCAGATGATATGATAGTCTACATAGAAAAACCTAAAGAATCCAGCAGAAAACTACTGGAAGTTATTAGGCAATATAGCAAGGTATCAGGCTACAAAATCAATGTAAAAAAATCAGTGGCATTTCTTTATGCAAACACTAAATCTGAAGAAGAAGACATCCAGAAATCACTGCCCTTTACTGTTTCAGCAAAATCAATTAAATACCAAGGAATAAAGTTGACCAAAGAAGTGAAAGATTGTATGCTGAAAACTATGAGTTGCTACTCAAGGAAATAGAAACTGAAAAAGATTTTTATAATTGCTCAACAATTTGTTTGGCTTCATATGTTAACTCTCTTTTCAGTCACCAGGTTCCAGATGTCATCAGGATGCCGGCCAGGCTTCCCTAGACTGAAGACCCCACCAATGTGTCCTGGAGCTCAGCTTCCCCAGAGCCCCACCCTACTAGGGAAAGAGAGAGGCAGACTGGGAGTATGGACCGACCAGTCAACGTCCATGTTCAGCGGGGAAGCACTTACAGAAGCCAGACCTTCTACCTTCTGCAACCCACAATGACCCTGGGTCCATGCTCCCAGAGGGATAGAGAATGGGAAAGCTATCAGGGTAGGGGGTGGGATATGGAGATTGGGTGGTGGGAATTGTGTGGAGTTGTACCCCTCCTACCCTTTGGTTTTGTTAATTAATCCTTTCTTAAATAAAAAAGAAAAGAAAAAGACCTCTTACTTCAGCAGAATCTGCCTTCCTTTTCCATTTTCTCTCAGTGTGACTTTAAAAATGGATTTTTTGTTATGAAGTCACAGGTAGATTTTTTGGGGGGTCTTCCACACTCTTGTTGTAAGAAGGGAATAATTTGCTTATTCAGTCCACAGTTATTAAGATGTGACTACTATAATTCAAGAGTGCATGGAACTATATTCAACCATTTAAAATCTAAAAATTCAAGTCAATACATGGGGTTGTGTGGAAAGATATTTGGAAAATGGCAGTGGAATATTTACATTTATCTAAGTCTCATGCCACTGCCCAGGTAAGACTAGACTTGGCAGTAGAAACCCCTTAGACAATATATGGGAATGGAGTTTTAGGTTGGTTCACTTCTCTGGCACATCTTTCTGTACCTCGATTTTTCTTTAGAATAAACTAGTTCCAAAGGCAGGGACAGAGAGGGCAATTTATTAATTGCTAACCAACCACACAGTATTATCTATATTCAAAAGCTGTTTTTCCTAGGAATCTTGCTATAATAGTAAATCATATTAACTTGGTCAAAGTAAAATGAATACATCCAGAGAAAAACAGAACAGTTTTTCCATGAACCACAGAAAAAAACACTATCCAAAAGACACAGCTAAAGCTAAAAGGCTTATATAGTAAAAGTACTGCTAGAGTAAAAGCAAGCAAACAACAACAAATAAACAGATAACAAAGGTCCACAGATACAAAAGCAAAACTTCTATTTATCTCCTCATATATTTCAGATAAAAGAAAATTTAGGGTTTTTCTTTTATTATTATTAAATGTAGTAGCACAGTTAGCTGATTGTGCAAGTGTAGTTTTCACTTCTATCAATAAATATTCATGTTAGTTTTCTGGATAAAGAATAAGTTTCATGCTAGGAGGGATACTATGAAAAGTGGCCACATTAAACTATTGCTCCTGACTACATGTTCCAGCACCAAAAATAACCATATGTGCAGGTCATTCTGGAGATTTACTGTAATTCTGTCACGACGTGCTTATTGTTAGTGATTCAGCAGTCTTTCCTGTCTATATCTGCTTTGTGAAAGGGCAGTTGTCTTCAAGCTGTTGTCCATTTCTAGCACAGAGGCTGAATGAAGAAATGCTTGCTAGGGAAAGCATGTTCCAAAGCAAGAACAACCACAATAAATGGATTCAGTGAGGGGCATAAAGTTCACTGGGCAAAAGTCTAGTAATCAGGCAGTGCTACTAATGTAATGCTGCCAGTTCCAATTGGTAAATAACACTGCCTAGACAATTTATGCAGAGTGTAAAGGGAACAGGGATGTATTTAATGGACAGAAGAATAGAATCCTGCTTTGCAGAGTTCCTGATTATTATAGCTTCAGTAAAACAACTGCATGAGTGAAGTTCAACTACTATCCCTAGCCACCACATGTGCCAAATATAGCAGGATCATGAGTGCCAAGATAGAGAAGGTTCCATTATTTTTTCCTAAGGATCATATTCAGTAAACACACACACACACACACACACACACACACACACACACACACACACACACACACAGCATTTATTTAACTATCTATCACATATTAAATCTTTTTATATGCAGACAGAATGGTTTTTAAGCAAATGCCTAGTACACTTGATAGAATGATATATATGAAAGACAGAATTATAGTAATTGCTTTCACTTACTGATTTTATGGAAATGATACATTTAAAATTTTTTTTCCAATGTAGATTTTATAAATTGTGTAAGGGTCAGAGAAATCTTACTTTATAAAGCACCTGTTTTGCTATGGTTATAGTCTAGGTTCAAACCCTGGTACCACTTAGGAACTAGCTCCAGTTCTGTGGCCATTTTCTCTTTCTCTCTGAATAAAAAAGTGAAAATCAGACATTGCTAAGACTCTGGGCCTACTGAAAATATGGCTTAAAAGGTCATGATTTTTTATGGTAGAGGAGGACCTAGTGGGGGTTATATTGTTATGTGGAAGTGTTATACATGTATAAACTATTGCATTTTACTGTTGACTGTAAACTATTAATCCCCCCAGAAAAGAAATTAAAAAGGTCATTATTTTATTTATTTTTATTTACTCTTTTTATTAGTGATTTAATATTGACTTATGAAATTATAAGATAACGGGTAAAATTCCACACCATTCCCACCACCAGAGTTCTGTGTCTCCATCCCCTCCATTGTAAATTGCAATAGTTCTCTCTAGGTCACAGATATGGATTGACTTTATCTCTCTCTCTCTCTCTCTCTCTCTATATATATATATATATATATATATATATATATATATATACATTTTTCTTTTTTATAGAGACAGAGAAATTGAGAGGGGAGGAGGAGATAGAGAGAGAGAGAGAGAGAGAGAGACAGACAGAGAGATACCTACAGCCTTGCTTCACTCCTTGTGAAGCTTTCCCCCTGCAGATGGGGACCAGGGGCTTGAACCTGGGTTCTTACACATTGTAATGTGTGTACTTAACCAGATGTGCCACCACCTGGCCCCTATATACTCATTTTTATACAGTCCTACCTTCACTTGCTTTTTTTTTTTTAATCAATCCTTTAATGATCCTGGGTCTATACTCCCCAGAGGAATAAAGAATAGGAAAATTTTCAGTGGGGAGAGGGGATGGGATAGGGAGTTCTGATGTTGGAAACTGTGTGGAATTATACCCTTCTTATCCTATGGTCTTGTCAATATCTCCATTTTATAAATAAAAATTTTAAGAAATAATTTTATTTTTTACAAGCAAGTAGATGGGACTGTAAGAAATGCAATTTGTGGCATGTTTGCTTTTCCTGTCGGCCCTCTTGGAGTAATTGCTATCCATTCCCCAGGGACAACTTTTCATTCTCATGTGCTCATAATAGTACCTCTGAACTTCTTTGGCTTCCCTGGCTCAAATGCACTCCCTATGTTTTAGTCACACAACTGACTGGTCGGTTTCCCCCATTACTTTTATGTCTGCATACTCTTCTTCATCTTTCAAGATGGAATCAGAAGTACCTTACTCCACCTGTGCTTTCATAATTTCCCCAAGGCAGGTTAAAGTGTCCCTTACTATCTGAGTCTTTCTCTGTAATACTACTTATGCTTGTCTTAAACCTGAAATGTACTACCAAAGACATGAAATATGTATACAGAATTACACTATGTCCCAAGATCAGGGAGAGAGCACTGGGATAATGTACCAGACAGACTTTCATGCTTGAGCCTCTGAGGTCCCAGATTCAATCTCCAATACTGCTATAATCCAGAGATAAGCAGAATTTTAGTCTCTATGTGTCTCTCATTAAGATAAATAAATCTTTAAAACCTGACACTGCTCTGAATTGGAAAATTTCCAAATGGATACTTATTTGTTGGAGAATGGGGCCCACTGTCCCAGGAAATCCAGGCCGTTGTTTCTATGAGGTCCAAGCGGGTTGACCCTAACTCTCCCTTCAGGTAGAGAGGAGGGCAGGTCCTCCTGACCTTTTGAACTAATGATGGATGGCTTCATCGGAAAGGGGGCTACCTTTCTGCACATGCCTCTCCTCTCCCCTTAAAACAAAGGCCATGAATTACTGTACATTGTGTTTGGCCTAACCTGAAAGCCACCATATATGTTCTTGCTCAACTGCCCCCTCCTTCTTCCCCTTCCTCTGAAGTGCCTTTAATTTACCCTGAGGCGCCCGTAATTTACCT